>NW_022991957.1:0-363222 GCF_902827175.1 Gymnodraco acuticeps | reverse complement strand
ATCTATCGATCTATCTATCTATCTATCTATCTATATTCTATCTATCTATCTATCTATCACTCTATCTATCTATCTATCTATCCATCTATCTATCTATCCATCTATCTATCCATCTATCTATCTATATATCTCTTTCATTAAGTGACAAATATGATGGTGGAAAGTAAAGCGTTTTGTGGTACTTTATACATCGACTCGACTACAATTTGGAAGCAAATATTCTACATTGTTCTCACTACGTTTATTTGACAGGATTATAAACGATGGAAATATTTGCAGCGTTTCGTTCATGCAGCGCTTTTAGTAAACGCATGTTTCATCAAGCTGCTGAATGTTCTCTAAAACATTCATTACTATATACATATAATATATTACATTATACAATATAATATTATTTTATTGTACCATACGTTTCATTATCAATATTAGTACGTTATATCTATTAAACGAAGACTAATATTAATAATATTTATACAAAAATGTATATGACATCTTTCTCAACTCACATTACAAAGTGCTAAATAAATGACTAAATAAATAAACAAATAATTAAAGGAGAGCAATCAAATGGCATTCTTCTTTCTGTGTCTATGTATGCACCACTTATACCAAAGTAAATTCCTCGTATGTGTAAACGTACTTGGTAATAAAACTGATTCTGATTCTGAAATACAAACAAAGATATATTTATCGATAAAAGTGTACAAAATAACGGATTCAACCAGTAAAAGATACAATAATTAAGAGTATTTCCTTTAAAACTATGTGTAAGATATAGACTCAGATACCTTCAGGCCAGTGCCTAAAGATAATCCAGTAATGAAGTGAGATGAGAGAACGTGACCCTGATAAATCAAGGTGCACTCACCCAGATGACCTCCTATTACTCAGTCTTAAAGCCCGGTGTAAACACACAGAAGCGTTCTGATCCTCCTTTCATTCATGAAACCAGCGGAGCGTGGCAGTAAATCAGGCCTAACGAGTAATGAGTAATCTGGACGAACTGTTTACGACCGTTTCCTCTCGACCAAACAAACGTGTGTAGTCCTCAGACGGAGCGATACACCTTCAGATATCTCTGCAGTGTGTGTTTTGTATTTATTTAAAGGACCAAGCATACAAATACATTTATCTCAGAAAAGGGAAGAAACGTTATTTCGATCTCTCTGTCTGTACAAACACACAGAACAATTGACATTAAAGTTGACTTTTGACTTTTGATGTTTTATGCCAGGTTTGAGCTAATAGCTCATTTCCATCTGCAGTCCTTAGGCAGGTACATATCAATCAATACATACTAAAAACATTGCATAATCTCTATCAAACAAACAATTATAAAACAAGATTAAGATACAGGTCAATAGAATAATACATAATAGAGTTCAAATATAACATTACAATGCAATTACAATTGAAAAACTCTGATTACACTGTAATTATTGTTGGCTGCTTGATATACATTTTTTTGTACCATAAGAGCAGAACGTTTTTCCGCCAATCTTTTCCTATGTGAAGCCTCTTTATGCTTTTAACTCACTTAACCTGCGGTGATTAACTGTGGGGAAGTTTAGCACAACAGTCCATGTGCTCGGTAAGACGTGTTGCATTGATGCTATTTACCACACTGGTGTTTGTTTTAGCATCAATGCAACACATGTGGGTGCAAACCACAAAGCCATAACACTCAAATAGAAATAGGAAAGGATTGGCGTATCAGCTGCCCATGGTTATTTTATTAAATCAAACACTTATATATCTTAAACTGCACAGCAACCTTTCTTCTTGTATTTTGTTTTTCATTTTGTTCTATGTCAGTCTACCTGTTAATATATTTTAGGTTATTTTAATCGCATCTTCTTGGCTTTGACTGATAGGATCTAAATGCTTTAAAAAAAAATTGTAAAGCACTTTGAACTGTAATGTGTTATAATGTGCTATTTGTTTATCTATAAAATGGCCTTGCATAGTATGGTCAAGGTCTTAGGTAATATAAAAGACACATTTTAGGAATATTTGTCCAGAATTAAATCAGTAAAAGTTGTTAAGTTTGTAAAGACGACTTCATATCTAACTACAACCACTCCTAAATTAAACTAAATTAAACTACATACAGCAGAAATCCTGTTTGTATTGCCTTTTAGCAATGTGAAAAGCCTGCTTGTTTTTATTATTACTATTATTGTTCGTATAAATTCATTTGCTTTTATTGTTGTAGTTATAATTGGCTGGATAGTTGGTTTTATCTGGTGCCGACTTTCTTGTATTTCTTTCAATAATAAAAGTTTCGCAAGCAACTAGCATTGACGTAAATACTAAACTGGTGCATTTACGTCCATGTCGTCCGGGGCTCAAAATACCTCATCAGCGGAGTCTCGTGATTGGTTTAAACGTCTTTCCTCACATTGACGTAACCCTTTAACGTGTGAGTCTCTGCAGTGCATGACATGTGACGAGATCTCCCTGAATATCGATCCCATTCACGTCGAAAGGGAAGAAATGTTCTTAAACATGTTAGTGTCGCATGAATGAAAAGGTTTTAGGTCTGTCCAATAGATAAACATGGTCGTCACAAGCACTCGGCCGCAGAAAGATCAAAGGTCAGAAGGTCACGGCGTCACGACAAAAGATGCAACAGTGAAACGTAGAGCAGGCGTTACGATACGTAGACAAGTGACGCAGACACATACTAATAAAGAACAACTCTAATGGGTCCAGTGTGTCACCAATTAGGCCTTTTGTAAAAATACAAAGAATTCTGTTTCAAAGGTCAAAGTTTGACGCACCTTAACACTAGCACCTTTAAACAGGTGACGCACACAAAGACCGATGGGAAAATCAAATGCAACTCTTTCAGTAACAGTCTGTAACTCCTCCCTTATGTGCAATTTATGGTGAATTTTTGTATTGCATTTATGTATTGGGCTCTCCCAACAATAATCTAAAACTGCTGCATTAACAAAACATGTTGCATCTAAAGAGGGAAAGAGATTTGAAATGATATCACCACTTTCTGAAGAGGTCAGAAGATTTTTACTCTTTACGGTTTTACTGTCGTCAAAAGTGCAATTGATTAAGTTGAATTTTTATTTAAGTTGAAATGTAATTTACATTAGGATGTATGTCTTATATTGGTCAACGAAAGATGCATCAAAGGTATTTAAAATGATATCCTTACTTCCCTAAGAGCATGTCTCCAATTTGACTTTTTGTAAGATGAAAAAACGTCTGTACGACTTATAAGCAAAACACATTGGATTGTTGTCATCTATTGGGCTCTCTAAGTCTGCCACAATACCAACTGTAGACACAACTAAGGAGGTAAAAGGATTTCAAATGATACCCTTCAATTTGTCCTGAGTGTGTCCCCAAGTTGACTTTTCGTTGTGCAAATGATATGCAAAAAACATTTAAATAGAAGTCATTTATTGGACTCTCTTAATCTTCTACATTTAAACGTAAGAAACAACCAAGAAGTTAAAAGGGTTTAAAATGATATCTTTACCTTCTGGACAAGGTGTCGTCAATCAAACTATTTTGTACTTGAGGTTAAAGTTACTGTTAAGGATTCTTAAAACGACTTACATGCAAAACACAACATGATCTAAATCAGAGGTCAGAGGTCAAGGCATTTCTTCCTACCTGTGTGGGGGGGTGTGCCTTTAGGGTCCCTCGGTGCAGGTAGATGTTGGTCAGCGTTTACGTTTACTTCCCTCGGTCTCTGCAGGTTTTTCTGGCTACGTGGAGTCTGCAGACAGCTGCTCTTATAGAGACCCACCCCCCCTTCAACCTCCTCCTCTCATCCTCTCTCTTTCTAAAACTCCCTCCTTCATCACTGGGAGGAGGAGGAGGACGATGGAGGAAGAGCAGGACGTGAGGCAGGAGGAAAGATTGGAGTTAGGATAGAGAAAGTAAATGGTGAGAAGGAAGGAGGAGAAAAGAGTGAGAGAAAGGGTGATGAAGAAAAATGAAGATGGAAGAGGAAGATGGAGGAGAGGAAAGGGAACAAAAGGAAGTCATTTATCTCTCTTCATTTGTTTTGCTTTTTTTATTTGCATTTTGCCAAATTAATTGGTCACAAGGCATACAGAACATAATGGGATACAGTTAAAACAAGAGTACGTTAATGAAAAATAGCTAAATAATTTTCCACATATCATAAAAAAGAGGGAAAAAAAGAAAATTCTTCAATAATGAATTCACCTTCTGCTTTGCCGGCTCCCGTCCGCATTTCCACATAATGTCTTCCATTTAACGCGTAATGGATATAATGGGGTGGCCAGCTTTATCAACCTTAACTTGCCAAATAAACTGTTTTTGAGCTTTTTAATGAATGGTTACTAAGTTCTAACCGTTTTTCATGCAATAATCTAACTATTTTGATTACTAATATTTGTATTTAACCTTTATTTAACCAGATGAAAACATTGAGTCAAAATCTAATTTACAATGCTGACCTGGCCAAGAACGCAGCAACGTTACACGTTCTTACACATAGCAGACATATACAATACAGAAAACACAACTAAGTAAACAAAAAGACAGTAAGATGCACTACTTATTAATGCAAGAGCAGCTGGTGGTCAGGACCTCAGACAACTTCAATTTAAAACAGGCTATGGGGACAAGTGCCCTCAGTTTGAGGCTTGATTGAAGGTCATTCCTGTTAGGATTCTCATGTTTTGTCACGTTTGTAGTTTTGAATGTCTGGTTATGGGTATTTTCCTCCTTGTGTATTGTCTGGTCCTTCTTCCTGTGTTTTTCTCCTGTTGTTAGTTTCCCTGGTGTGTCTAGTTGTCTGATTGTGTTCACCTGTGGCCCTTGTGTTTCTCCTCCCCTGCCCGGCTGTTTCTCGTCTTGTGATTACCCCTCTCTGTATTTAGTCTGTTCTCTTCCTGTGTTCAGTGTTGGTTCGTCTTTTGTTTGTGACTAACCCCCTGATCCCACTGGAAGCGTCTGCGCCGCGCTGCGACCTCCTCCTGCGTCGTAACCCACCAGGCGCGTTTCAAAACGTTGCGGAAGCGGAGCGTCGTGTGTGCAGCCTCGCAGTTGTTGGATGAACATTCCACTCTCTGCCTGCGCCGCGCTGCGACGCGTCAAAAATAGGATTCATCCTATATTTTAGAAATTCCTTGCGGCGAGGAGCTTCTGGGACGCTTCGAGCCGCGGCGCAGCGTGTCTGGTGGAATAGCACCCATTGACTAGAGTGGTCGCGATCGCTAAAAACGCCGCAGCCGCAGCGCAGCGCAGACGCTCCTGGTGGGATTAGGGGGTTAGTCTCCGGTGAGTGTTCTGTTTTGTCTTTATTTGTAACCGGTAGCCTTGAAATAAAGGAATTTTCAGTTTAAATCTGCATTTGGGTCCTGCCTGCTTCACACACCGCAACAGAACGAACCAACCAAAATATGCGCCCAGCAGATCCTTTTGAGCAGGAGATATTGGAGTTTTCCTTTGCTTTGGCTGGCTGCTCTAGTCGATGGTTGGGAGCGTCCAGGGTTCAGCAGCGAGAGGCTGTTCTGGCAGAAGCACGCCAGATTACGATGGAGAAACCAGGCTTGGTTAAATTCTTACCGGGCGGGATTTTGGATTTCCTCATGGTGTGTTATCCCCTGCCTGACAGCCCCAGGCCTCGGTGTGGTCCGTTTGGAGTCAACCCTGGCTTCTGCCCCATTGCCTGCTCCTGTCCAGGAGCCGTTCTCTGGAACTCGTCTGGCCTTTGGAGGTCCACAGAGCCTCCAAACGGCTCCTAAAGGAAGGAGTCGCAAGGCCAGGTTAGCAGCCCGAGCCCAAAGATCCATGGTCCCGGCCCCAGTTCGGGCCCCAGTGGCCATGGTTCCAGCCATGGTCCCGGCCCCAGCAGCCATGGTTCCGGCTCCAGTACAGGCCCCAGCAGCCATGGTTCCAGCCATGGTCCCGGCCCCAGCAGCCATGGTTCCGGCCCCAGTTCTGGCCCCAGCAGCCATGGTTCCGGCTCCAGTACAGGCCCCAGCAGCCATGGTTCCAGCCTCAGTCCTGGCCCCAGCAGCCATGGTTCCGGCTCCTGTTCTGGCCCCAGCAGCCATGGTTCCGGCTCCAGTACAGGCCCCAGCAGCCATGGTTCCAGCCTCAGTCCTGGCCCCAGCAGCCATGGTTCCAGCCTCAGTCCTGGCCCCAGCAGCCATGGTTTCGACTCCAGCCGACGCCAGCCCCCCGTGTCCTGTCGGCATTCCGGCCGACTCCAGCCCCCCGTGTTCTGTTGGCGAACCGACCGTCTCAAGTCTCCTCTCAAGTTCCTTCTCAAGTCCCCTCTCAAGCCACATCTCCAGCTCCCTTTCGAGTCTCCTCTCGAGTCTCCTCTCAAGTCCCCTCTCGAGTCTCCTCTCAAGTAACCCCTCTCGAGTCTCCTCTCGAGTCTCCTCTCGAGTCTCCTCTCCAGTTCCCTCTCGAGTCACCCCTCCAGTCCCCTCTCGAGTCTCCTCTCGAGTGTCCTATCGAGTTCCCTCTCAAGTCACCCCTCCAGCTCCCTCTCGAGTCCCCTCTCGAGTGACCTCTCGAGTTCCTTCTCAAGTCCCTCCTCTAGTCATTTCTCTAGTCCCCTCTCTGGTCCCTTCCCGAGTCCCTCCTCTAGTCCCTTCCCAAGTCCCTTCTCCAGTCCCATCTCTAGTCCCTACTCAAGTCCCTCCTCTAGTCAATTCCCTAGTCCCATCTCTAGTCCCACCTCTAGTCACTTCTCTAGTCCCACCTCTAGTCACTTCTCTAGTCCCCTCTCGAGTTCCCTCTCGAGTCACCTTCTCGAGTCCCTTGTCTAGTCCCTCCTCTAGTCCCTCCTCGAGTCCCCTCTCTAGTTCCCCCTTGGTTCCCCTCTCGAGTCTCCTCTCGAGTTCCCCCTTGGTTCCCATCTCGAGTCGCCTCTCAAGTCTCCTCTCGAGTCTCTTCTCGAGTCCCCTATCGAGTCACGTCTCAAGTCCCTACCCTATGTCCTGTGCCGTTGGAGGCTCCGCCGACTACTCCTCTGTCGGGGGTCCTGCCAATCCTATGTCTGTGCCGTTGGAGGTTCCGCTGGAGGTCCTGCCAACCCTATGTCCTGTGCCGTTGGAGGTTCCGCTGGGGGTCCTGCCAACCCTGTGTCCTGTCCCGTTGGGGGTCCCGCCGACGACTCTTCTGCCGGGGGTCTTGCCAACCCTATGTCCTGTGCCGTTGGAGGTTCCGCTGGGGGTCCTGCCAACCCTGTGTCCTGTCCCGTTGGGGGTCCCGCCGACGACTCTTCTGCCGGGGGTCCTGCCAACCCTATGTCCTGTGCCGTTGGAGGTCCCGCCGACTACTCTCCTGCCGGGGGTCCTGCCAACCCTATGTCCAGTCCCGTTGGGGGTCCCACCGACTGCTCTCCTGCCGGGGGTCCTGCCAATCCTATGTCCTGTGCCGTTGGAGGTCCCGCCGACTACTCTCCTGCCGGGGGTCCTGCCAACCCTATGTCCTGTGCCGTTGGAGGTCCCACCGACTGCTCTCCTGCCGGGGGTCCTGCCAATCCTATGTCCTGTTCCTCTGGGGGTCCCGCCGTCAACTCTTCTGCCGGGGGTCCTGCCAACCCCTTGTCCTGTTCCGTGGGGGATCCTGCCGAAGCCTGTCCCACCGGCTCCGGTTCCTGTTCGGCCGACACCGGGTCCTGCCCGGCCTCCGGAGCTGTTTGGCCTTCGCCCCACCTTGGACTCTGCCTTGCCCCCGGGCCGTCCGCCCGAGTCCCCCACCTTGGACTATGCTCCCGGGCCGTCCACCCGAGTTCCCAATTTTGAACTCTGCCTTGCCCCCGGGCCGTCCGCCTGAGACCCCTTCCTGGTCCTCTGCCGTGCCCCTGGGCTGTCAGTCCAAGACCCGTCCTCCAGACCCCCTCCACCCACCCTGGTGGCCCTAGTTTTGCTAGAATTAACAGTGATTTTTACGAGCTGTGAGAGCAGCCGGTCTGCCTAAACAAAAAACACGTCAGCAATGTTTTTTATAATTACTCTAACTGCCTGCACGTAGACACAGGTCTGCACTGCAAGTCTAACCATAGGGTGCTAAATAATAACTCTAAATTTAAATTGTGAGAGCCAAACATGTGGCCATTGCTAGGTAAATAGCCAGCATTCGATAGCTGGATAGATAGACAGACAGATAGATTATATTGACAGAAAGATGGATAGATAACGTTTGGTAGATATTAAGCTAACGGTTGCTAGCTAAATAGCCAACTGACGGGTTAATTGCGTGGGGTCTCTTGGGATGTTTTTATAAATGTCAGCACTGTTGACCTTTGTTTACCTTTCTGCCAGGGACAGTTATTATAAACTGTCCAGATGAGCTATAGTGTACAGTCCCACCAGCCGGTGTGTTTTGGTACTTTTCATAGCTCCTCATTGCAGAGGCCATCTACACTAAAATACTTATTAGTTATTCAAATAATGTCCTCATAGATTTCAGGCTATTTTCATATGCCATCCTGCGAGTCACTAACAGAGGATGGATGCTTAGACACATAAACATTTGAACTGGAAGTGGGGAAAGGGGATACAAATGTCTCTTCAGACTTGACTGTACGACCAAATACACAACCAATGTTTCTGTACAGTATGTCTTTAAATAACTTAAGTGTTGAGTATACTTCACATATGGCTACTTCAGCACAGCACCACAAATCATATTGATCCTGAAATAGGCTCCAACTTTTTTCTAGACAACTTTCTTTAACTTTTCTTTCCGAAGCAAAAGAGAAGCCAAACTTTCCTGTGAGCATAACGAGATGCTAATGCATCATTATATCACAGCTGCACATCCCTGTTTACTTTGTAGCTCCTGTTCCCTTACATTGAATGTGTTATTGTTACAGATTCACCTTGAGCTTCATCCTGCATCGAAGTCAAAGTAAAGTCTAATCAGAAAGCATCCTCCTGATAACGAAGGCCACACACACGCATAATAAGAAAGTCTGAAACTCAAACACTCGTCGTGGTTCTTTTGTTTACTGATTTTTAACTTTTGATCAGGATGACAGTAATGCAGTCCTGTCAGTGAAGGAGAGGCTGGAGGAAATGTGACTGTCACTCCCACAACATGGAGGAGGAGTGATGTCCTCCAACCTCTCCTCAAACAACGCTGCTCACAAACACAACGTCTTTCGGATATCAGCTTTGAGACAATTTTAAATATATATTTTTATTTGAACTGCCCTCTAGAAAGTGAGGTCAAAGAAAACTATTTCTGCTAAAAAGTTAGCAATGATTGAGAGTCAGACCTAAACTTTTCAGATGTGTGTACAGTATCTCACACTGCACTGTAACTTTAATTAATGTACCTTTATTATTCATGTTTTATCTATGCCCTTTTATAATATGTTTCTTAATGCTCTTGATGTCTTTCATGTTTGTAAAGCCCTTTGAATTGCCTTGTGTTGAAAGGTGCTATATAAGTAAACTTGCCTTACCTCTATATTATTATTATGTATTGTAAAAGTGATCAGTTTCATAACATTTATTTTTTAATTATTGTTTATTTGTATTTACATATTCTCTTTTCTTCCCTATTATTATTTTAATTGTATTCATATAATATTACTTTGTCTTCTTGTGCTTCTCAATTATAAATGATATTTTCCCTTACAACAAAAACAAGGGAAATATTCAGTTGAGTTAAATTCAATATTCATATTCAGTTTGTTTTTTTATATATAATATATATAACATTATAATTGAAAAGCACAAAGAGAATATGTAAATACAAATAAACCACCATTTAGAAAAAAAAGTAAGAAACTGATAACTTTTACAATAAATGATACAAAATAAAGAGGGGTGTAATATCATCATCAGCTTTTTTGAAGAAACTCAAAGTCCATTTAATAATAATTTGATTGATTATTTATACTGCATGTTTTTTTAACCACTGTACAAGAGGAATAATAACTGCTAAAGGTGTATTACGGAAAGAAATGTGTGATGAAAGAAATGTGTATTGTATTTGTATTTAAGCTTCTGACCATAAAATACTGTGCTCACATAAATACAGGAGGTTAAAGGTATTTACTACAGATATCTGCAAGATACAGGATAATGAAATGATGCTCCATCAAACCATTCAGTAAAATGTGTGCAAGTCTTTTTCCTATTTGTATGATAGGTGAGTCAAAAAGGCAGAATGATTTTCCAGAATAGTTTTCCTCCCGGGTCGTTCCTCAGGAGGATTGCTGTCACTCTGCTGGGTCACTTTACTATTCCTGTCTCAGGTGGTTTGCATCATGTTTGGTTTCCTTAAGTCAACAGAGGTTTACTTTGATGGGATCTAAAAAGGGCATGAGGTTCAGCAAACAAACAAACACACACACACACACACACACACACACACACACACACACACACACACACACACACACACACACACACACACACACACACACACACACACACACACGACAAGCAAGCTCTGGTTCAGGCAAGCGGCTCTTTTGTATTGTTTTTTGAGACAAGGGCTTGAAAAGTACCTTTGTGTAAAGAGTTATTTTTTGATGAGAAAAGTGACACATGTTTTTGGCCACTAGCTTACTGTCTCTTGGAAATGGAAATGTATGATTCATATTCTCTTTAATCCTCATACATGTGTGCATACTAATACTGAAATTGAGTCTGCATTCGACCAGTACCAAGTACTAGGAAAGCTAGATGGGATCTAAAAAGGGCATGAGGTTCATCACACACACACACACACACACACACACACACACACACACACACACACACACACACACACACACACACACACACACACACACACGAAAAGCAAGCTTTGGTTCAGGCAAGCTTGTATTGTTTTTTAAGACAAGGGCTTGAAAAGATTTGAAAAACATGTGTTTTTGGCCACCAGTCTTTATGCTAAGCTGCCGTCTCTTGGAAATGGCAGTGGAGGATTCATATGAATTCCTCTTTAATCGTCATACATATGTGCACACACACCGACATTTTGTCTGCATTTGACCGGTACAAAGTGCTAGGAAATGGATGAAACCATTTATGCGGGAGAGGGGGGACTTGAACCAGCATCCCTTCTGTTCCCAAACCAAATCCCTATTGAGCTACTGACGTCTCTCGGCTACAGCTAAAACAAATAAGAAAAAAGTATCAATGATCTCATCTAATTTTCACTGCATCCCAAAATATGTTTCCCAAAACCTCATGCACTCCCTTAACGGTAATATATTCTTATAAAGCATGAGTCATGGCTGAAGTCTTATCAGATATGTAAACGTACTGACAGCAAGCCCACAAACTGTTGTTGGGAAAGCCTGATAGAGACTGCTCTCTGGAGTTCAATAGGCTATTATTGTGTTTGTTTGGTTCATTAGCAGATAGGCATCGCAGAGCAGACAGTAGCTCAGTCAAGTAATCCAAAAGACTGTCACGAATAATGAAGACGTCATTGCGCTCAAACGCCCACTCGTCTGACATTTCTGCTCTCTCACTGAGTTATAACATGATGCACCATTACAAGCATTAGTTAAATAGCATGTGCATCAAAAGGTCAGCGTTTTGTAACATTCATTGATTAAAATAAAAGGATTTGTTCATGCAAAGCAGACATATGAATGGTAATTGCTTGTCTCGTCTATATGGGTTGTCTATTAGCATTGGCTATTCATCCTGGAGTCCACAAACTTAAAGTTAAACAAACATTTACACACTAAAGCCACATAAATACAACAAACAACACTATAATCTCACAAAGTTAACAATCAAGTGGTGGAATGGAAAATAATTATCTCAAACAAATCAACCCTAACCCTAACCCTGATTCATCAAGACTTAATAACACACTTCTACTATAAATAACTATTAATAACAAAGTCCTAGTCCAAAATAACTATACATTGCATATTTTCACACACACACACACACACACACACACACACACACACACACACACACACACACACACACACACACACACACACGACAAGCAAGCTCTGGTTCAGGCAAGCGGCCCTTTTGTATTGTTTTTTAAGACAATAGGCGCTTTCACACCGGAGTACTTTTCCCGTTTAGTTCCGGTAGTTCCTGGCACACACACTGGGTTTAAGGACATGACTTTGCATAATTATCTTTTGAACAAAATGATTGATAAACCCCAAGCTGGTTGCAATTAGCACTCATGGGCAGCTGCTTGTTTCTAAGAAAACATTAGAAAAGAATGAAATAATGTACCCTAACTTAAATAATATGGACAGAAATGAAATGACCAGAGATCAGGTAATAATATGTCATCAGCTGAGTATCTCCTGCAAATCAAAGTTAAACTCTCCTCCATCTTCAGAGGCCAGACGTCAGGAAATAAAGCCGTGCGGCATCAGACGGTCACTTTCCCCTGATTACACATTCTGCTGTTTTGGCAATCTGAAAGGAGACACAAAATGCTAAATGAGCAATTAGCTTGTATTGTGGAGCCGACTGCAGCTTTAGTTGATTGCTAATTGAGACCACAGAGACATGTGGGCTTTCTACGAAGGACACACACAAGAGATTTGAAGAAATGTAGAGTGTGTGTAAAACAAAAAGTGAGTAGCTGAGATGGAAAAACATCACTTTTTTTCCATGAAGCCATTTTAAATGAATCGGTGTCATTAATTAAATACTCGTTAAGGCTGTTCCGGTGGGAAATGGCTGATAGCTAAACAGTAAATTAGACAGAACCAAAACAGCTTATTTTAGCTTGCAACAAAACAACAGGCAGAAAGAAAATACAATTATTTAGAGGTTCACAAATGTGATTTACAGTGGAGCTATAGAGCCACCAAAGTCCTACTGTTCATGTTGTGTGTCTTTATCCATTTTAACTAGTTAGCAGACTGCAATGCAATATTAAATAACGTCCCTGTCATAAAGTGATTTTCTACCAAATTCACTTCACACATCTCCTAACACTTTCCCTGGTGGTGTTACTACATTAATAACATATGGGAAAAATGCTTTATTTTTAGTTAATACTTTAATAATAATAATCTATAATAGTCCTTTAAAAAACATTTTGTGCAAAACATTTTGTTATTACATTCTTTTCAAGTTTTAAATAAAAATGTTTTTAAAAAAATAATGTATTTAATTCTTGTTTTTATCACTTAATATTTTGGGTTTTTGTAAAAAACAAAAACACATTTTTTTTCAAGTTAGTTTTTATGATTCGATGATGTTTTTTATTATTATTTTATTTTATTTCTTCAATTTTTTTAAATATTATTATTTAGATTATTATTTTTATTATTATTTTAATTAATTTTTGATGTTCTTATTATACTTTTATTTGAATATATTCTTTTTGTATTATTAAACCTGTGAGTTGGATGTAGAAAAGTCAGAATCAATATAGATTTTTTTATTTTAAAGTAAATTCAGATTGAACATAGTAAAAAAAATTAAATTATAGAAGCTTTAGAAATCCACACTATAACATATAATAAGTACCCTGTATCAAGATTGATGCAAAACAAGTGAAATGTGACCTTTATAGAGAGATTTAGCACAAAAAAACCCACTTCTGGGCCATTTGGGTGCATTTTCCATATGTTTTTATTCAGCAGCGTTTTTATCGTTTTAATGCCATCGAACACAACTTTTGATCAGAACAACAGCAAAGGTAAGACAAAGACCCGTGTTTGCTCCGAAAAGCTACGTGGTGTTATGTCTGGGTTTGCTTCCCATGCCGCGAGTTTTCTCAGTGTTGATATTTATATGCAGGGCCGGACTGGGACAATAAGTCAGGCCGGGAATTATACACCCAGCCAGACCACTACCAGTTTTCTTTTGTGCCATTTTCCGTGGATTTATTTGTCAATATTTACAGCGTTGCTGCCCATAGTGATAGCCATAAACTTTAAATCTACTACCCCAGAATAAACATATGGAGATGGGTTACTATTTAAAAAAAAGAAGTGCAAATCTATTTAGGAACCTATCCATGTGAACATATTTTAAGTGGAGGTGGACCTCAAATCCTATAGGGGGTCCGGGGGCATGCCCCCCCGGTAAGATTTTTTTTTAAAACGTTGGTCTTGAATGCATCAATCTGGTGCACTTTGAGGGGGAAATAAAGAGACTACACCCATATGAAACATAACTGTATACATTTAAATAATCATAAAATCATAAGAACATGGCCATAACCAATAACATACCATATCCAATAGGAAAAAACATTGAAACTTGTTTATTTATTTGTTTTTGGTTCATTTATAGTTGTGAGTGTGTCTGTGCTCCTGAACCAGCCTCACCTGTCTCCATCCTCTCCCCCTGCTCCTCTTTGAGGCAGCAGCAAAGACTAGTTTTAGCTCTCAACAAGTTTTAAAGTTTATCTTACCTTTTTTCACCTAGTTAACTTTTTTTTTTTATTATTCATCCATATTTTGCTAATCACTCCCCCTTCAAATGGAAATATGTGTTTACATAAATGGTGACCAAACCGTTTGAGAGCCACAGAGAACTTAGACTAAGTTAACTATCTAAACACTCAGAGTCCTTTACCTCACCTGAGCTGTAGTTATCAGTCTCTCAGTCTGACAAGAGAGGACTCTCCTCCACCTTGTTGACAGCTCATTATGTCCGTTAGCGCAGCTAGCTAGCACCAGATGCTAATAACAACAATACACGTAACCCGGTGCGCGCGCTTTCTCTCTCGCTCGCGCCACACATACACACCCTCCCGAGCTTGAATGACACACAGAGACCAATCGAGGGCATTAGTGTATGATCTGTATGAAAGTGGCCATGTCAGCAGGCCACATCATGTAGACAGCCAGTCACCCTCTGTGAGGCAGATTAGACCCACATTTGCGCAGCGTTGCGTAATACATACATTACAAAAAAAGTCCTCAGGCCAGCAGGCCACTTAGCAGTCCAGGCCATCGGGAAACCTCCCGGTTCTCCCGATGGCCAGTCCGGGCCTGCTTATATGTCTGGAATCTGTGGAATCTTAGCTTGCTAATCGATATCTTATTTATGCAGATCCGATAAGTAATAAGCAGGGGTGCACATAACTGGCATGCGCGGCAACAATCTGAAATGCGTACCGTCACTTGTGTCACAAAGCGCATTTGCGTACCGACGTATGCACAGACAGGGCTGCTGTTAACAACGTTCACGCTCTGTGGCCACGAAGTACTCCACTAGCCCCCCCCCCCCCGTCGACTTTCCTGAAGTACTCCACTAGCATTTGAGTACCTCACTGAGAAAGTTATGTGCACCCCTGGTAATAAGGGTATTTTACCGAGAGTTCTGTGCTAAGGGCTCATTTAGACGCTTCTTGTGAGACTTGTGTTTTGTTTCGTATCGTCAGTTAGCTGAGTTTATTCCCGTTAAGTGGGTATGACACATTAATAGGTTTTTAAATGTTAAGAAGCCCTGAGACACATTTTCGTGGGCCTCCAGGTTTCCGGGGCCTCCGGGTTTAACAGGTTAAATTACATTCGGAATTATGTTTCTTGTTCACGTATTTAAATCTAATCACCATTTAAAATGGATCCTGTCAACCTACTGAAAATTATCAAACAGATTATGTTTAAAAATATATATATTTAACTGATCAAAGTCAAAGGAAGTCTTCTAAAGGTGTCTGGCCGTTGATGAGAGTCCTGTCGCCCTACTCAGATTGGTGTGTCCCGCACCGTTGTGTCTTTTCGGCCGTGCCGACACCTTCTGCCCCCGATTCAACATGTCGAATCGGGGCGCTGTCAGCAAAATTAATTACTCTGATTGGCTGTTGAGCTTAGCGAATCAGTGCATGAGAAGCGAAACAGAAGTGAGGTACGCAAACAAACGATTAAGAAGGCACACACAGACGGCTATTATTTTTCATTTTCCAGTACCGCACTAAACATGTTTTCGATTATAAGTCGCTATGTGAAATAATCTTTCAGTCTTTGAAACAGTCTGTGATGGACGAGAGTGAAAATGGAACACGCTATTTGTTGTTTGTATATATCACGCAGTATGTCTTCCGGTTGCCTCTTTTGAATGACGAATACACACTACCGCCACCTGCTGGTATGGAGAGTTGTTGCCACTCACGTATGCGCAGTTCGTACGTGCTACTTGGCCGTCGGTTGAAGTCTTTGCGGTGTGTTCCAGTGCGACTTTTTGGCCAAGACGCAGGAGACGTGAGGCGACGCTCCGTCGGAACATGTTCTTTGGTGTCAGTTTGGTGTGTCAGGGCCTGGGGGAAAGGATGAGTGTTTTTTACAGGGGATGTTTGGATGTATTTTTTTCGTCGCACACATACCATTCACACATAATACACATTCTATGAGACCACCCCCCTGCACCCCTCAAAAATGGTTTCATCCAGTTCTCCATTTTAAACAATGCATGCTCCAAATACAAGGGACAATGTTGACATTTCAATTATCCAATTTAACCATTATACAATGTTTTTAAACTACTTAAAGGTTGATCCACCAAGGAATTTAAATGTTATCTCCTTTCATAATTACTACACAGAACATTTTTCCTTTAGCATTTTACAAATTCCCAATGAATTCCGAGATTATTCCATTTTAAATTAACGCTATTCTAACATTTGTTTAATACATCTATTCTAATGAAGGTTATTTTCACGTTTTTACTCCTTGTTTTCCCCCTTCCTCCGGTCCAGTGATGGGAGCACGGAGGGAGGTTTTTGTCGGAGAGAGATAACGGGTCTTATCTTCTCGCTGCCAGACGCTGAGAGGCTGATCCAATCAAGACCTGGTTAAAATAATTCATTGACATTTGCACCCAGAGCCACAATATGAAGTGGAACCAGGGGGAAACAAAGAGGGAGGGGTGCAGGTTTGTTTTGTTTAAATTTCACAGCATCTTGAAGGAGCATTGGGGGGATTTAAGTGGGAAATGTTTTGTGAAGAGGTAGTAGATTTAGAGAAAGTTTTGAGACGCCAAACGAAATTTAAACAAAGGGTTTTTTGGAGGTACATATGAAGTGGCACTTTTTTACGCTGCTATGGACGCCCTTGCACTTATATACATTCTCAAAGATATTGATGTGACTGTTATTTTGTATATATTGATTGTTGTGCTTTTATTCAAGTCTTAATGTGTGCATATGTATAAATGTGTCTTTTGATTGTGTATATATAGGAATATACATATTTGCATACATATTTTTTTTGTATTCGGGATTGTGGGAAACGGTATTTGGATCCCTCTGTCTGTACACACAAACTGAAAGATTGACAATAAAGTTGACTTTAAAATAGAGGCCGTACAACATAGAGTTTAGGTTGTAGTCACAATTCACGAAAAACAACCGATAGTGACCGAAAAGCAGAAATATAAACGTAAAATGTTGTGTTGTGTGGTGTTACTTCCACATGTTTGAATGGTACTGTAGTATAGGTCTACACCAAGTTATGCGGATATTGCAAGAAGTTTAATTTTGTACAAGCAGTTTCTTCACTTTTTTCAATTTCAATACCAAACTTGCTAATTAAGTGATTTTTTTTTCCCACATCTGTGAGCATGAAACTACGGAGCCCTGGAGGGTTGGAGAGACAAATTAATAAAACGAGGCCACGTTTTATTAATTTGTGCGCACAAGATGTAATTCGTGGCCTCAATTGAAATAAAACGAGGCCACGATATAATTTCTCGTTCGCACAAGATACTTTTTTTTTTTTTCAAACTGAAGGTGTGTAGAGCTATTTGTTTAAGCACCGGATTCGCAAAACAGGAGAGTCTGTGAACCAGTCTGCCTTGATCTATGAATTAATGTCCGTGACTCTCACAGTATCTGCTATCTGCGCGCTACGTTTTAGCCACACACACACACACACACACACACACACACACACACACACACACACACACACACACACACACACACACACACACACACACACACACACACACACACACACACACACACACACACACACACCACACACACACACACACACACACACACACACACACACAGACACACACACACACACACACACACACACACACACACACACACACACAAACACCTCTACACACATCCAACTGCCCGATTATTGTTTTGTTATTGTGTTCTGTGAAACTGATAAGGATATGTTTTTGTTACTTTCGTTGCAGTTGTATATGTCTTAAATGTAATTTAGGTTAACTTCCTGTTTTATTTAGATCTTTTATTTTGAAGGCGAGTTTACGCTGTTGACAGGAAGTTGTTGTTGCTATGGAAATGTGAAATGCTACATGATGTGTGTGTGTGTGTGTTTGTGCTCTGCTCAGCTCGATGTGGGTGTGTGTGTTTGGTGTATGTGTGTGTCCGTCGACACCGGCATTTGTTTTCAAATGACCATGAACAGCAATTTACACACATCTGGCTAACTCCATATGTGTATTCCCAAGTGAAAGAAGTTTGTTTAATCTAATCTCGATGTAGGCTAGTGCTAAATGCTGTCGGAGTGCACCGGAACGAACGCCACTATCATAATATCTTCTGAAAACAAATGCCCACACACACACACACACACACACACACACAAACACACACACACAGACACACACACACACACACCCACACACACACACACACACACACACACACACACACACACACACAAACATACACACACACACACGCCCTGGCGACCGGACATCTTCTTCATAAAACTAATAATATGTCGTAATAACTGGGCAGTTCGATGTGTCTAACCATAAGAAAGTGTCTTGAGCGCACGAGAAAGTATCTTGTGCGAATGAGAAAGTATATTGTTCGCACAAATTAATAAAGCGTGGCCTCGTTTTATTTAAATTGAGGCCACGAATTACATCTCGTGCGCACAAATTAATAAAACGTGGCCTCGTTTTATTTCATTTTCTCTCTATGAACCCTCCAGGGCTCCGTATGAAACAACATGATAAGAAAGCACAAGGCAAAGTAGATGATTTTAGTCCATCTACAGAACTACAGTATTTTCCTCAGTCCTGATAAATCCTTCTTCACTTAACCCCATGATGTTTTTCACTGACGTCAAGGAGAAGTGGTTAGGAAAAAGACACAAGACATGATTTTGTTGACAGTTTGACCAACGCCTTTAAGTCCAAGGTGGGAAACGTTTTAACACTCAACCTACTTGAACTTTTCCTCTCTGTAGATGTTGTTGCTGTTTAGTTTCCGGTGCGGGGGTGTTGCAACCTGATCATGTGGGAAAACCTCTCAATGGAGCAAATGTCACGGATGTGATTCATTCAGAGGGCGTCAGACATTGTCATTTTCTTACTCACAAAAAGGTTAGTGCGCCTTCCTCCTTTTTCTCTCCACTGCTGCCATTCTTTTAATTGAGCCGCTGTCTATTAAGGTTAATGGTCATCCTGGCGCAGCTATGATCGTCATGTCTGAGGATAATGTGCTTGTTTGCTGCCACTTAGTTATTTACAGAAAACTGTCATAGCTGCGCGTCTGTTTAGAGCCTGTTGGCTACGAGAGGGTCCCCAAGAGCGTTTAAATGTTCCATGAGAGAGCTTTTTTTTTTTTATATATATATTTTTTTCAGTTATAAAACAAACAGACCTTTCTCCAGATAACAGAACATACAACAACACATGTGACAACAAACAACTAAACAAAACGTAACGGGGGGGGGGGGATGCAAGGATGACTTCCTAAGACAGCTGATTGTGACATACACAGGACATTACATACACAATACATTACACAGGAGATGCCATATTGACAGGGTCAGATAGGAGGGCTGCGGACAGTGAACCGCAATCCTCCTGTCTCCCCTCAAAATCCCCCAGCAGAGAAGCTGCACGCTCCATGTTCAGTAGGTCCAGATACTCCCTCAGTCCCTAGTAAAGCAGGCTGGTTTGCGTTCCTTCCAGTTTAGTAGGATGAGTCTTTTTGTGGCTAAACAGCCCAATGTCCAGAGCCGATCGGCAGTCCTTGCAACATGGCCATCTGGCTTGAGACCCAGTAGGCATGCAATGGGACATGTAGGGAAATTAACTTTTAAAGATTCAGACATTAAGGATATTACTTCTGACCAAAGTTTTTTTACCGCTGGGCATTCCCAGAGTAGGTGCAACAATGTACCTCGCTTGCCACATTCATGCCAGCATAAGTCTCTGTGTTTATTGTCCATCTTGGATTTTGTAACAGGGGTGATGTAGGCTCTATTGAGAATGTTGAACTGTATGATCAAAAGATAGCTTGATACAGAGCCTTTTCGCTCATTACGCAGTGCTGTGTTTCCCCTGCTAATTACCCAAGGCCCCGCCTCCTCCTCTTATTAAAAGCAGGTGTCAATGTTTACAATTGAGGATGTATCAACAAGAGATGCAGATTGCATGTTTTCTTTCTGAGCAGCAGTCCAAAATTCAACGATATTCAGTTTTCTATCACTTAACATTTTGAAATTGAAAAGATGGAACGATCAATCCCAGACAATTGTATTGATTAAAACAATGCATGTGATGAATGAAGTGACTGATACATTGAATTGCAGGTCATAGTGCATGATGGTTACCAATATTATTGTGTGGTTTATAACCAAGTTTTAAAAGGAATACAATACATAATAACTAAAAAAGAAGATGGCTGCCGTGTCGTTGGCTCCTCTCCAACTCTGCTTTTTTCCGTTTTATTTCAGTGTTTGTTTACATTTCGTTGTGTGCTTTGAACCTTGTCTCTTGCACTATTGTTTTATTTGCTTATTCATGTGGCACTGTTGGAGTAGCCTGTGACTTAATTTGTTCATTGGCATATCTACACTGTAGCTAATGTGCACATGACAAAAAGCCTTGAATTCTGGCTTTTATTCACAAAAATATAGTATCAGACTCCCAGAGTCTACTGGGCCTTTGTCTTAGCTTTTTATACCTCGATTGTCTCCTACTGTACGTCGTTTTCAAAATTATATTTAATAACTAATAATACTATTGTGATACTGAAGGGTTTTCTAATCAGACATTGCCTTAGGTGCCTACTCATCGTCAACTCCTAGACTTTTGCTGACAGAAACGTCAATGGGGATTAGCGGTGAAAAACTCCTGAGATCTAATCATTCAATTGAAAATCACTTCTTTATTGAAAACCATTTATAATTCACACTATCAACTCCTTATTTAAGGATACACTCCAGTCCGCTGCATGCTGATGTGCCAAATAATTGCATTAATAATGATCATGTAGTGAAAAAAGGTATATACATTTATTGCAAAAATGTGAACACAAAAAGGAAAACCCAAGACAAAATGTAACATTCCTTTCGTGCTTTTTGTTGGAACAGGGATATTACTTTAACATTTTCAGGGACTTTCAGAACAACAAGTTAGGCCTATGTGAAGAATAAATACGCTGCTTCTTACACGAAAATTGAAGCATTCTCAACAAACTTCCCAATTTCAAGAATAAACTGTGCACATAAAAAACAAATCAGAAAAACGTTTATTACAAATGTGGTTGGTTGTGCGGGATTTCAGTCTATCAGCAGCATTATTATTTTGTACACTGAATCTTAAAAGATAAGACTCTATTGTTACTTGAACCCTTTTATTTTTCCAGCCCTTATAGGATTCAATGCTATATTTTATTCTTCCTCATCATCACCTTCTTCATTCACCAGTAGACGTTGAGGCTGGATCCAGTTTGTCTTCAATCCCACCTCCTCCACCTCCTCCTCCTCCTCCTCCTCCTCCAAGATGGATGATTTATCAGCCTCTAAAGCCACATCAGCTAAAACCAATGAGCAAATAATGGAATAAACACATTTCTCCATCACTGTCCTGTTGCATCCACAGAGTTTAACGATGACAGAGCGAGGGTACGCTGCTGTAAAATTCAATACCTATTATTGGCAGAGGGGGAGTCATCAGCTGGTCAAAGCAGAGTGCGTCAATAAACTCACCATCGGTCGTTTCATTTGATGGTGGTGGAGAAGAGAGGGAAACAGCAGGAAAGAAAACACCAACCATCACATTGTACAGAGCGCTCAGCTACCAAGCGCCCAACATGTTGTGAAAGACCTTCCTTTTTAATAAAGCCTATAGTTATAATAATAATAATAATACAAGGGATTTTTATAGCGATTTTCCTAATGCTCAAAGACGCTTTACATAAAATCAGAAAGTACAAAGAAAACAAAAGGTTGTTGCAGTAGATGAGCCTATAGAGCTGGTTAAAGATCACCCTGTCACGATATTCATGTTATGTCACGTTTTTATGTCTTGGTTTGGCTGTTTTGCTGTTCTCCCTGTCATGTTTTCCTCCTGGTTTATTGTCTGGTCCTTTTCCCTGTGTTTTCCTCCTGTCGTTAGTTTCCCTGGTGTGTCTAGTTGTCTGATTGTGTTCACCTGTGGCCCTTGTGTTTCTCCTCCCCTGCCCGGATGTTTCTCGTCTCGTGATTACCCCTCCCTGTATTTAGTCTTGTCTCTTCCTGTGTTCAGTGTCGGTTCGTCTTTTGTTTGTGACTGAGTTCACCGTGGAGTGTTTTGTGTTTCCATGTGATATGTTCGATAAGAGCCCTTGAAATAAAGGTATTATCTGCGTTTGGGTCCTACCTGCTTCACTCCTCGTATCACACCCTATGCTTGTCCTCCTGAAATCTTCATTTGATGTTATTTCTACTATTTTCTATTTTTACTGTTTTTGTTGTATTTCGTCTTGTTTTTCTATCTATTTCATTTGTATTTCACGTTCTACCTTGTGCTTTTATTATTTTCTTGAAATATTTGTTATCTGTTAACACTGTCATCTATGTGTGTTCATGTGTAAAGCCCACTGAGACACATACGTAACTTTTTATGTATACATTTATTTTTGAGGGTGACCGCTCAGCTGATCTCTATTAATAGGTAGAGGTTTGGAGTTGAATATCGATCAGCATCAACGGCTCTCAATCTGAGGGGGTGGGGCTCCCCAGATTGAGAGGGGCGCTCCAAAAGAAACAAGATGGATTTGACAGCAGTAAAAGTTATCTTCTGGGAAAAAGCTTGATTTACTTGTTTTACTAATTGCTGTCGGCTATTTTTGCAAAACTCTACACACCAGCCATACATAACTATACATTTCTTGTAAAAGCAAACAATGGTGACAAAACTCTCCAAACTCTTTTAAACGTGTTGTTTGTGTGTCACTGCAGTGCACACGTTCAACATTTAAATAAGCACACAAAGCATAAACTACACACATAGTAAGAACGACACATAAAACGTTGTTGTGTGAAGGGTGGAGCAGTTTCCAAAGTTTCGTAAAGTAGTTAAAGGTGGGGTAGGTACATTTCAGAAACCGGCTCGAGTACACAGCCGAAAAGAATCCGCCCCTTCCTTCAGACTTCCTTACAGAGCACCTCCTCCAACACACATGAACGCGCAATGCACGCCCAATTACGGCACGCCCAATGAGGGCACGAGATACATTTGTGTGTGCACGAGATGGCAGGCTGACAGACAGGGCGGCAATCCAATGTATGTTGTACTTTTGACAGTATCACGGCTTCCACAGATGACATTTTTTTATGGATTTTTTGTCAAAGTACTTCAGATATTCATTGCTATCGGGATGTTAAGAGCATTCCATGGAATATAACAAAAAGTGTATCTCGAGCCGGTTTCTGAAACTTACCTACCCCTACCCTAACACACACACTCCAATTATTTGTGCATACTGCAGTGACTCATATGAAATGTTCTGCACCTTAAAAGCACCTTAAAACATAACAATGTGACTCTTTAATTGCATTTTTGTTTCACATTTATTTAAGGGTTTGGAAAGAAAAACGATAATGATAAAATGTTTGCTTTAATATATTTGGATTTATGAATATAAAATGAACATAGAATAACAATATTATTGACTAAAAAATGGTCTATAGGGTTGTCTAAAGTAAGTTGATGCATTGCTTCGTAGGAGTGTGCCAGGGAGAGCAGATATTGGAGAAAGAGTGCATTTACAGGAGGAATCTGAGCAGGAAGAAATGTGCAGGAGGTGAGTGTGTGAGGGAGAGGGCAGTAATGGAGGTCAGAACCCATTAACTAAGAACTGTGGATGTGCAGAGGCCAAAGCATCAGGGACTGAGATGCTTTTCTATTGGGGGGGTTCTCCAAAACCAAGATGAGAAAAAGTAACTCAAGGACGGCCGCATCAGCAAACACTGCAGAAAATATGTAATACTTCTTAAACAGTAAATGGTTCATTGTCACACATCCCTGCATGGACTTAAGAACACACTCACACACACACACACATACACACACACACACACACACACACACACACACACACACACACACACACACACATACACACTCCTCCGCCGGGCTTTATCTGAGGGAGGAAGTGATTGGTGTTCAGCGAAGCAGAGAACAGAAATACTCTCCGTTATCTTCCAGTGTTCCCAGGATGCTTCTGCCGTCATGTCTCTGTCTCTCACACACACACACACACACACACACACACACACACACACACACACACACACACACACACACACACACACACACACACACACACACACACACACACAAACACGCTTATTTATTAGAACTACACAGTAGAGTTCACGTACAAAGATCTCTGTTGCTCCGGGAGCCGTAGTAATCCAGCATAATGACTCAAAAGTTGAAAATGTAGAAAAAAAGAAGACATATATAATTATTATATTATAATTATTAAGTTAAAGCACACTTATGATATACTGTAAGGATGTAGGAAATGTCTCTATGTTTACATTTGAAGCTTTGATTCAGGTTTAATATGAAGTTTTTAAATGTGTGTCATACTTTATGATGTTATCTCCCAAAACAATAACACAAATCCCTAATTTAGAAAGGTGATTCATTGGATTATATGAGTCTGTTTTTTCTTATTAAAGGGGCCCTATTCTGCTCCTTGTCAGGTTCATGTTAGTATGTAGTGTCTCTACTTTAAAGAGTCCTCTCCTGCTGATGTTCAGGTGTATATCAGTATGTAGTGTCTCTACTTTAAAGAGTCCTCTCCTGCTGATGTTCAGGTGTATATCAGTATGTAGTGTCTCTACTTTAAAGAGTCCTCTCCTGCTGATGTTCAGGTTCATATCAGTATGTAGTGTCTCTACTTTAAAGAGTCCTCTCCTGCTGATGTTCAGGTGTATATCAGTATGTAGTGTCTCTACTTTAAAGAGTCCTCTCCTGCTGATGTTCAGGTTCATATCAGTATGTAGTGTCTCTACTTTAAAGAGTCCTCTCCTGCTGATGTTCAGGTGTATATCAGTATGTAGTGTCTCTACTTTAAAGAGTCCTCTCCTGCTGATGTTCAGGTTCATATCAGTATGTAGTGTCTCTACTTTAAAGAGTCCTCTCCTGCTGATTTTCAGGTGTATATCAGTATGTAGTGTCTCTACTTTAAAGAGTCCTCTCCTGCTGATGTTCAGGTTCATATCAGTATGTAGTGTCTCTACTTTAAAGAGTCCTCTCCTGCTGATGTTCAGGTGTATATCAGTATGTAGTGTCTCTACTTTAAAGAGTCCTCTCCTGCTGATGTTCAGGTTCATATCAGTATGTAGTGTCTCTACTTTAAAGAGTCCTCTCCTGCTGATGTTCAGGTGTATATCAGTATGTAGTGTCTCTACTTTAAAGAGTCCTCTCCTGCTGATGTTCAGGTGTATATCAGTATGTAGTGTCTCTACTTTAAAGAGTCCTCTCCTGCTGATGTTCAGGTGTATATCAGTATGTAGTGTCTCTACTTTAAAGAGTCCTCTCCTGCTGATGTTCAGGTGTATATCAGTATGTAGTGTCTCTACTTTAAAGAGTCCTCTCCTGCCAGGGCCGTTTCTTCCTATATGCGGACTATGCGGGGGCATAGGGCCCCCGCGGCCACTAGGGGGCCCCCAAGCTGAAAGTATTTTCATTTATTTGTTTGTATTCATCCGAAAAACAAAAAAAGTTTAATTCATACACACAAAGATGAACAAAATTAGTAGAAGCGGGAGGGCTGAAGCATAGCTTGTGGAAAGTAGCCCTCCTGTGCATCATCCTAATACAGTGGCATTATTGCGTCAAAAACGTATAGAAATGAAGGAGTACAAAGAAATAAAGAAAACAGGAGAAAAAATTAAATAAAAGTTAGGGCAGGAAAACAATAAATGCATATATATATACGAAAACTAGATATAGGGTCATTTTCTGCACATGTCAATAGCAGTTTCAACTATCTTTTTTTGGAAATTAAAATACTATATATACATAGGTACACATGCACTTGGCAAATGAATAATAATAATAATAATAATAATAATATATGCATAATTGCATATAAACATTGTGAACACTTATTTTCAAGTGACTTTTATTACATTCATATGTTCACGCTGTGGTTTGGAACTTCTTTTTAATGTTATTAGGCATTTTGTTATGGAAAATGTTGTGCATAATTAGTACTGTTTTAAGCTGTACTATTTCAACACATTTGAATAGATTGAGTTTTTTTTAAATATGGGAGTTGTGTGTTCATATTTACCAACACCACAGACTATTCGTAATACTATTTTTTTGGGATGTTATTATTTTTTGTAGATTTGTTGCCTGTGCTGCAGCACCTCTTTTCACCCTCCGTCTGAAACCAGAGACCAGTCTGCTCTGATTGGTTAGCTGGCCAGCTCTGTTGTGATTGGTCAACCGCTTAGAGATGTCCCGCCCCTTAGCCTATTGCTTACAATGTATTTGAGCGCTAGCCAATAGGGGTGCGAGGGTTATAGTGATGTCATATGTTCAAGAGGTAAACAAAGGAGGCAAATGGAGGCGTTTCAGGCAGGGGGGGAGTTATAGCGGGCGAATGTAAATTATGAATAACTTCTTGAATTGCAGTATTTTCTCCCCTGCACATCATCACATCGTCCGGGGGTTCAAAATGCATGTTTGAAAACGAGAATATCAGCAACTGAGCTTGCAGTTAGAAGTCCACTGAACGTTAGATGGAGCAAACATGGACCACGCCCTTTAGTTTCTACCCTACTGTGTCCAATCAAACTGTGAGTTTTAAATAACCCCTTCAGAGGATGATGTCTGAGCTGAACCTAACCATCTCCTGCCGCTCTGCGTTGATCCCTGAAGGCAGGAAGCCTCGGACTGAGGAGTCGATGAGAAACAGTTGATGCTGCTGCTGGAGGCTTAAAGATTCTGCAAAAAACCCACTTACATCATGCTTACTGTATTTAGACATTTATTGTCCCACACAGAAGTCATCTTTAACTGTATGCACACTGTAGGTCTTATGTTCTCGGACATCAGTTGGAAATAATGGCACCTTAAATTAAAAGTCTGTCCTTAAGTGCTAAACATATTTGTCTTTACTCCAAAAAGTAGAAAAGTATTCTGAATTTGTTGCATTGGGTTATAGTGAATGTAATGCAGTAGGTATCAATCTGACATTTTTCCAGGCTTTACAAATGTATCAAAATAGCAATTTGGACTACTACAATATCCAAATCGCACTAAGCACAATATTTGTTAAAGGTCAAATATGTAACAGATACATTGCAGCATTACCCATAATCCCCTCTGTTTCAGCCCTGTTTCCAAAGTGCTGATTCTCTGTCTGTTACTTTAGATGAAAATAAGGAGCCCCTCCCCACGCCCCTCTGAGAGAGTTTGGTTACAAAGAACACAATGGTGTTCTAGGAGGAGACTCAGGTGATAAGGTGGGGGCGTTACCTTGGTTGGTGATTGGCTAATGGTTACTCAAGCAAAACAAATCGTTATGATATCATAAAGTGGCCAAAATCTGATCAGCTCATTTTCAGACAGGTTTTTAAAGAAATGGATCAGGACAAAAAGAGAGAGAATCTTTGTTCCTGAAACTTTCAGAGTCTCTTTCCACAGAGGGGACACATGTTGATGTAGAAGAGACATGAAGAAGAGGGGACACATGCTGATGTAGAAGAAACATGAAGAAGAGGGGACACATGTTGATGTAGAAGAGACATGAAGAAGAGGGGACACATGTTGATGTAGAAGAGACATGAAGAAGAGGGGACACATGTGATGTAGAAGAGACATGAAGAAGAGGGGACACATGTTGATGTAGAAGAGACATGAAGAAGAGGGGACACATGTTGATGTAGAAGAGACATGAGAAGAGAGGGGACACATGTTGATGTAGAAGAGACATAAAGAAGAGGGGACACATGTTGATGTAGAAGAGACATGAAGAAGAGGGGACACATGTTGATGTAGAAGAGACATGGAGAAGAGAGGGACACATGTTGATGTAGAAGAGACATGAAGAAGAGGGGACACATGTTGATGTAGAAGAGACATGGAGAAGAGAGGACACATGTTGATGTAGAAGAGACATGGAAGAAGAGGGGACACGTGTTGATGTAGAAGAGACATGAAGAAGAGGGGACACATGTTGATGTAGAAGAGACATGAAGAAGAAGGGGACACATGTTGATGTAGAAGAGACATGAAGAAGAGGGGACACATGTTGATGTAGAAGAGACATGAAGAAGAGGGGACACATGTTGATGTAGAATAGACATGAAGAAGAGAGGACACGTGTTGATGTAGAAGAGACATGGAGAAGAGAGGACACATGTTGATGTAGAAGAGACATGAAGAAGAGGGGACACGTGTTGATGTAGAAGAGACATGAAGAAGAGGGGACACATGTTGATGTAGAAGAGACATGAAGAAGAGGGGACACATGTTGATGTAGAAGAGACATGAAGAAGTGGATTTTGCATAATAGGTGACCTTTAAGCAGACTTTATTACGTCTTCCACCACCCGGTCGTTAATAGATTTCCTCTCATTGCGTCAGTGGAGGGGGAGTGTCGCTGTGCGTGGGTGTCTTTAAATCGTAGAAAATACCTCCTTTCCCGACCTACAAACCGTATTCTACAGACATTATAAAAAATCCTTGTTGGACACAGATCTCTTTAAAAACATCACACCATGATCATTATTTATAAATATATATATATATATATTTCTATCATAATTTGTAATGTTGCAAATTCTGTCACCTAAACTACAATCACTTGTGTTTCTGTTGTGTTATATTCTTATGTTTAGGATTGGATAACAACCCACGGATGCTGAAAAAGTATAAATGGACATTTTTCAGTTTTGGAGCATGGAACCTTTTGAACTCAGGACTTTTACTCATTGGAGTATTTTTAGGCTTGGGTATTAGTCTGATCTGATTACGTCTTCCACCACTGGATCGTTGATGGATTTCCTCTCATTGCGTCAGCAGAAGGGAGTGTCCATGTGCGTCGTTGTCTCTAAATTGTAGAAAATACCTCCTTCTTGTGGGTGGTGGAGGATTTATGCGTATTCGGGTTACGTCAGAGTCGATGCATGAACAGGGAAAACCCTCGGGTCGTTTTACCTCTCAAAGCTCTTTGTGCTGCTGCTCTACTGATTAGATTGGTCCAAATAATGAGCTTAACCTCACAGAGACGCTGTAATGGACGCCATTTTCTGGCATGGCCATAAAGAGCAATCTGCACCGTCTCTTTTACTTCCAGCCGCATACCTCCACCCCCCCGCTCAACTCTAACTGCCCCCCCCCCCCCCCCCCCCCCCCGAGCCCCCGCCATGCCCTGCACTGAAGCAGTATAGCCAATAAAGACAATTATATTAAGCAACCATTTGAGATCCCATTAGGGTCTGGTGGGCTGCCGCTTCAGGTTTGGGAGACGAGGGAGGTTTGATGCATTGCTTTGATTCTTGTAATGGATGACTTCACATGGTTAAGATCGCGACTTTGTTATGGTCAGCGTCACCGAATCATTGGGTAAACAATCTATGGGTCATATGTCTATAAATAAGATATATTGATGCATTGCTCTGCTTCTTGAAACGGACGGGTTGATATTACATGAGATAACATTGCTAATTTCGTGACCATTTGATGTTAAATATTACATTACGTTTTATTTAGCTGACGCTTTTAATTGAAAGTGACCAACAAGATACAAACTCAAAACAACAATATTATTGTGTGTGTGTGTGTGTGTGTGTGTGTGTGTGTGTGTGTGTGTGTGTGTGTGTGTGTGTGTGTGTGTGTGTGTGTGTGTGTGTGTGTGTGTGTGTGTGTGTGTGTGTGTGTGTGTTAAAAGGGCCCTATTCCGCTCATTTTCAGGTTCGTATTTGTATTTTGAAAATATCTGAATTAAGTATTGTGGAGCTGCAGAGAAGTCCCAACCCTCAAACAGTACTCTACAGACTTTATAAAAAAATCCTTGTTGGACACAGATCCACACACCATGATCAATATTAGATCAATAAGACATAATTTTAACTACAATCACTGGTACGTCTGTATTTCTGTTGTGTTATATTCTTATGGTTGGACTTGGATAACAACCCACGACAGCTGATAAAGTATAAATTGACATCTTCAAGTTTTGGAGCATGGACATGTGTCTGATTGACACAATTAGTTTCCCAGTAGAGCTCACACAGCTTTGTTTTTTTACCTTGGTTGAGTGAGAACACACAGGAAGAGGGTATAACCTGGGGGTGAAAAAGTAGCGTCCAGTAGCAGACTTCATTATGAAAGAAACACTGAGAGGCTGTGTTACTCTGCCGGAGGGAAGCTTCACTCAATTATCTCTCAATCCTGCCTGGATTTCACCTCGCCTTTTGGGAATTCACCCTCCCATTCCTCCCATCACGATCTGGCTCCTGTAACCTGCAAACACACCAGGAAACGAGAAAAGATATCCTCACCATGTGGAACATTTAATATATCACATTATCACTTCCTGCACAGGGAGGAAGAACTGGTCCTGAGCAAATTAATGGAGAATAATGGAAATGGAAAACATCCAAAAACTGTGTGGAATGAATGGGAGATACTACAGGTGGATGTGGTAAAATATTTAAATCAAAGGTATCACAATGACATTTCACCAGTTTACTTCTAACATCAATACAACAATTTGTTGTATTGCAAGTTTTCTGAAATGTTATGTGTTAAAGAGGTGTGTCCTACTTGTCCAGTTCAGTAGTACAACGCTGCATTGGTTTGGAGACACAGGGTAATTGGCATGGAAGTTATTGAAAATAATCGATACTTTTCAATACAAAAAATGTAAGAGTTTTCACTAAAATTCTCATGAAGAATGCAAAACAAAAACCAGTAAGAGCCAATTAAAAAATGCGTGTCCCATTTGTCCGGAGCAGTGGGTTTTCCCATTACATATTCATGAAAAAAATAAAAACAGTAAGGTCCAATAAGAAATGCAAATGAGATATTCTCTGGTCAAATATTAGCTAATTTCCAGAGATTTCTGTAACAAAATCAGATTAGAATCAAAAATATGAACATTGGATAAAACAAGTTTCAAAAGCCATGTTGTGTTAACATACTGGACGAGGATCTACATAGGTGTGGAACAGGTCTAGTTCAGGAAGCAAACAAAGTTATCATACTGGAGTCAAAGGTTTTTATATGTATATTATTATATATTGTATATGTATTCAAAAACATGCATACATGTAGAAACCTTGGACTGCAACTGCAACCAATCAGATCTCTCAAATGAATCGACCTGTTAAGTATGCAGAGCTGAAGAGCAACTTTGATAATGTTGAGATTCCCCATTAGCCAACACACACACACACGCACACACACATATACACGCACACACCATCTCCTGCTGTGGTCTGATTAGTGGCCGGAACAATTACTGCAATCGAGTCATCTCTGCAAAGGAGCAGATAAGGAGTCAGACCTTCCCCTCTACCCTTATCTCTCACATCATCACACACACACACACACACACACACACACACACACACACACACACACACACACACAACACACACACACACACACACACTCACACACACACACACACACAAACAAGTTTGCTCTGAGCTCGTCCTCATTCACAAACAAATCTGATATTTTATTCCTCCCTACATTTCTCAAACTAGGGTTAGGTCACCCAACTAAATTGTGTTTCTTCCAATATTCCTAAACCCCAATGGTCTGAAAAATGTCCCATTGGACAGAAAGCCCATTTGTTGGATAGTCTGTAATCAAGAAATCAAAGAGTCATTGTCCTGTAGGCCCATTGTTCTGGAAACACACTCTCTCTGCAACAAACAGCAGACCAGGCTAATTGTCATGCACAATCAAAACGAACCAATCAATCAAGGTTTATTTCAATACCTTACAAATGACAAATGTGCCATAGGGAGCTTTGAAAACGATAGAAACCTCTGTCCTAAGACCCTTGCAGAGGAGCATTTCCCCAAATGATCCCGAATGTATGGGTAAAAATGGCAGAACTATGACAGGTGCAAACACGCCCTAATGGCCCAAAACACACATTGCATATTCGAAAACAAATAGCTGGCTGGCTTACAGCAGATCTGCAATAATCTTGGAAGGAACCATGTGATCAACTTGTTAAAATAAGACAATAACACATTTCCAACAACAGTATCTGTCCAACCTAATAATCCCGACGTCACCAAGCGCTCCGGTCCCAGCTGTGTGCGTCACTTTTTAGTGTCCCGGCGGGGGCAAACACAACAATATTGCACGAAACTGTGTCTCAGGGCTTCTTAACGTTTAACAACCTATTAATGTGGCATACCCACTTAACGGGTAGAAACTCAGCTATTAGACAATATTAACCATTTTTAGCCGTAAACAAAGGGTAACATCAAGCCTCTGAATTAACACTAAGCGAAAAATTGCTAACGCACTTAGCACAGAACTCACGGTAGAGATAATGTATACTTCATGCTATCTGCCCAAACTAGATACCATATGAAAGCTGAGATTCCACAGATTCCAATGGTATACGTTTCATTACTGTGCGGCCAAAACGGCAAATACATCTTATCTTTGCTGTTTGCTGATCCAAAGTTGTGTTCAATGGCATTAAAACGCATACAAACGCTGCTGAAGGTTAATCTAATGTCTCTGTGTCACTTTGAAATGATTACTGATAATTCATCATAACATTTATGGCAATAAAAGTAGTGTTCATTAGAGTTTAACAAAGCTTTAGGTTTGGTCAAACTGCGTGCGCATCACTCTTATTCACCAATGGTAATGTTTAGGTGGATTTAGGAACTTCCCCTCGATTCTATTGGCTCTGACGGTTAAAAAGTCAAAATCATCCAATCGTCCAATGGGTTCCAGAGATACGGCAAATCCACCCAAATGACCACAGAGGTGGGGTTTTTTCTAAACCTCTCGAAAAAGGTCAAATGTCACTTATTTTGCATCAATCTTGATACAGGGTACTTATTATATGTTTGGATTCCTAAAGTCTACTATCCCATCATTCAAGGATGGTTTTCACCATAAGTAATGTTTTTTTTGGACGGACACTATCATTTACATTGTTTTACTATGTTCAATCTGAATTTAATTTAAAATAAAAACATCTATATTGATTCTGACTTTTCTACATCCAACTCACAGGTGTGTCATTGCTTTGAGAAAAAAGATCATTCATTTACCCCTTTTAGAAGGGAAGATATAGTACTTTTCCTGAAAAACAGGCTCAGGGCTTAACAGGTTAAGAAATGCTGCGCCTAGTTTTCTCAAGTTGGTGAATGTTTTCTAAATGCTGCACGTGCGCTGTCAAGTTGGTGAAGACGTTATTTTATTTGACTCACATTCATGAGAACTACGTCACGCTGAGAGAAGTGGCGTCTACATAATGGGAAACTTTAAATATAGCACATGTGGCACAAAAATTGAGGCGTAGAAAAAACATTTACACTATCAAAATATGGGTGATGCAGAAGAACCTGACAGTGTTTTTCTAATATAGAAAAGTCATTTTCATAGGGACACCTATTATTAGGATTGCTGTGAATTGTAGTATCAACACATTCCCAGAATTACAAAATAAACATTTTTTACAGATTACTTTAGTCATAAGTTGACTTTGAGTCTTATAACCACAGAACATGGTTAAGCAATGTATGCACGACTGAGCTGAGGATGGAGGTTTTCAGTAATCGACAGGAGGAGCGTGCACTGCACAAATGAAGATATTGGACAGTATTGGATGCAGAGAAGCTGTGAGCACTCATCGCCCTCTGGTGGTTAGAAAATGAGCTGATTCAGAACAGCTGTGAATGAGAAGAGGTTTTGCATGTGATGCATTCTGGGAGAAAGGCTTATTTATGGTCTATAGACTCAAAAAATAAAGTAAAATATTACACGCAATAAAGTAAAGGGTCTCGATTGTTGGCCTCATCGCTTCAGCAAACAACTTATACCGCTGGTTCAATCCCAACTGCAGTCGTTGTGTCCTTGGGCGAGACACTTCACCCCAAATTGCTCCTGTGGGGATTGCAAACCAAATTCAATCAATCAATTGTTATGACCGACTCGTAGGCCACAACGGAAAGATGACAAGAAGTACATGAGTTTCCAAAAACCACTGCACATTTATTGCGGTTGTTCAGTATGAAGTACAAGATGGATGGACGAGGATCGCCGTGTTACTCCTCCTGCGGCCGGCTTGGAGAGAGTCAGGGCCGCCCTGTGACTCCGGGCAGCTGTGCTTAATAGCACCTCGGCTCCGGCCAGGTGTCCGCGATCGCGCTGATTGGCCTCTTCAGCTCCACCCCACCGTAAGACCTGAAACACACCTTGCACACAGGCTCTGGGGCCGTCACACAATCAATCAATCAGCTTTATTGAAGAGACTCTAGGTCAATTTTTTAAAAAGACATACAACACTAAAATGTAAATGAAAAAAGGCAGTTACCAATGTTTCCACGGAGCTGACTGGTATCGTACTGAGACACGGATTTGACATCAGCATAATGACAGAATTATGAGAAACATTCAATCAACAGATACATTTGTACATCAGATTTCTCAAGAGAGCATGGAACGTGTTGACACGTGCATTACAACACATTTCACTTGCACTGCACCACCTTTGAATGTATGTAAGTTGCTTCGGGTAAAAGCGTCTAACAAGTGACATGAAATGTAATATAATATATAAGTAAACGCACATGCTGTTCTCCTGTACTGTCAAGATCTGTCTGTGTTGGGTTTTGTCTTGTCTTTTTCTGTCTTTGGTTTCCTGTTTTGTTTTGAAAAGTGTTCACCTCCTGTTTTGCCTGTTGCCTTCTGTCTGTTTTCCCTCCCTGATTACCCGATTGTGTTCACCTGGTGTCCCTGTGTTTTCTCCTCCCTCCTCACCTGTGTCTTGTTTGCATGATTAGTCTTGTGTGTATTTAAGTTCTGGTTTTTCTGTCTGTCTTTGTCGGTTCGTCTTGTGTTATGACCTGGTCTTCGGTGAGTGTTCTGTTCTGTCTTTGTTTATAGTATAGCCTTGAAATAAAGGAGATATTTTTGACACTTTAATCTGCATTTGGGTCCTGCTTCCTGCACACACCGTAACATTACGAACCGACCTGAGATATGGGCCCAGCAGATCCGTTTGAGCAGGAACTATTGGATTATAACTTTTCTTTGTCTGACTGCGCTCATCGATGGATAGGAGCGGTCAGGGTTCAACAGTGAGATGCTGCTCTGGCAGAAGCATTCAACCTTACAATGAAGAATCAAGATTTGGTTAAATTCTTACCTGCCTGGCTTTTGGATTACCTCACGGTTTGTTTTCCCGATCCTGATAGAACCCAGGTCTCCCAATTCCCTTTTTGATACCACACGCATCGGTGTGGTATCAAAAAGGGTCTGTCTGGCGTCAGCCCCTGCTTCTCACCCAGTGTTTGCTACAGTCCAGGAGCCATTCGCTGGTACTCGTCTGGCTTTTGGAGGTCCACGGAGCCTCCAAACGGCTCCTAAAAGAAGGAGTCGCAAGGCCAGGTTAGCAGCACGAGCCCAAAGTACCATGGTTCCAGCCCCAGTTCTGGCCCCAGCAGCCATGGTTCCAGCCCCAGTTCTGGCCCCAGCAGCTATGGTTCCGGCCCCAGTTCTGGCCCCAGTACCCATGGTTCCAGCCCCAGTTCTGGATCCAGCAGCCATGGTTCCAGCCCCAGCTGCCATGGTTCCAGCCCCAGTTCTGGATCCAGCAGCCATTGTTCCGGCCCCAGTTCTGCCCCCAGCAGCTATGGTTCTGGCCCCTGTTCTGACCCCAGCAGCCATGGTCCCAGACCCAGTTCTGGCCCCAGCAGCCATGGTTCCGGCCCCAGTTCTGGCCCCAGCAGCTATGGTTCAGGCCCTAGTTCCGGCCTCGGCAGCCATGGTTCCGGCTTCAATTCCGGCTCCAAAGCCGGCCGACACAGCCATGATCCAGGCTTCAGCTCCGGACCTTACAGCCATGTTTCCGGCTCCAGAACTGGCCCCAGCAGTCATGGTCCCGACTCCAGCACCTCTTCTCCTGTTGGCTCTCCAGACAACACCAGCTCCCCGAGTCCTGTCGGCGTACCGACCGACACAAGTCCCCTCTCAAGTTCCTACCCGAGTCCCCTCTCAAGTTCCTACCCGAGTTTCCTCTCAAATCCCCTCACGAGTCCCCTCTCGAGTCCCCTCTCGAGTCTCCTCTCGAGTTCCCTCTCGAAATTCCTCTCGAGTCTCCTCTCGAGTTCCCTCTCAAGTCACCTCTCGAGTTCCCTCTCTAGTCCCCTCTCGAGTCTCCTCTCTAGTCCCCTCTCGAGTCTCCTCTCGAGTCCCGTCTCAAGCCCTCTCTCGGGTCCCCTCTCGAGTCACCTCTCGAGTCTCCGTTCAAGTTCCCTCTCGAGATTCCTCTCAAGCCCTCTCTCGAGTTCCCACTCAAGTCCCTACTCATGTGCCGTTGGAGGTCCCGCAGACTACTCTTCTGCCGGGGGTCCTGCCAACCCCATGTCCTGAGCCGTTGGAGGTCCCTCAGACTGCTCTTCTGCCGGGGGTCCTGCCAACCCTATGTCCTGTCCCGTTGGGGGTCCCGCCGACTACTCTCCTGCCGGGGGTCCTGCCAACCCTATGTCCTGTCCCGTTGGGGGTCCCGCCGACTACTCTCCTGCCGGGGGTTCTGCCAACCCTATGTCCTGTCCCGTTGGGGGTCCCGCCGACTACTCTCCTGCCGGGGGTCCTGCCAACCCCATGTCATGAGCCGTTGGAGGTCCCGCAGACTGCTCTTCTGCCGGGGGTCCTGCCAACCCCATGTCCTGTGCCGTTGGAGGTCCCGCAGACTGCTCTTCTGCCGGGGGTCCTGCCAACCCTATGTCCTGTACCGTTGGAGGTTCCGCTGGGGGTCCTGCCAACCCTTTGTCCTGTCCCATTGGGGGTCCCGCCGACTACTCTCCTGCCGGGGGTTCTGCCAACCCTATGTCCTGTCCCGCTGACTACTCTCCTGCCGGGGGTCCTGCAAACCCTATGTCCTGTCCCGTTGGGGGTCCCGCCGGACTACTCTTCTGCCGGGGGTCCTGCCAACCCTATGTCCTGTCCCGTTGGGGGTCCCTCCGACTACTCTTCTGCCGGGGGTCCTGCCAACCCTATGTCCTGTACCGTTGGAGGTGCCGCTGGGGGTCCTGCCAACCCTTTGTCCTGTCCCGTTGGGGGTCACGCCGACTACTCTCCGGCCGGGGGTCCTGCCAACCCTAAGTCCTGTGTCGTTGGAGGCCCCGCCGAATACTCTCCTGCCGGGGTTCCTGCCAACCCTGTGTCTTGTCCCGTTAGGGGTCCCGCCGACTACTCTTCTGCCGGGGGTCCTGCCAACCCTATGTCCTGTACCGTTGGAGGTTCCGCTGGGGGTCCTGCCAACCCTTTGTCCTGTCCCGTTGGGGGTCCCGCCGACTACTCTCCGGCCGAGGGTCCTGCCAACCCTAAGTCCTGTGCCGTTGGAGGCCCCGCCGACTACTCTCCTGCCGGGGGTCCTGCCAACACTATGGCCTGTCCCGTTGGGGGTCCCGCCGACTACTCTTCTGCCGGGGGTCCTGCCAACCCTATGTCCAGTGACGTTGGAGGCCCCGCCGACTACTCTTCTGCCGGGGGTCCTGCCAACCCTAAGTCCTGTGCCGTTGGAGGCCCCGTCGTCTACTCTTGTGCCGGGGGTCCTGCCAATCCCTTGTCCTGTTCCGTTGGAGGTCCCGCCGACTACTCTTCTATCGGGAGTCCTGCCAACTCTATGTCCCGTGCCTTTGGAGGTTCCGCTGGGGATCCTGCCAGCTCTATGTCCAGTCCAGTTGGAGGCCCCGCCATCACCTGTCCTGCCGGGGGTGCTGCCAACTCCTGGTCCTCTTCCGTGGGGGATCCTGCCGAAGCCTGTCCCACCGGCTCTGGTTCCTGTTCGGCCGACACCGGGTCCTGCCCGGCCTCCGGAGCTGTTTGGCCTTCGCCCCGCCCTGAACTCTGCCTTGTCCCCGGGCCGTCCGCCCGAGTCCCCCTTTTTGAACTCTGCCTTGCCCCCGGGCCGTCCGCCCGAGACCCCTTCCTTGAACTCTGCCTTGCCCCCGGGCCGTCCGCCCGAGTTCCCCTTTTTGAACTCTGCCTTGCCCCCGGGCCGTCCGCCCGAGACCCCATCCTAGATCTCTGCCTTTCCCCCGGGCCGTCCGCCCGAGACCCTTTCCGGGTCCTCCGCTGTCAGCCCAAGCCCGTCCTCCAGACCCCCTCCACCCGCCCTGTTGGCCTTAGTTTTGTGTCCCTCCCTCCACCCACCCTGCTGGATTTTTTTGTTGTTGGGACGTCTGGGATCCGTCCCTTGAGGGGGGGGGTACTGTCAAGATCTGTCTGTGTTGTGTTTTGTCTTGTCTTTTTCTGTCTTTGGTTTCCTGTTTTGTTTTGAAAAGTGTTCACCTCCTGTTTTGCCTGTTGCCTTCTGTCTGTTTTCCCTCCCTGATAACCCGATTGTGTTCACCTGGTGTCCCTGTGTTTTCTCCTCCCTCCTCACCTGTGTCTTGTTTGCATGATTAGTCTTGTGTGTATTTAAGTTCTGGTTTTTCTGTCTGTCTTTGTCGGTTCGTCTTGTGTTATGACCTGGTCTTCGGTGAGTGTTCTGTTCTGTCTTTGTTTATAGTATAGCCTTGAAATAAAGGAGATATTTTTGACACTTTAATCTGCATTTGGGTCCTGCTTCCTGCACACACCGTAACTTGTACTTTTGTATCCTGATAGCTACAGTAAATAAAATTGTGGTGACTTGATGTCCTCCTAGAGCTGTTGAGTGACATTTTGAATGACACTAAATCTCATTGAAAACCTCTGGCATGTGAACAAGAACATGAGCCGCTGGAGTTTTTTGCTCCAGGCATGGCATTATGTCATCAGACAGCAATGTGGAAGGATGCAGAGATGCATGAGAGCTGTGATTGTGAAACACACAATGTGATGTCTAGGTCAAAGTAGTCATTTATTCTGCTTTATAGGGTTTTAGTGCATGTAAATGGTCTGCAAATTGGTCCCTCCAGAGGAAGTTTCTCTCTCTCGTTGGTCTTTCATGGCCAATGACTCTACATCCAACAATACCCATGAGAATTTGCAGCTGTAAGAGGTTGGACATTCAGAAGACTGAATAACTATTTGAAACTTATTTTCAGAATTAGCATTTATGCATTCATTTGTTTATTTGATTGATTGATTGATTGATGTTTGTTGTTTTAGTGGTTTTTAATGTGTTGTAGCCAACCTGATATCACGGCAAGACGTGAACATGTGACGATGTACCATGTTGGGAGACGTGAAGATTTCACGATTTCGTCCCTTCAAACGTGACAGTTACACAGTATTGTTAACATGGCCCAACCAGTGGAGATATACCCGGAAATGCCAAGCAAATGCTACCCCGACGGTCGGTTGTTATTGTCAATATTAATATAATAATGATTTATTTAATAGTCACACTCGATTACGCCGATTTTCTTGTCGCCCCAGCTAGAAACAAAGGCTACATTAATGTATTAAATCGATGTTAATCCATGCGTGTGGATGTGGAATTAACGGACGTGACATTGTGTGATTGCGTTGCCAGGCAACAGCTTCGGTTCAAGTTAATTTACAAACTTTTCAACTACAACCGTAGTTATATTTAAAAACATGTTAGAAGGCCTCACGAAATACTTTAATATAAATTAAAATGTAAATGTGAAGGAATGTGTTTATAACAAAATACATCGGTCATAAAAATTACCGGAAAAGGACGTAGGCAAGATCCTGAGCTCCGTGATTCGATGGTTTAGCCGCAATGCACCTTGGGAAATGGTGTTTATGCGATGTGAAATCCGAAAACATTTTTTGAAAATAAAATAATACTTTATTCTGAGTGTGCTTCCTTTTCTCTTTGAAAGTCATCACATAACGGCATTTGTAATACACGGTTCGGCTGCATCAAATATTACATATCTGCCGTAGTTCTCTATTTATAGAGCCCTGCTGAGAAGACTTCTAGGACAAACATGAGAACTGCCGCCAAAACTGAAAACGTGACGTGGATCATAAATATATCAGCAATTAAACAACATCTTACATTTATTTTCACACAATACGTCTCCTTGCAGTATCAACACTAATTCGGCTGACTTTATATTTGATCCAACTGGTAGATAGGCTGTATTTACACCATAACGGTGCACAGCTGATATATATTGAATTGTATTATTATTATTATTAACTAACAGAATAAGAGACCTGACAGGTGATGGTCAGACGTTGACCTGGCTGCACAGTCACAGAAGCTGGCTGTGTCAACTGTTCACACTTCACACCTGTAGAAATAAAAAAAAATGTTATATGACAGATTATCCTGTTAAACAGCAATATAATAAGTGTTGACTCGTGCAGAGAGAGACTCACTTCCGGCTGCCAGCAGCAGCAGAGCTACAGAGAACATGATGATGATGATGATGATGATGATGATGATGATGACTCTGAGAAGACGTGAGCTCCTGATCCCCTTTAATCTCCACTGACAGTCTCATATGAAGGCCTGTATCACAATCGAGATAACTGAGTTTGCATAGAACCAAACACGTTGCATATGAATATGAGTCGGACTGGAGATAGAAAATGGAGCTTGTTATTGTTACTATTACAAGAATACAATCACCTCAGTGTTTAAAGAGTCTAGAATCAACTTCGGATACTTTATTTTTGAAAAAACAGATAATTAACATCTGGAGCTCTTTTAATGTCCTTTTTGATTATTGTTACACCAGGTCTTGTTTAAAAACCTTTATTATATCTCCACTGGTTTGGCCATGTTAACAATACCGTGTAACTGTCACGTTTGAAGGGACGAAATCGTGACATATTAAATTAAATCTATTATTATATTCACTGGTAAAGGTGCAGCTAGTTTGAATGACTTTGTATACTGCAGGGTAGCTTTAACAAGTCTGATTTAACACTTGATTATATTTCACATCATTCATCCACATCTGTAAAGTAACTAAAGGTATTCAATACATGCAGTGGAGTAAAAGTACATCATTTACCTCTGAATTGTAGTAGAAGTACAGAGTAGCATAAAATGGAAATACTGAAGTAAAGTAAAAGTACCTCAAAATTGTACTTAAGTACAGTACTTGAGTGCATCTACTTTTACACAACTGGCTGCATAAGTGCTTCAGCTGTTACGTCACATTGTTTACGGGAAGAATTTATTCTGATATGTCATTAATCCAAAACAAGGTTGTAGTTAAAAAAGTAAATGTCATACTTAAATACATGAGGGAAATCTTCAACCTTTAATTTCAATGCATCATTATTATCGGCTCTTTTAATGAGCGGGTGCAGCTCATTCTCAATTGTCCTATGATAAAAAGTAGGTCATGCCTTAGCACTTACTGGAAGAGCTATTGTTCCCCTTGTACTTTTTAGAACGTCGTGGATGATAAATGGTAATCCGCTGACAGGAAGCCAGCAGGTGCAGAGGAGGAGGGGCAAAGTAAATGTTTCTCCTGGCTTGATTAAAAAAAACATTCTTCATGCTGAGGAGATGACTAACATTGCAGCATGCCAAAGCTCTGCTCATGAGAACAATCACACAAATATGTTTTAATTAAAAGAGGCTCTATTGTGTATTGGGGTTTTCCCTTTCATGTATGTTTTATAGGTTTCTGTGCATTCAAATGGTCTGAAGGCTAAAATCCCTGAGTTCCCTCCAGAAGTTTCTCTCCTGCACACTTGAACATTAAAGCGTGTAAACATGTCACAGTAGAGGCACAACATACAAATAAGGAACTGAAAAAAACCCTGTAATATTTCCTCTGAAAGAGTGTATCTTAAACCAGTGAAAGTATCTTCTTATTACAGACACATGCATTTCCAAAGATTTGGTCTACCTATGTTTTAAATGTATTATCTCTTCGATTTCCACACGGCATCTATTGCACGTCTGTCCGTCCTGGGAGAGGGATCCCTCCTCTGTTGCTCTCCCTGAGGTTTCTCCCATGTTCCCTTTAAACTGTGGGTTTTCTCCGGAAGTGTTTCCTTGTACGATGTGAGGGTCTAAGGACAGAGGGTCTAAGGACAGAGGGTCTAAGGACAGAGGGTGTCGTATTGTCATACTGATATTCTGTACAAACTGTGAAGACCACTCAGACAAATGTAACATTTGTGATATTGGGCTATATAAATAAACATTGATTGATTGATTTAGTTTATGTTCTTAGAATTAGACGCAAGTTCAAATGGTAAATGGACTGAACTGATAAAGCACTCCAGTCTATTGTCCTAATCAGCAGTCAGACAATACAATCCAATAAAGGGGTGCCTAACCCTAATTTTACTTAAACCGATATATTCCTGCACTTTAACTTTATCTGCATATTGAAGTATGAATGCTTGTTGTTTGTATGTTGTCTTCTCCTGAATGTTACACGTCTCTTGTTTGTTTTATTTTTATTTTTGATAGCACCTTAAAAAAAGGAGTAGCTCTACTAATCTCATTGTACCTGTATAATGACAATAAAGGATTCTATTATAACCCTAACCCTAGCTAGTTAGGTTCATTTCAAAAAGGTACAAGGAACTTGCTTTGCTGTACAATGGTGCATACTAAGATGCAATAAGAGGAATACATTTGATAACTAGACGAAAAATAAAGCATTTTTAGAATAACTTTCATGAAATTGAAAACAATGCTGAGAAAAAAGCTGAGTATGCCAAACAATACAGATGTGATTGTTCACATATTAGTCCAAGCGTTTGTAAATTAAACAAGCTAGAGTCAGTTTTAAGTCAGTTTAATACGTTTAGATATGTAAAGGGGTCAACGTTACAAAAGTGCATGTTTTGCCACGTAAAATGCAATTAAAGATATTTAGGAAAGTTTAATTTCGTAAAATAGGACAGTTGTTGCACAACACAGTAAACAAAACACATACAAGACACAATTTAATCGCTGAACAAATAACAAAAACAATTCCCTTGCCTCAATCTACTGTATCATCAAATAGAAAACATGTGTCACTTTGTTATGTTCTTCACGCCTTTCAGTGTCTGAGTAAACGCAACTCTTACAAAAACCTGTTTTTAGGCATGGTGTTTATCAAGAGAGATGTTCCTGTAAATTAAAACAAAAGAGCTTCCTCGTTATTATATATATCGCCTAACTTTCTTGTTAATTTATTTATTGTTATTGCTTGACTTCAATACAGATAAGTGTTATAATTTGAGCTCAACAACAATCCACTTTATGAGAACGTCTGCAGCTCGCATGTGATGCAGGAGACGTGTGTTACTTTTACAGAATCAAATATATATGTTTGAACCAATTTATAAAATACAAAATGTTGAATATTTAATGTCACAACATGTGCGGATTTTTATACTACCGCCACATCCTGATTACACTGAAAAAATGGAAACATTGACTTTAATGAAATGTATTATGTCAACAGATTTCACACAGCTGTATTAGGTTAGTTGAAAGCAAGTAATACAATAAAGTTGAACCAATTTAAACGTAATATTATTGCCTTCAACTAACCTAATACAGGTATGTGAAATCCATTGACATAATACATTTAATTAAAGACAACCTGTCAGTGTTTGTCAGTGTATATTATAAAATATTAACCATAGATAGAATAGGGTTAGCTTTTTTGTACATATGTACAAAAATATATGCATCGTTTTTGAAACTGCAGCGTCTCTCCTAATGTAGTGCAATGCAATGTTAACACTGTAGCATTGGATGTCATTTTATTCTGATCATGGGGTATAAATCATTTTGAACCTCTGTATATTCTCACACAGTGGATGACACAGACTTATCAGATGAATCTTCATTAAAACTTAGCTTTCAGTGTAATTGTTGTGCAGAACAGGAATGCCTTCGCTTTTGTCCTTGCACGTAATGGCTTTTGCTTTCATTGTGGTTTCACAAGCAATGTTGGGCAGTGCCAATAGTTCGACTGCATTCTTTATAATTCTGGTAAATATGATTGTGAAATATTGTGAATATATTTCCTTGTAGAAGAGTATTTAAGATGCAATGAGCCTGATGAGAGGACACCCAGGAAGATGGCTTCTCTCACTCTGTATCTGCTGCAGGTGCTGCTGCTGCTCGTGGTTTCTGCTGCCGCCTGGAACCTGGACTCAAACTACTTAAGCTTCTATGGTGGATCAATGAGCTTCACGCCTAAAGGACAGAATTCAGATGGGACGTATAAGGTAAGTTGGCAAAAATATTATATATAATGTTGAAAATATATGTTTTTTTTCAAATACATATATCCGTAAGGGTGAAGATATTTTTTTAAAAAGGACATTTCGACCATAATATTTTTAGAGGATTTTTGTGCACTCATGACGCATTGCTAGTGTGCATGGACTTGGACTGCACTATCTGGCACTACACTTGTCTGACTACCCAGAATAATAACCATTCTGAGCTCTGTTAAGTGCCTCGATAAACATTCATCTGTTTGTCATCTTGTAATTTACTTATTTATCTAAATAGTTATCACCATAATAAACCATATTTCATTTAATCTTACTGTACAATATTTTATTTTACATTCTGTTCTTGTATATCATATTCTATTTACGTATATAGACTTCTTGCACCATTTTATTTTTTTATTTTATTGGAGGAGCTCGGGTCATAAGATGTTCATTGCCCTTTCTACATTGTAGCTTATGTCCATATGACATTAAAACCTTTGAATCTGAATCTTGAAATCTGTTGTCACCAATTGCTATTGACCTGGTATTTTTCTTCATCAATGTAATGACCTTTGATAATCTAATCACTGCTGCATATTCTTTACAGCTGGAACTCCGCAACAAACAGTCAACATACATGTGTAACCCCTACTCTGACTACTTCTGTGGTATTGGTGGCTGTGGATCTATCACCAATAGCAGTGTCCAACATAACAATATGAGTTCCCATGGTATTAACTGGTGCACAGCCGACATAAAGAAAGAACTAAAACTCCACAGCAACACCCCCTTCGAGATCAGGTGAGATATTACTTATACACTGGAAAAAATGCTGCTCTAAAAACAAGTGAAACAATAATGAAAACAAGCGGTTTCACTTGAAATAAGAACAACAATTGTAAATTTGCTTGGTTAGAGAACTTGAAATAAGATGGGATATTTAGATAAATCACATCTTAGCTGGGAGAACTAATTTTGAACTATATTTGACCAGAATTAGGAAATGCTGTTACAATATAAGCCGCTAATGCTCAAAAGTGGTCTGTTTTCTGATGTTAGTTGGTGAGTTTCTAAGAAATATGCAAAAATAAATATGTGTTTAATCTGAGATACAACTCGAAATAAGATTATGTGAGTTAACAAGATAATGCATTGTCTAAAAACAAGACCCGATATCTCACTGTAGAGTTACTTCTGAATGTATTATGTAATATACAGTATCAGGTGTAAAGACATATTCTAGACTAGATATTAAACAAAAATACTTGGCAAGATTTCGAGTTGTTGCAGTGTTTCTTCAGCAAAATCATGACAGTGTAAATGAAACGTTCATATCGTACACTTTTGTCATTATTATAGAAAAAAACATATAGTTTAGAGGTTATCTGATTGTGACACCGAGTAACATCGCAGTGATAATGTTGAAGATATCGCTAAAATGCTAATTATTCAACATTGTCTTCAAACAGATTCCCAGGTCGGGTCATTCCTTCACTTGGTCTGGGCCACTGGGCGACGGACACGATGAACACATGGAAAATGATGGGCCATGTGGATCTGGGATCCCGGTCTGATACTGGAGAATCAAACAGAATGCCTGTCACTACCATGCTGCCTCTTCTCAGGTATAGTCCCTATCTTTTTAATATGGCTTTTCATTTGGGTTAACTTTCGATTCTCACTGGAATCATTGTCCGTGTTTCACTGTGTTCTTTCTGTATTGCTTTTATTTTACTTTTTTTTATTTGATGTTTTTATTGTTTTATTTTAAAGGTCCCTTCATCAATATATTATAGGTCTCAGATATATATATAAAACATGTCTCTGAAGTGTTTGTCTGAAACACCAAACCATTGCAGCATTACCCATAGTCCCCTCTGTTTCAGCCCTGTTTCCAAAGTGCTGATTCTCTGTTACTTTAGATGAAAATAAGGAGCCCCTCCCCACGCCCCTCTGAGAGAGATTTGGTTACAAAGAACTCAATGGTGCTCTAGGAGGAGATTCAGGTGATAAGGGGGGGGGGGGGGGTTACCTTGGTTGGTGATTGGCTAATGGTTACACAAGACAACACATCGTTATGACATCATCAAGTGGCCAAAATCTGATCAGCTCATTTTCAGACAGGTTTTTATAGAAATGGATCAAAAAGAGAGAGAATCTTTGTTCCTGAAACTTTCAGAGTCTCTTTCCACAGAGGGGACACTTTAGAAGAGACATGAAGAAGAGGGGACACATGTTGATGTAGAAGAGACATGAAGAAGAGGGGACACATGCTGATGTAGAAGAGACATGAAGAAGAGGGGACACATGCTGATGTAGAAGAGACACGAAGAAGAGGGGACACATGGTTGATGTAGAAGAGACATGAAGAAGAGGGGACACATGTTGATGTAGAAGAGACATGAAGAAGAGGGGACACATGTTGATGTAGAAGAGACATGAAGAAGAGGGGACACATGTTGATGTTGAAGAGACATGAAGAAGAGGGGACACATGTTGATGTAGAAGAGACATGAAGAAGAGGGGACACATGCTGATGTAGAGACATGAAGAAGAGGGGACACATGTTGATATAGAAGAGACATGAAGAAGAGGGGACACATGTTGATGAAGAAGAGGGGACACATGTTGATGAAGAAGAGACATGAAGAAGAGGGGACACATGTTGATGTAGAAGAGACATGAAGAAGAGGGGACACATGCTGATGTAGAAGAGACATGAAGAAGAGGGAGACACATGTTGATGTAGAAGAGACATGAAGAAGAGGGGACACATGTTGATGTAGAAGAGACATGAAGAAGAGGGGACACAATGTTGATGTAGAAGAGACATGAAGAAGAGAGGGGGACACAGTTGATGTAGAAAGATGAAGAACGAGGGGACACAATGTTGATGTAGAAGAGACATGAAGAAGAGGGGACACATGTTGATGTAGAAGATACATGAAGAAGAGGGGACACATGTTGATGTAGAAGAGACATGAAGAAGAGGGGACACATTGTTGATGTAGAAGAGACATGAAAGAAGAGGGGACACATGTTGATGTAGAAGAGACATGAAGAAGAGGGGACACATGTTGATGTAGGAAGAGACATGAAGAAGAGGGGACACATGTTGATGTAGAAGAGACATGAAGAAGAGGGGACCATGTTGATGTAGAAGAGACATGAAGAAGAGGGGACACATGTTGATGTAGAGAAGAGACATGAAGAAGAGGGGACACATGTTGATGTAGAAGAGACATGAAGAAGAGGGGACACATGTTGATGTAGAAGAGACATGAGAAGAAGGGACACATGTTGATGTAGAAGAGACATGAAGAAGAGGGGACACATGTTGATGTAGAAGAGACATGAAGAAGAGGGGACACATGTTGATAGTAGAAGAGACATGAAGAAGAGGGGACACATGTTGATTAGAAGAGACTGAGAAGAGGGGACACATGTTTGATGTAGAAGAGACATGAAGAAGAGGGGACACATGTTGATGTAGAAGAGACATGAAGAAGAGGGGACACATGTTGATGTAGAAGAGACATGAAGAAGAGGGGACACATGTTGATGTAGAAGAGACATGAAGAAGAGGGGACACATGTTGATGTAGAAGAGACATGAAGAAGAGGGACCATGTTGATGTAGAAGAGACATGAAGAAGAGGGGACACATGTTGATGTAGAAGAGACATGAAGAAGAGGGGACACATGTTGATGTAGAAGAGACATGAAGAAGAGGGGACACATGTTGATGTAGAAGAGACATGAAGAAGAGGGGACACATGTTGATGTAGAAGAGACATGAAGAAGAGGGGACACATGTTGATATGTAGAAGAGACATGAAGAAGAGGGGACACATGCTTGATGTAGAGACATGAAGAAGAGGGGACACATGTTGATAGTAGAAGAGACATGAAGAAGAGGGGACACATGTTGATGTAGAAGAGACATGAAGAAGAGGGGACACATGTTGATGTAAGAAGAGACATGAAAGAAGAGGGGACACATGTTGATGTAGAAGAGACATGAAGAAGAGGGGACACATGTTGATGTAGAAGAGACATGAAGAAGAGGGGACACATGTTGATGTAGAAGAGACATGAAGAAGAGGGGAACACATGTTGATGTAGAAAGAGACATGAAGAAGAGGGGACACATGTTTGATGTAGAAGAGACATGAAGAAGAGGGGACACATGTTGATGTAGAAGAGACATGAAGAAGAGGGGACACATTTGATGTAGAAGAGACATGAAGAAGAGGGGACACATGTTGATGTAGAAGAGACATGAAGAAGAGGGGACACATGTTGATGTAGAAGAGACATGAAGAAGAGGGGACACATGTTGATGTAGAAGAGACATGAAGAAGAGGGGACACATGTTGATGTAGAAGAGACATGAAGAAGAGGGGACACATGTTGATGTAGAGAGACAAGAAGAAGAGGGAGGACACATGTTGATGTAGAAGAGACATGAAGAAGAGGGGACACATGTTGATGTAGAAGAGACATGAAGAAGAGGGGACACATGTTGATGTAGAAGAGACATGAAGAAGAGGGGACACATGTTGATGTAGAGAGACATGAAGAAGAGGGGACACATGTTGATGTAGAAGAGACATGAAGAAGAGGGGACACATGTTGATGTAGAAGAGACATGAAGAAGAGGGGACACATGTTGATGTAGAAGAGACATGAAGAAGAGGGGACACATGTTGATGTAGAAGAGACATGAAGAAGAGGGGACACAATGTTGATGTAGAAGACATGAAAGAGAGGGACATTAGAGACATGAAGAAGAGGGGACACATGTTGATGTAGAAGAGACATGAAGAAGAGGGGACACATGTTGATGTAGAAGAGACATGAAGAAGAGGGGACACATGTTGATGTAGAAGAGACATGAAGAAGAGGGGACACATGTTGATGTAGAAGAGACATGAAGAAGAGGGGACACATGTTGATGTAGAAGAGACATGAAGAAGAGGGGACACATGTTGATGTAGAAGAGACATGAAGAGAGGGGACACATGTTGATGTAGAAGAGACATGAAGAAGAGGGGACACATGTTGGTGTAGAAGAGACATGAAGAAGAGGGGACACATGTTGATGTAGAAGAGACATGAAGAAGAGGGGACACATGTTTGATGTAGAAGAGACATGAAGAAGAGGGGACACATGTTGATGTAGAAGAGACATGAAGAAGAGGGGGACACATGTTGATGTAGAAGAGACATGAAGAAGAGGGGACACATGTTGATGATAGAAGAGACATGAAGAAGATGGGGACACATGCTGATGTAGAGACATGAAGAAGAGGGGACACATGTTGATTAGAAGAGGACATGAAGAAGAGGGGACACATGTTGATGTAGAAGAGACATGAAGAAGAGGGGACACATGTTGATTGTAGAAGAGACATGAAGAAGAGGGGACACATGTTGATGTAGAAGAGACATGAAGAAGAGGGGACACATGTTGATGTAGAAGAGACATGAAGAAGAGGGGACACATGTTGATGTAGAAGAGACATGAAGAGAGGAAGACACAAGTTGGTGTAGAAGAGACATGAAAGAAGAGGGGACACATGCTGATGTAGAGACATGAAGAAGAGGGGACACATGTTGATATAGAAGAGACAGAAGAAGAGGGGACACATGTTGATGTAGAGAGACATGAAGAAGAAGGGGACACAATGTTGATGTAGAAGAGACATGAAGAAGAGGGGACACATGTTGATGTAGAAGAGACATGGAGAAGAGGGGACACAGGTTGATGTAGAAGAGACATGAAGAAGAGGGGACACATGTTGATGTAGAAGAGACATGAAGAAGAGGGGACACATGTTGATGTAGAAGAGACATGAAGAAGAGGGGACACATGTTGATGTTGAAGAGACATGAAGAAGAGGGGACACATGTTGATGTAGAAGAGACATGAAGAAGAGGGGACACATGCTGATGTAGAGACATGAAGAAGAGGGGACACATGTTGATAGTAGAAGAGACATGAAGAAGAGGGGACACATGTTGATGTAGAAGAGACATGAAGAAGAGGGGACACATGTTGATGAAGAAGAGACATGAAGAAGAGGGGACACATGTTGATGTAGAAGAAACATGAAGAAGAGGGGACACATGCTGATGTAGAGACATGAAGAAGAGGGGACACATGTTGATATAGAAGAGACATGAAGAAGAGGGGACACATGTTGATGTAGAAGAGACATGAAGAAGAGGGGACACATGTTGATGTAGAAGAGACATGAAGAAGAGGGGACACATGTTGATGTAGAAGAGACATGAAGAAGAGGGGACACATGTTGATGTAGAAGAGACATGAAGAAGAGGGGACACATGTTGATGTAGAAGAGACATGAAGAAGAGGAGACACATGTTGATGTAGAAGAGACATGAAGAAGAGGGGACACATGCTGATGTAGAGACATGAAGAAGAGGGGACACATGTTGATATAGAAGAGACATGAAGAAGAGGGGACACATGTTGATGTTGAAGAGACATGAAGAAGAGGGGACACATGTTGATGTAGAAGAGACATGAAGAAGAGGGGACACATGTTGATGTAGAAGAGACATGGAGAAGAGGGGACACAGGTTGATGTAGAAGAGACATGAAGAAGAGGGGACACATGTTGATGTAGAAGAGACATGAAGAAGAGGGGACACATGTTGATGTAGAAGAGACATGAAGAAGAGGGGACACATGTTGATGTAGAAGAGACATGAAGAAGAAGGGACACATGTTGATGTAGAAGAGACATGAAGAAGAGGGGACACATGTTGATGTAGAAGAGACATGAAGAAGAGGGGACACATGTTGATGTAGAAGGACATGGAGAAGAGGGGACACAGGTTGATGTAGAAGAGACATGAAGAAGAGGGGACACATGTTGATGTAGAAGAGACATGAAGAAGAGGGGACACATGTTGATGTAGAAGAGACATGAAGAAGAGGGGACACATGTTGATGTAGAAGAGACGTGAAGAAGAGGGGACACATGTTGATGTAGAAGAGACGTGAAGAAGAGGGGACACATGTTGATGTAGAAGAGACGTGAAGAAGAGGGGACACATGTTGATGTAGAAGAGACGTGAAGAAGAGGGGACACATGCTGATGTAGAGACATGAAGAAGAGGGGACACATGTTGATATAGAAGAGACATGAAGAAGAGGGGACACATGTTGATGTAGAAGAGACATGAAGAAGAGGGGACACATGTTGATGTAGAAGAGACATGGAGAAGAGGGGACACATGTTGATGTAGAAGAGACATGAAGAAGAGGGGACACATGTTGATGTAGAAGAGACATGAAGAAGAGGGGACACATGTTGATGTAGAAGAGACATGAAGAAGAGGGGACACATGTTGATGTAGAAGAGACATGAAGAAGAGGGGACACATGTTGATGTAGAGGAGACATGAAGAAGAGGGGACACATGTTGATGTAGAAGAGACATGAAGAAGAGGGGACACATGTTGATGTAGAAGAGACATGAAGAAGAGTGGACACATGTTGATGTAGAAGAGACATGAAGAAGAGGGGACACGTGTTGATGTAGAAGAGACATGAAGAAGAGGGGACACATGTTGATGTAGAAGAGACATGAAGAAGAGGGGACACATGTTGATGTAGAAGAGACATGAAGAAGAGGGGACACATGTTGATGTAGAAGAGACATGAAGAAGAGGGGACACGTGTTGATGTAGAAGAGACATGAAGAAGAGGGGACACGTGTTGATGTAGAAGAGACATGAAGAAGAGGGGACACATGTTGATGTAGAAGAGACATGAAGAAGAGGGGACACATGTTGATGTAGAAGAGACATGAAGAAGAGGGGACACATGTTGATGTAGAAGAGACATGAAGAAGAGGGGACACATGTTGATGTAGAAGAGACATGAAGAAGAGGGGACACATGTTGATGTAGAAGAGACATGAAGAAAAGGGGACACATGTTGATATAGAAGAGACATGAAGAAGAGGGGACACATGTTGATGTAGAATAGACATGAAGAAGAGTGGACACATGTTGATGTAGAAGAGACATGAAGAAGAGTGGACACATGTTGATGTAGAAGAGACATGAAGAAGAGGGGACACGTGTTGATATAGAAGAGACATGAAGAAGAGGGGACACATGTTGATGTAGAAGAGACATGAAGAAGAGGGGACACGTGTTGATGTAGAAGAGACATGAAGAAGAGGGGACACATGTTGATGTAGAAGAGACATGAAGAAGAGGGGACACATGTTGATGTAGAAGAGACATGAAGAAGAGGGGACACATGTTGATGTAGAAGAGACATGAAGAAGAGGGGACACATGTTGATGTAGAAGAGACATGAAGAAGAGGGGACACATGTTGATATAGAAGAGACATGAAGAAGAGGGGACACATGTTGATATAGAAGAGACATGAAGAAGAGGGGACACATGTTGATGTGGAAGAGACATGAAGAAGAGGGGACACATGTTGATATAGAAGAGACATGAAGAAGAGGGGACACATGTTGATGTAGAAGAGACATGAAGAAGAGGATTTTGCACAATAGGTGACCTTTAATTTCTTGTCAGCTTTACTTCAAAGGAATTTCATTCGGCTGTTAATGTTTTACCTTGTTCTCTATTTATTTTAATATTGTTGTTATGTTTTATTCTTGCTCTGTAGTCTGCACTTTGGCTGCGTTGTGCATGAAAGGTGCTCTACAAATAAAGTGTATTATTATTATTTTGAATTGGTGGTTGCTGTTTTGTTCAGCCACATGGATGCGTACAATACACTTAATATCAGCTCGAACTAACTTTTTTTAGACATTATCTTTGCTTTAAGTTATAATTTAAGGGATATTGTGCAGAAAGGCGAACATTAATGAAATATAACATCACATTAAAAACACTAAACATCACGGGAACATTTGTCAATCAACTTGGACGTTAGAGCGAAGGGAACATTCTACGGATCTTCAGGGTTTCTTTGGGCACCAAGGATATGTGATTTCCTGGCAATCCAACCAATAGTGCAACCCTTGTTGTGGTCCTTGAACCATGAATACCTGTAAAAAGTGTCATAGCAATCAGTAGTTGAAATATACTGCATCGGTCAAAAGAGCCATGTCGCAAACATTGCAGAAAAGATCAACTGTATAGTATTGTATTGTATTGTATCAACTGTGTGAATGAACCTTTAAAATCATACAAATAATTCCAATTCCAAAGAAATCCAACAACAAATGTATAATATCGGAATTTGTTGACTTTATTGTCATTTACTGATTCATTTGATTAACATGTTACAGAGTATCCAAGAGCTGCCCACGATCCTTCAAAATCCCAACGTTTGACCATGATGGTGACAACGTCAGATGCAGGGTACCAACAATGTCAAATGGATATGAGTGTGGGATATGTCGCCTGCCTCAAGGTTTCTCTTTCGATATGGTAAGGAATCAGCCAAAGTTAAGAATTACAATCAATCGAGAAATTCAGCTTAAAATGTGATTTTCAAACGTAAATTCCTGATTGGCCCCCACAGAGCTTTCAATAATAATAAAATACATCAAATGATATCCTGAAATTGTTTCACTGTAAATGTGAAAACTGTCTTTCTTTGTTTTTTAAGAATTCCTGCACCCTGCAGTATACATACAGTTCTCAAACTGGAAACCAACCCATTGAGCTTGTTGTGGAGGACTTTCCCAACAGCCCCATTCAGCTGCACTACTCTGATGGAACCTACACAGATAAGCTCCCCTTTACAATGAGGAGGGATAAACGCCAGTACTATGACCACTACTACGGAACAACAACAGCAGCTCCAACAACAGCTCAACCAACAACAGTTGCACCAACAACAGCTGCTCCAACAACAGTTGCACCAACAACAGTTGCACCAACAACAGCTGCACCAACAACAGCTGCTCCAACAACAGCTGCACCAACAACAGCTGCACCAACAACAGTTGCACCAACAACAGTTGCACCAACAACAGTTGCACCAACAACAGCTGCTCCAACAACAGTTGCACCAACAACAGTTGCCTCCAACAACAGTTGCTCCAACAACAGCTGCTCCAACAACAGTTGCTCCAACAACAGTTGCTCCAACAACAGCTCAACCAACAACAGCTCAACCAACAACAGCTCAACCAACAACAGTTGCACCAACAACAGTTGCACCAACAACAGTTGCACCAACAACAGTTGCACCAACAACAGTTGCACCAACAACAGCTGCTCCAACAACAGCTCCAACAACAGCTCAACCAACAACAGCTCAACCAACAACAGTTGCACCAACAACAGTTGCACCAACAACAGCTGCTCCAACAACAGTTGCTCCAACAGCAGCTCAACCAACAACAGTTGCACCAACAACAGTTGCTCCAACAACAGTTGCACCACAACAGTTGCACACCAACAACAGTTGCACCAACAACAGTTGCACCAACAACAGTTGCTCCAACAACAGTTGCTCCAACAACAGTTGCACCAACAACAGTTGCTCCAACAACAGTTGCTCCAACAACAGTTGCACCAACAACAGTTGCACCAACAACAGTTGCACCAACAACAGCTGCTCCAACAACAGTTGCTCCAACAGCAGCTCAACCAACAACAGTTGCACCAACAACAGCTGCTCCAACAACAGTTGCACCAACAACAGCTGCCCAACAACACCTTGCACCAACAACAGCTTTGCATCCAACAACAGCTTGCTCCAACAACAGTTGCACCAACAACAGCTGTCCAACAACAGCTTGCTCCAACAACAGCTGCTCCAACATTGCACCACACAGTCTGCACCAACAACAGCTCTGCCACCAACATGCACCACAACAGTTGCATCCAACAACAGCTGCACCAACAACAGCTGCTCCAACAACAGTTGCACCAACAACAGCTGCTCCAACAACAGCTGCTCCAACAACAGCTGCTCCAACAACAGCTGCACCAACAACAACAGCTGATCCTTACAGAAGGACAATTGCTGCTTTGAGCAAGCTTTCTCTGCTGTTTAGTGTTCAAGGTGAGGCAAACATTTTCTTTTTTTAATATAGGCATTTACTACGGTGGCCATCAGGGGCCAACTCGCTACAACAGCCTCAAAACACTAACAATAGGAGAAACCCACAGCATCTTCAAATACGATGCAAACGAAGAAACATCTTCACCAATTTGACAACACATGCACAGCGTTTAGAAAACATTCCCCAACTTGACGAAACATGGTTTCCATTGTGTTTGGAGCTTCGTGCAGCATTTTTCATTTGCAGTGTTTGCAACGTTTTGTTTATTTTTAGTCTGACTTACAGGATGTATTCAGTCAGGCTTCTGCATTGGACTTAAAAGGAGGGCTACATTTTGGCTAAGGACTGTTTGAACACAATCTTTTAAATAGTTTTTCTATTTTATTGTCAATAAATGTCACATTAAATTATTTCAGGTTGTGTATTTTGTAGTCGTGGCAACTGTCTGCAAAGTATACTGATTTAATCCACAAGAGAGTCTTGATGCTCTCTGCAATTAGGTAGAAAATATGCATGGATTTAAATTCACCTCAGGAAAAAATGTAATATTGTACGATGCTTATGCATATAGTAATAACACCGATTGGAATATTAACATTCAATCCATGTAATCCTTTTTCTCTTCTCTCCCCTGACCTTTAGTGGACTCATACTCTCCCCCTTCATGCCTTGATGGTGATTACTTTCCCATTTTCTTGGCGCCAACTCCGAGCAATGGGGTGGATCTTCCTGCGTTTGTTAACCAAACCCTCAACATCAAAGTCAAATCCAGAGCCCAATATTCCACGTAAGGAAATATAATGTTAAATATAATGTCTATTTTAGCAGCAATATAACAATGAACAAGCTTCTCCTGGATCTCATTTATGATAAATTACTTGTTTTAACTTTATTAAACAAATAATGTTTCCCATTTCAAGTTATAATACAGTGTTCTCTATCTCTCTAGGATTCATAACTTGATTGTTACTGGACCAATGGGCATTTCGAAAGAGAATATCTCCGCAGAAGAATATATCATAAAATGGACACCAACTGAAAATGAACTGAACGAACATTTTCCTATTTGCTTTGTTTCTGAAGCAATTGACGAGTGAGTTTTAAGTCAATCAGGTTAAATAAGAATACTACACTTGCACCCATTCAATATTTTTATAAAATATCTACTTTGTCTATTTTCCGTTGAGAAATTCCCTGATAAACCATTCATATAATTTATACTATCTATATTTCATTTCAAGATGGGGCCGAGTCTTTCAATCCGAGCTACGCTGTGTCATTGTAGATGTCGGACACTATGGTTAGTTAACTTTTTCTTCCATTGATCATTTATGTAGACCATGATTATGTCCAATACATTTGATATTAAGTGGATGGATGTCAAGTTTTAAAGCCTGGAGATTTACACTGATTATATGAGTACAAATAAATACATGTTACCGATTTCTAGAGACCAAAGTGACATGCAGTGAAACAACAATGACGGTGGAAGTGGAGAAGTCCTACCTTATCAGACACCATGAGGACAACTTGCATCTGAAAGCCTTGGGCGATTCTTCCTGCGACCTGTCAACGCGCTCCAACGCGACCCACCTGGTGGCGGTCATGTCGCTAAATGCATGTGGAACCTTTGTAGAGGTACACAACAACTCGCTTTTCTTAAAAGGACGTTTGGCTGAACACATCCGCATATTTCTTTGCTTGATGTAAAACAAAAACGGTTAGGCTAGGGCTATCACAATATCAGACCTTCACAACACCATTTTCTTGGCCAAAAGGAAATATGGAATAATGGTTTATTGTGCATTTTGTCCCTTTTTGTCAAATTAACAATGCTCCAAATAGGAGTGTTGGGGGGTAGAAAGAAAAATACACGTTTAACAGCATGTATTACTTATCTGCTCGGTTACTTACAATAACATCACAAGTAACAGAAACAAAACAACACAAACCTCCAAAACAGCAACTTCACATCATAATTCAAAAGGTTTTACTCAATCTTTGTTGTGGCTAATATTCCTACATTACTTGCCACTTGAGTCGTTTTGCTAGAAAGAAAATGAAGTTCTTGGTTAGCACAACTACCCAATTTTAGTCTAGTTTTTAGTTTTCATGATTGAGCCCCAATAGTTAAAATATGTTTTCCTCTAGAGAGTGAACTAAATGCAGCATGCCTTGTGGTCAGAATACTTTATTCATGTTGGCAAAAGCTGATTGATTTTCATTCAGACACCTAAATAAGTGCTAACTCTACTAGCTGGAGAATAGTTTATAGAGTATATAAATCTATGTATTTGTATCTCATAACACCATCTACTTATGTCTTGTTGTGTTAAAGACTGTTGCTTCCTCTCTTAATTTAATTATCTTCCATTTTTAGGAGAAAGACGACAACATCATCTTCAAGAACGAGATCACATCTGCTAACCCGCTAGATATAATTACCAGGCAGCACGACGTTGAGATCGTCTTCTTCTGCTGCTATCCAAAGCAAACCAACTTGACCCTGGGATTCACGCACAAAAACCCGTACGCCTTCCAAGATAAGGGATTCGGTGCATTCACATTCCAGTTTGAATTTTTTGAAACCCAGCGTTTCCAAAAACAAGTTGACTCCAACGTTTACCCAGTGGAGGTGTACCTCAAACAGAGGATGTTCATGCAGATCGAAGCGACCACCTCCATCCCCAACACTGAGCTGTTTGTGGAGACCTGCAAGGCGTCTCCATATGACAACACCAACTCTCAAATCAGCTACACCATCATCGAAAACGGGTAGGGTATCTACTCACCAAAGAGGCATTTGTTTGATCCATATGAGAAATGCCTTCATTTATTCTAATAAACCGTTGTATCAACATTAACAGGTGCATGAGGGACGACACGGTTACAATCTACCCTAGCCCCAAGACTCACTTCAGATTTGGAATGGAGGCTTTTGAGTTCATCGGTGCTCATGAATCGGTAAGGTTACTTTTTCTGAAACACAAAAGTATTTAGTCAAAATATTATACGTCTATCATCAGTACGTTGGAACTAGCAAAAAATATAAGTATACATTTATTTGGAATAAGTATTTGTACCAGAGCAATAGATAAGGAAAGTAACCAAATGTATATACTGTGCTTATTGTAAATGACTTGTACTGTAGTGTGCATATTGTGGTACAGGGATGACATATATTGTTGTTTGCCAATATGGAATTTGGCAGTGCACTGGTCGCCTCAACAACAAACTATGGGAACTTTCCTTTGGCTTTTGGAATATTCGTGGAAAGTTAAATGTTATGAGACTTACACGGTTTGATCAGCAGGACTATCTCCACATATTATCACAACCTTACGTTTTTTTTATTATACAAAGCTAACGTTAGGCTATAAAAGAACTACCGAATGGTTATATGACTTCAAGTCACCTCCGCTAAGCTAAAGGCGGCTAAGGTTGGGCGTGATTACGTTTAATCATCTCTTTTAGACACTTGTTAGAAACCGCTGTTTTTTTATTCACCAGTGGGGTATTTACTGATGTATTTTAACGTTCCAGGCATTTAATAACAAAACTGACTTTGAGACAAGCTTATTTATTAAGATATTAGGAATGGTTACTTTACCTATTTATTAAGTTTATACTTTGTGAAGAATGTACAAATGGCTTTTCTTTAGTTGACTGACTTTACCTCCATCTGTCTGCAGGTGTACATCACTTGCACCGTCATCCTGTGTCAGACTGGCGTTCCAGGGACCAGGTGCTCTCAGGGATGTATCCAATCCAACTCAGGCAGAAGAAGAAGGGAAGCTGGGGCCGAGTCCTCCAGCCACTCCATTTCCCAGGGACCTTTGCGCCTGGCTAACATTTCAGACAGCAAATGTAAGTGTCCACATCCACAGCTGCACAAACTACATCCTACAAAGTTTCAACCAATACTGAACTTTATGACGATAGGTGTCCCTAGTGAACTGGCACACACACATAGCACCACCCATTGTAATCAGCCCGAAAAAAATGGCTGTTATCACAATCATTATGTTGTGAAATGCTAACATTTTCAAAATTGTGCTTCATTCATTTGGTGCTTCAGTAAAATATCATGGTTTTGTTTGTTATATAACTTAGGTGAGATACATAAGTTAAGTACCTCTCGTAAGTTGAAATAACATGTAGTATTTTGGTTTAACTACGGGACACGGACAAGGGTATCTTGGTTGAAAGCCCTGTTCATTGACCCATACTTCCAAACCAACCTTTTCTCCTCTGCGGACTTTGTTCTTTATCATAGATATAATACAAATGTTCTCTAGGATCCGGGTTCTCCTCCTGGTTATGCAGCTCACTAAATATGCCCAATAGTGGACAAGCCACCATAAGATTATTCAATACACTGTGATTATGTAGTTTGACTCATCTACAGGGATATGATTCAGATCAATCCAATATTTTGTATGAAACAAATATATGAAGGTAATGGTTGTCTTTTTCTTGTTCTTCCATTTCAGTATCTGGTCCGAGCATGAGTCTTGGCATGAACATCCTCCTTGTTGCCGGCTGCTTCCTGGTATGCGGAGCAGTAATCTATCGTTCAAGGAGGTCCAGAGCTAAATACATGCCCCTGCCATCCTTTGAGTCAGACTAAACACAGAAATGCCCTTTTGAACTTCCCTGATTATAAGAAAGATGATCAGATACTGTGTAATGTTTACTATAGTCCATGTGTTTAGGGTATTGGTGGTTTGAATCATTGTCTCACTGTCTAACAGTGTGTCTTTGCTTTTACATGGGTGAAAGACTCATTCATTATTGAGGTTTGATACAATCAATGTGGAATATAGTTTTTCGTGGGCAGTTTTTCACACCCCAGCGGACAGTCAGAACATCTGTGAAAGAAAGGAGGCATAGTTTTTTTTTATGAAGGAGTCCACAAATGAATCTCTGTGGACATGAAGTATCTGCAGTTCAATCAAAGTTATACACTTTTCTTCAATTACTTTAAATCCAGGACATGGGACACCGATGTGACATATTATCAAGGTTAATAGGGGGACAAAGTAAAGCAACAAGAAGGTAACAATGATTAAAAAGCACACCTTTATATACCTTCCAAGTGCATGATAATAATGGTTATAAGAAAAACTAAATAAAAATACTTTGAAAAACAAATAAATGTTTTGGTTGTTGATTCCAACAATGTATGTTAATTAAAAAGCAATACACCAGTCATCTGACTATTTGGAATTGCTCTACTTCTTATTAAATTGTTCAATGGTCCACAGTATGTGTCTCATATATGTCAACTTTAAAATCACTTTCATTATGTCCCTCCCTTTCTCTGCACTGTGGATTGGTTATTTGGAAATAGTATACACGTTATTTATTTAAGATTTAGGTTTGGTTAAGTTATCTTTAGCTCATGGGTCACATGAAGACAATTTTAGTTCAAACCGGAGAGACGTGATGTAAGAATTACATATTTATTGTTTACACGTCATATGAATGAAATGATTGCCACGATAATACAACAGGAGAATGTAATGGTGTTTGGCGATTAGGCCCCGGTTTGCAGGATAATCATTCAGGAGGGAAAGAACCGCTCCGATGAAATCCCCGGGGTCTAGACACTGGTGGTGGTGATGAGTAGGTGAGACCGGTCTGAAGGAGGAAGGTTTAGCTTTGTCCTGAAGGAGACAGGAGGCGAGAGGGGTGGAGGCGGGTTGCGTGTGATCATCTGCAATGACAACTGACAGGGAGGAAGAGCAGGCATTTAAGGAATTTAGCATGTGCAGCGATTGGCTGCTGAGGGGTGACGCCCTCGTGTTTAATGAGGGGGGAAGGGAGCCATAGAGTGACGTGTAAGTGACTCGTGTTAGGTCTTCCTTATTGAACTTGCACTAAAGCTTTCATTTGTCCCTTTGTTTCCTTTGTTTTTCTTGTGACCAACTTTTTCTTGTTTTCTAGTTGCCAAGGTTCTTATAAACACAGAGATATATATATATATATATATATATATATATATATATATATATATATATATATATAGTAAACGATAATACAATAAGAAAGACAAAAACAAAGAAAGAAAAAGATAGGGAGTCCCTCCCCCTTTCCACCCCTCATGCCATTTCAAAGAAATCATACCTGATGCTTGTTAGCAATCGTCTGAGTTAATCTATATACATATTTTAGTATAACCATTCATACACATCACATACAGAATACATTTTCTACATAACCTTTCATCTGTTTGAACTGGATTGACATTGAGTCCTAATCCTCTACCTCCTATTGAATCCTAATCCTCTACCTCTATACTATATGTTCAATCTTAATTTACATGAATGATTCAACCAGATCAGCATCTCATTTAATAGCCTCTAATGCAGGGGGGTCCAAACTGTTTTCACAGAGGGCCAGATAGAGAAAAAACACTCACCACTCACTAGAGGTACAGTCAGCAAATCAATCAGAAGTAGGTCAAGTATGCTTGATAATTGAGTATGCTTAAAGAAAACACAACACAAGCTGGTCTTTGCCTTTGTAGGCTCTTGTTCAGTTTGTTAAGATGATCAGTAAGATAACAAAAAAATGCCAAGTCTGCCAACCATAGAGGGTCGGTCAGATCATGAAGAGGTTGGTCCAATTATTTCAAAAACGGGTCGATTTCTGATCTCAGGGAATAAAACCGCTCCAGCATGGAGCCATGACTCAGCCAGCTCGCATCTGAATGGTACAGTTGGTCCCCGAATTCAGCATCAACATCAGATAGGAACTATTGAATTGACTCTGTTAGAGCCCGCATGCTCGAATTATGTTGACAGTTTTCACAACATTGTTCATCTCATTGCCGAGATGGACAGTCTCTGCTCAGACGGCTTCTAGGTGGATGATAGACTGCATTTTAACAGCCTCACCTCCACTGTCTTGCACCTTTGCGCACACCTAGAGGTTCTTCCTTTGCGCTCGCCTGTCATAGCTGGAGCCCCGTCCGTTGTAATTCCACACAGCTTGTCCTTTTATAGTCCTTTCTTGTGAAATAACCAACATGGTTTTAAAAATATCCTTACCCATTGATGTGCCCTTTAGACTCTTAAGATCATGCAGCTCTTCCACAATGCAAATGTATTGTCAACTCCCCGCAAAATGTAACAGCTGTACAGTGTCTGTGCTCTCATCACATGCCATCGAGTGAAAATCAAAAACACACACTTTGTCTGAAACTTTATGTATTTTTAAGTTAGCTGAAAAGTCTTCGGTTAAGGCCCTGTCACACTGTCCCGAAATTGACACCCGATGGAAACACGATAAAGGAAATGTTCAAATTCGGCTGTGATCGTAGCAACATCGGGTCATTCGTGAGGGCATCTTAAGCCATCGTATGACCGCCGGTGGAGTTTCTCAGGCTCCGGCAGCAACTTCGTGAGCGGCAACTTCGTAAGGCACTCGTGAGGGCATCTTGTGAAATCGTGTCATCTTCGTGTTATCATCGGTGCCATCGGGCATTCGCCCTCACTCTGATTGGGGCGAATGCCCGATGGCACCGATGATAACACGATGCCCTCACGATGGCCTTACGAAGGGCAACATTGACACACAAATTCAACACGAAAATGAACCTTCGCAAGGTCCTTCGGCAATTTTTTGGCATGCCAAAGATTTTGCCACCGCTCACGAAGTTGCTGCCGGAGCCTGAGAAACTCCACCGGCGGTCATACGAAGGCTTAAGATGCCCTCACGAATGGCCCGATGTTGTTACGATCACAGCCAAATTTGAACATTTCCTTTATCGTGTGTCCATCGGGTTGTTTTATTGCACAACAAAATCATGTAAATATATTATGTAAATAACCCAATTTGTGTTCTGTGAAACTAAAAAGGATATAAATATTATTTTGAAGGAGAGTTGACAGGAAGTTGTTGTTGCTATGGAAACAACATTACGGAGAAAACGTAATATTTTCTACATATAAAGACCGATAAAGTAAAGAACAAAGTCTGAAGATATCAGTACAGTATCATAGTACTGTAACATAATTGTTTTTGGTACTTTCATTGCAGTTGTATGTCTTAAATGTAATGTAAATGTTGCCTTCGTGTGTGGTTCGGGGCCATCTTCGTGCGAAATTCACAATTCCATATTCGTGTGTCCATCGGGTGTCAATTTTGGGACAGTGTGACAGGGGCTTTAGCCGCACAACTGTGTTTCTGGCAACCCTGTCTCCTAAAAATTACGTTCCCACAGAACTAAACTGCATTCTCAATTACGTTTAGCTAGAAACGTATTTTCTCCCACATTACGTTTGTTATGAACGTATCTTAAACACGTTTATTTTCTACATATCTTTGCCATTTATTGTCTTGCTTATAATAATGATAATAGTCATTTATAAATATCATTTTAGAGCACACATTTGAAATCAACAATCGGGCTCGATATATGGTTAAATTAAAATCAGTAGGCGAGGCTGTAATTTCTCCAGCTGTTACTCTCATGAGCGAGGCAGAACATAATAGTTTTAACATGCCAGAAAGCTGCTGTGTCGTTTATTGCACCAAACATTAAAACAAATCCAGAGTTACGTGTTTCTGTACTTCCTCTAAGAAGAAAGGACAGTAACAGAAGAGCTCTGTGCCTTCAGGCTTGATCGCCGTTAAAATGACAGCGTTGGTTTCCGCAAAAGTGGGCGGGGCTGTAAAGTGACGTAGATTTTACTATCATCCATTATTCAAAACCATTCTATTTATTCTAACGTAAATTACATGCCAGTGTTTTATGTTTTTATTTATTTGTTTTTATTTTATATCGTATAATGTCAGACTTTTTTTGCCGTCTGTGAGGAAAAGAAATGTGGCTCAGAGCCTCAAAATACTGAAATCTGTATTTCTTTTAATCTTTTTTTCCTTCCAATTTGTTATTATTTTCTAAATAACACACTGTTATTTACTCAACAATAACACACAATTATCCTTGTTTTTATTTGTTTAATTCTATAATCTTCGGCTTTTTAGCCATAAATAAAGTCACCGGAAATAGACGTACGCCTATAAGGGACATTTCGAGCGATACACAAACCCACTGAACTGATTACCCAAGATCCTCAGCTTGAAGCTCGTTGATTGGATGTTTTAGCCGCAATGCATGCTGGGATATAATGTTAATGCGATATGATATCCGAAAACATTTAAAAAAAAAAATAATAATACTTTATTCCGAGTGTTCTTGCTTTTCTCTTTGGAAGTCATCACATAACGGCATTGTAATACACGGTTCGTCTGCATTACACATATTTCGTAGTTCTCTATTCATAGAGCCCTGATGAGAAGACTTCTGGACAAACTTGAAGAACTGCCGCCAAAACTGAATATGTGACGTGGATCATAAATATATCAACAATCAAACAACATCTTACATTTATTTTCACAAAATACGTCTCCTTGCAGTATCAATAGTGATTCAGCTGACTTTTATATTTGATCCAATTGGTAGATAATAGGTTATATTTACACCATAACGGTGCACAGCTGACAGAAAAGGACTTGTCGTTTTTAAAGATATTACTGATTTTCTTTGAATATAAGAATGTAAATACCGAGTTGAGAGAATAGTCAGGGGATTTGGGTGATGGGAGACACATCTATGGAATCACAATTTCAATAGCTTACCATTCAATGACGGATATACCTTTCTGTCTGTGATGTTTTACAAATCAGATATTAATGTGTAGAAGTAAAACATGAGAAATATTATAGCAATATGCTGTAAAATTATGTGAAAACATGATAAAACTACACATCTTCAGATGTTATACATACATAAGTGTCCTACACTAATAATACAAAGTTATTATTAGTAGGCCTATGCTGTGTGTACCTTGTGTGCACCGCCTAGTGGTTAAAGCACGTTATTGTATTATTGTTGTTGAATAATGTTATTTGATGAAAAAAATATTAAGAGTACATACTTTCATAGGGGAAAGTAGAAGGTCAATGATAGAAATATAGAATATACAAAATCAAGAAGATACTATAAGTGATCTCTACAATAATACAGTTCAGTGCAGGATGTACAAAGATATTAATAGGAGGAGGTGCAAAACAGACAAACTAATTAACCTTTATTAACACATTAAAGAATACGTTAGGTTAAGGTCTTCTTTCAAATAAGAAAAAAGCTTTGGGGGTCTCTATCTACAGATAAATATTAAGCCTGACAAAGTACTTAACGTCTAATATATTGCTTTCCTGCAATGTTAACTATGTTGAAGCACTTATTTTAACTGATATTATACACATTAATTATACTCTTATGTATGTAGATAGTATAAGAAATGTGCAGAATTTGACAGTTTAATGATAATCACACATATTGATAGATGTCTTGTAATGCACTGTTGAGGAACCTGTGACCCAAGTTTTTCATTCACTGCATAACTACACCGTAGTTGTGTATATGATATGTCAATAAACCTTTGGAAATCTGGAAATCTGGAAAGGGATGTGCAAAATAGTAATTACAGTTTTTAACTATTAATAGAGAATAACGAGTAATGAATATACTTTATAGAGATCTGCAGATAAATGTTTAGTCTTCTCAAGCACCAACTATCAAATATCTCTCCTGATTGTTGGCACTTGACAATCACCTTACCTGAATTTTACTCAGGTGTAACTAAAGTCTGATTTAAGGGTTGTTTATCTTTCACATCATTAATCAGAATCTGCAAAGTAACTCAAATAAATGCAGTGGAGTAAAAATCCCGGGTTAACCGCTGAATTATAGTGGAGTATAATTACAAAGTAACAATGAGCTATCATGTGGGTATATATTAATGCTGCGCATTATGGACACAAGTGATTTTCACCCATCTATTAATTATATGTTTTACATTTGATAACACCAATGTGTTTAATACTGGCAACTTCTAATTGTGGGAAAAACAAAAACGTTCAGTAGAGACGTGTTACGACTGAATAAACGGGTTTGAACTCAAATGCACGTCTCACAGGTTTTTAACAAAAAAGGTTTTATTCAAACCAAAGCTCGACGACAGTGGTAAACAAAAACTAAATCACTCTTAACGAGGAAAAACAGTATCAAAACAAAATCTCTTCAATGAGGAAAAACACTAGGAGCATGAATATATGAATACTTAGACAAGACGTTGCTCAAAGCTCTGCTTGGGAGTATTCCTGGCATGATACGCTGGTAGACTGTCACAAGAAACGAAACGAACTGGCACAGGACAAAGGGAGACGAGGACAATAAATACACCAGGTAATGGGGAACAGGTGGAAACAATCAGGGGCGTGGTCGACACTCACAGGAGTGGGAGACACACAAGGAAGGGAGGTCAGAGTATCTGAAACGAGAGGAAAGATTACTATTCAAAATTAAAGGGGAAAATCACTAGACAAAGACTTTTTGTCTTTGTCTAGCAATTTCCCCCCTTAACTAAACTAACATAATTTGCGAGAGATGACAAGACGTCCCATAGAACATTTTGCGAAACACAATAGCCAGCATGTGTAGTTCTGGGGGGGGGGGGGGCTGGTGCCGTTCGAATCCAGTTTGGATAGTCTGCCGTGGTTTCGTTCCATTTCAAAGAGCTGTTTGACGCTCGGCGTAACCTTGGTGCACTGCCACTCCAACATCCAATCCCAGAGATTGAGGATTAATCATGGGGACTGTTAGTCCCAAACGATAGCTGGGGATTATGGGTAGTGTCGTGTCTTCAAAATGTTTTTGGGATTTCATATCGCATTAACACCATATCCCAACGTGCATTGCGGCTAAAACATCCAATCACCGAGCTTAAACCATAGCTGAGGATCTTGGGTAATCAGTTCAGTGGCTGTGTATTGCAATGATGCTCGAAATGTCCCTTATAGGCCTACGTCTGTTTCCGGTTATTTTTATTTTGAAATTCAGTTCCTGACGGATGGCAAAAAAGCCTGAGATTATGGAAATAAACAAATGAATAAAAACAAGGATAATTGTGTGTTATTGTTGAGTAAATAACAGTGTGTTACTTAGAAAATAATAACAAATTAGTAGGAAAATAAGATTGTGACAAAGCAACTGTGACAAATAATCCAACTGAAACCGGCATGGACAATGACTATGTTTTAAAAATGCGCTTATCCAGCAAAGCCTGGTTTGGACACTTTACAGGCAGAAGAAACATTTCTATCAAAGAAAAAATTATACATTTTTGTATTTTTATGCCTTTAATAGCTACTAACTTGCATTTGTATTCAAATGAATTAATCAGTTATTTTGTATATTGTATTGTAATGAAGAGACAAGGCTTTTAGTGACAATCATGTATTGAGTTACAATTATATGTAAAACAAAAAAAAGTCTAAATATGATATTTTCAAATCATCTGAGGCCTGGCGCCCCCCCCTGCGATCTTTGGCGCACCCCCAAGTGGGGCGCGCCCCCCAGGTTGGGAACCACTGTCCTATATGAACACACAAGAGGCAGAAACGTTAGCTTGTGTGTAGCCCAACTGCAGGATTTATTCTGCAGTTTCTGCCTTTAAGTTCCTCCCGAGAGCTATCACCCTCTAGTGATCAGTCCACTACCCAGTTACAATCAAATGCATTTGAATGAATTCTAAGACATGTAAACATAAAAAAATATGGGAGGGACCCTTTTTAACCTTTTTAACTTTAACTTGTTTTTATCAAAGAACTAAACTTTAATCAGATTATCAACTGTACCGTTTATAAGGTCAGTCAGCAGGTAGTTAAGCATCTCAGGTATGTTGTTTATACGGTTTGTCAGCAGGTGTACTCTTAGTTTCCCTAATGTGAAAGTTTCCGCATATTTTCAGGTGAATTGAACCGTAACCTGAACTCACTCTGATTATATTGAGATAATCATTCAGGTAGAGTTTCGCATAACTTTGTTTGCATGCTGAAGGACATTTGATCACTGATAAGCGAACTCAGTATTATGCTTGCTTTTACTTCCTTGTAGCTCTTTTTTTGCACGCTTTGACTGGCAGCGAGCGTTAAGCATAGGTTTGTTACCAGAAACTATTCATTCTATTCATGTGAAGAATAACCACTGGTTTCTTAATCCCTGTAGTTAATCCATTTTGAATAAAAGCATTGTGTTTGTGTTATCGTCATTGTCACGATTACAGTAAAGCAATCAGTGGAAATACAATTCTTAACTCTTAGGTTTCCTCCAACTCTGCTCTAAAAAATACATATATATATAAAGAGAGACTAAAAAGTAGAACCAAATCTAATAAAAAACAAGACATACAATTGTGCAGTAGAGTATAAAAGTACAATTTTAAATAAAAGTAATACTGTGGTAGACTGGTGAAAAATAGAATGTAATGTATACAATGTCATGTAAATATGTTGTGCAGTTTGTACAGTGGAGGAAATAACTATTTGATCCCTTACAGATTATGTAAATTTGCCCACTCACAAATAAACTAACAGTCTATCATTGTAATGGTAGGTTTATTTGACTAATGAGAGAAAGAATTAAAAAAAGAAAATCCAGAAATGTACATAATATAAAAGATAAAAACGTATTTGCCTTCAACTGAGGGACATAAGTAGTTGTCCCCTTGCAAAACATGTCTTAGAACTTGGTGGAGAAACCCTTGTAGGACAGACAGAGGTCAGACGCTTCTTGTAGTTGGTCACCAGGTTTGTGCACATCTCAGGAAGGATTTTGTTCCACTCCTCTCTGAAGACCCTCTCCAAACCCTGAAGGTTTTGAGGCTGATGCTTGGCACATCGAAGCTTCAGCTCCCTCCACAGATTTTCTATGGGAATAAGGCCCGGAGACTGCTAGGCCACTAAATCACCTAAATGTGCTTCTTCTTCAGCCACTCCTGTGGGGCCTTGGCCATATGTTAAGGTTTATTGTCCTGCTGGAAGACCCATCCATAACCAGAGTTGGGTGTTTACAAAGTAAATAATATTACATTTGTCGGTAATGGAGTAATGTAACTCGTTACTGTTATAAATCAGCCTGTCCTCCTACAAAAAACGACCATAGGCCGATTGTTCATGCCCTTATACCCAGAGACACGTTTTAAATGTTGTTTTTTACACGACCAGAGGTGCTCTAGTGGTTGTGTAAGAAACAACATGATCCCGGCCCGTTCATTACAAAACGCTCCGGAGGGACGTTTACAGTGTTGGGTGTAACGCGTTACAAAAGTAACGGAGTTACAGTAATATAATACTTTTTGCTGTAACGAAGTAATGTAACGCGTTACTAATGAAATGTGGGTAATATATTACCCGTTACAATGCTGAGTAACGCAGTTACAACACATTTCAACCCGAAATTAAATGGTGTTTTGTTTTTTAAGAATGTACTAACATAGCGAGACATTCCGACACCAGAGACCAATTGTGCGGGTAGATTAGTAAACCTGGTGTGTTTACCCTTCAGGCTTCGCGTCGGGATCTTCGGGGCAGTTGAATGTTATGCACCCTCTATTCAAAAAAGAAAACGAAGCGAAAAATACAAACAACAAATTGTGTCAGGTGCGCGTGACCTGCTCCGCTGCGCGTGCATCATTTCCAAAGTGCTTCCACAGCAGTGACACACATCTGTGGATAATCATTTATACGAGCATGGTTAAAGCAACCATCACTAAACGCCAGCAACACTGCATCTACTGCAGACCGTAGCAACAGGTCAGATGAGGACAGGTTACCCTCCGTTGTGGACACTAGCTTACTCCCGCCTGACTCGCCGCCCTCGCCCCCCTCTGCGGCCCGCGGGTGCCAGGATACCACGGCAAAACAGAGCCTGCCCAGGTATATCTAAACAAGTACCCGCCTGTACAGTGGGGTTAGGCGGTCATTTTGAAGCTTGTGGTATAAAAATAGACAAGGGCTAGAATATTAATGTAAAAATAGTGCCATACTCTGCCATGCCTGTAGAAATGTTGGGTCAAAACTAATGCATAATAGCACAGATGTCTTCACCACGAATGACTTCAAAAATATCTCATATCCCAAGTTTATCAACGAGCTAATGTTGCAGCTGAAATGTTCTCCAGGTCACAAAGTCAACCTCACATGATGATGATGACCAGTTTTCAAGCATAGTAAATATTCTCTTCCCAGAGTATATGATGGGACCAAAGTGATGATGTAGTACATGGTTTTAATAATACTTTTGCTTTTCAATGTTTGCCATTTCAAACCATGAGCTGGTTCAAATCATATGTGCATTGATTTACGATATGTTCTCATTTGTTTTATCAGTACAGTTTTGAAGCTGTTTTCTTTGCCACAGTCCACTTTGGACTATATGACATATTTCAGGATTGCACTTTTAACTCACTTGAAATGTTCTCACTTGCTTGGTTTCAAAACATAACAAATGCCATAATCTGTTCATTGGGGACCATCACTGCTATTTTTCATTGCTGTTGCCGGCCACTATTGCTCATGTAAACCTGCTACTGCTGCGCCCCCTGTAACCTCAGAGGCACCCTGAGTCATTTTGTTCTGGAACCGGGCCTGTACACGGCCATATACTAAACACACTACAGAGCCCAGTCCGTGTCCTGTTAGTGTTTACTTCCTCTCTGCCTTCTTCTGGTGATTTATCTGACGTCCAGCGCTCCGTCTTTTAACCTCTTTTCCTGTCTCTTTCTTGATCCTCCTTAGCAACCTTCATTATAGTCCTTGACAGCGGTCTGTATTAACAACGTGTCACATGTTAAGAAGTTACAATCAGAATCGAGTATTCAACTAAGCCGTGTAATACAAGTTGTTAGTAGCCTTAAGGGCCTACACAGTTGTTATGCTATACCACATCGCCCTTCACTGGATGTATACTGAGCTGCACTAAACTACATTTTAGCATTTAAAATATCAGCCATTCTTTTGCGGTTATTTTGGTGAAAGTAACTCAAAAGTAACTAAAGTAGTGTAACTCATTACATTTCAGAGACAGTAATATTGTAATGTAACTTATTACTTTAAAAAGAGAGTAGTAAGTAATATGTATTACATTTTGGAAGTAACTTGCCCAACACTGGACGTTTATTCACAAATAACCCTCTCTGGAAAATCCTAAATTGTAGAATAGTTTGGCCATTAAAATGCTTTTTGATTCGATTTCTGGCGAGAAGTGTATATCGTACTCTTAGAATCCACGTCCAGTCGATGTGTAGGATCTATAGTTTGATAGATATTATGAAGATGATTTGAGGTCTCGCCAGGATAACGTGTATGCAGCTTCCATGTAAAGTTAGCGTGGGTGAAAACAGCTTTTCCGGTCTCGAAGTTTTCATAATAAAACCGGATATATTCCCCTCACTGTCAAATGATTACTCAGTGATATCTGCATTACTCATCCACTACAAAACATCAGTTTATCCTTTCTTTTTAACCTTTAATTCAGTTTAGACACTACAGTTTCCGAAGACACTACACTACCCAGAATCCCCAGCTATCGTTTGGGACTACAACAACTTGCTTTACAAACCCCGTGATTAGTCATCAAGCCCTGTGATTGGATGTTGGAGTGGCAGTGCGACAAGGTTACGCTGAGCGTCAACAGCTTTTTGAAATGGAATGGAACCACGGCAGACTTTCCAAAACAGAACTACACATGCTGGCTTTTGTGTGTTTCGCAACATGTTCTATGGCACGTCTCTTTATAAGACGTTTTCGTATTTCCCACAACTAGAAGTTGCCAGTATTAAACTGTGTACACCCTGGAGGTTTAGGGGATACGAAACACAGTGGTGTTATCAAATTTAAAACATATAATTAATAAATGGGTGAATTAATATACCCACATGACAGCTAAGGTCAGAAGAGCTTTATTTAACAGCTGGTCTTATGTCTGTGACCCCTCCTGTTGGTCATTGATAAGCCTGAAACATGCACTTGTCAAGGTTCAGAGGCACATTTTGCAAATATGGCAGTAACCATCGATCATCTTAAGATAAGATATACTTTATTGATCCCAAGTTGGGAAATGTTTTTGTTACAGCAGCATACTAGTTGGTTCTACTCCACTACAATTCAGAGGTTAACCTGGTATTTTTACTCCACTACATGTATTTTAGTTACTTTGCAGATTCTGATTAATGATGTGAAATATAAACAACCCTTAAATCAGACTTTAGTTACACCTGAGTAAAATTCAGGGAAGGTGATTGTCAAGTGCCAAAGTAAACTATGCAATATATTGGACATTAACCACTTTGTCAGACTTCATATTTACCTGTGAATAACCCCAAAGTTGTTTTCTTATTCAAAAGAAGACCTTAACTTAAAGTGTTCTTTAATGTTTAAATAAAGCCTTATTAGTTTGTCTGTTTTGCTCATCCTCCTGTTAATATCTTTGGACGTCCTGCACTAAACTGTTTTATTGTAGAGATCACTACAGTATCTTCTTGATATTTGATATTCTATATTTCTATCATGCCTTCTACTTTCCCCCAATGTTGTATGTAGGCTACTCTTAATATTTAAATGTTTTCATCAAATAAAACGTATTCAACAACAACATTCAATAACGTGTTTTAACCACTAGGCGGTGCGGGTTAAAAAAACAGTGGTCTAGTTAATAAAACATAATAATATCAAACATAATATGACTATTAACTTTATTGTGAAATTAAAACAGAACAGTAAAGGAAAATACAGTTTCAGTCTCTCGATTTGAAGCTTATGCATTGTACCATGAACCTGTATAGACCTGTAACAGTCAACTGCATGAGGAGTTGGAAAGGTAGTAAATAATGTCTTTAAAAACTACAAAAAAATCCCTTTCTATCAGCTGTGCACCGTTATGGTGTAAATATAACCTATCTACCAATTGGATCAAATATAAAAGTCAGCCGAATTAGTGTTGATACTGCAAGGAGACGTATTGTGTGAAAAGAAATGGAAGATGTTGTTTAATTGCTAATATATTTATGATCATCGTCACGTAATGAGTTTTGGTGGGATTTCTTACAGTTTGTCAAAAGGTCTTCTGATCAGGGCTCTATAAATACATATCTACAGCAGATGTAATATTTAATGCAGCCGAACCGTGTATTACATTACAATGCCGTTATGTGATGACTTTCAAAGAGAAAAGCAAGAACACTCGGAATAAAGTATTATTTTATTTAAAAAAAATGTTTTTCCGATTTCATATCGCATAAACACCATATCCCTACATGCATTGCGGCTAAAACAATCGATGTTGTAGCATATCAAAACCTCTGAAAAAAGAAAGGTGTCTCTCAGAATCGAAAGAGAAAAACCTATGGGAAAAACACAAAAGCATTGTACACAATTTAAACACAATACATGTTGTATAATTAACTAGGATAAACTGATGTGTTGTAGTTGATGAGTCACTGTTAAATCATTTGATCATTGGTTTTATTATGAAAACATCTAGACCGGAAATACTGTTTTCAACCCGTAACTTTACATGGAGGCCGCCGCATACTTCAAATCATCTTCGTAATGTCTATCAAACTATAGATCCTACATATCGACTGGACGTGGATTCTAAAAGTACAATATACACTTCTCGCTAGAAATCTAATCAAAAAGCGTTTTAATGGCCAAACTATCCCACAATTTATGATTTTACAGAGAGGGTTATTTGTGAATAATCTGTAAAGTTAGCATTCAACGGGAGCACTAGATGGCGAACACTTTAAAACGTAATTATAGGACGTATTAAGCGCTTGAACAATCGGCCCATTTGGTCGTATGAGTTGGAGGACTTGTTGTTATAAATTCAGTAATCACACTATAGTTACTAACATTGCGAGAAAAAATGACTAGATTCTCCCTTTGACAGACTAGACTAGTAATTACTACATTATTCAGAAGTTTACTGTAACTTTGGATAATAACACGACGGGTTTAATAAACGGAGCCTCTCCCTCTCTCCTGACAGCCTGTCTGTTTCTCATGCAGCTCGCTGATCCAGTGAATGATTAACACGACAGTAAATAATAAACATTTATAACTAGTTTAGCTATAGTTCCAGGGGTAGATAAGATAGGTCTAACTTTTAACATTTCAAATATTTCAAATCACTAGACTAGAGGGATGTCTGCCGCAGGTTTATATATGTTCGTAACATTTGCGCGACTTGTCCACATGCAGCTATCACAGGGGTTGATCTGCAGACTGAGACAGAGACATCGACAGCTATAACTTTCGAGGGGTGGAGGTATGCCCATTATTTTAAATGTGTCAGAAGAAAGTACAGGAATGTGACGGTAAGGTACACTGCTGCAAACACAACAACATCAAACCTATCCAAGCACCTGCAGAGGCAACATGCTAACACAAATGCTTGTTTGTTGCATTGGGATCAAATACTTATTTCCCACAGTTAAATGCAAATACATTTTTATCTTTTATAATGTCAATTTCTAGATTTAATTTGTTATATTCTATTCTCACTGTTAAAATATAGCTACCATTAAATTATAGACTGTTAATTTCTTTGTAAGTGGGCAAACTTACAAAATCTGCAAGGGATCAAATACGTATTTCCTCCACTGTATATAGGTAGATATGTATATATATAGAAGATTGTATACATATATGTACTGTGATGAATTATCAGCTTATTTGATTTGATTTATTCCGAATGTGTAAAACAATAGTAGCCTCCAAACATTCAACATGCTTAAAAAGGTGGAAACGAACATGTTCATAGGCCTACTGTGATTTGTACAGGTAAACTATGCGTAGTAAAACAAATGTATTCACTGTGATGTGTACATCCATAAAAAGGACCGTAACATATATATAAATGTGAGTAACCAATACAAGAAAAGGTGCGATTGCTTCAAATTCCTTGCAAAGGACGGAGATTTTACAGATGCTTGCATAAACAACATAGGCATTGATAATAGAGCGGTAGTAAAACGATTTTACAGGATTACGTACAACAGAAACCAGATTAAATATGAGATATACCCAGTGGTGTAGTGGGGATTTTTTTACTGGGGGGACGCTATTTTAATTAGGTCATCCCAAACAATGCCACACAAGTGCGCACGCGCGCAGTGCACTCACAAAACGGGCAGACAGGTCCACAGAAACTACCGGTATGCTTAGTCCTACTTTAGTTACTGTACTTCAAAAAGCAGACGGCGCTGCGCTCAACACACACACAGACTCAAAACCATGGACACACTGGCATATACGTTACAACAATTTATAGGACTAAATTGCATAAGCTACAACTAAGCAGACAGCGCTGCTTCTCTCTATCTCCACTTTCAAAATCTATTTAAAACTCATAACAAACAAAAAAATTCCCAAAGTTGTCCTGAAATTAACTTATTAAATAAACGAAACGAAAAATATAGCCTACTAATGCAAACATTGAATCTGGACTTGAAATTATGCTGATTAGGCCTAGCCTACATTGCAAATAAGCAGACAGCGCTGCTTCTCACACACACACACACACACACACACACACACACACACACACACACACACACACACACACACACACACACACACACACACACACACACACACACACACACACACACACACACACACACACACACACACACACACCACACACACACACACACACACACACACACACACACACACCACACACACACACACACACACACACACACACACACACACACACACACACACACACACACACACACACACACACACACACCTTGCGTTTTGAAGACTGATAAATCCGAAATGGATGAACAGCAGCCCAGTTTCCCAGCTTTGCAGTCTATCCACGGGTAGCCTCTTGTTTCCTCCGCCACATCTCCTCCGTCCTCACCTCTGGGAAAGGTGAGCTTGAGCTAGCCAGGGGAACGTTGCTAGCGCAGCTAACGTGCACGTTAGCTAGCATTATTCACGTCTTTAGGCGGCCCTTCTGATGATGTAGTACTAGTAGCAGCTTCACTTGTAGCTTCGGTGCTGCTAGCCTCTTTCTTCTTGTGAAATATATTCTTTTTAGAAAAGAAGTCAAGTAAAAAACGTTTTCCTTCCATTATAGAGCTTTTTCGTTAGCGTTCTTGAGGGAAAGAGCTGCCGCAAAATCGGCGGCAGGTGAGCTGGCCGTGGGTGTGTCACTGACACACCCCCAGCTCGCCGCGGGGTCACGAGCGTGATGACGAATCATCATTTTTGAAGGAAATCGTTTTTATTTTTTATTATAGGCCACTACTGTGAAATGTATTATGTTTTTGTCATTATTACAACAAATACACACTTGCAACTGATAAGACTGGCAATGATTTTATATTTATTAGACTATTAAAAAAAGATCATGCTCCAAATAAGTGGGGGTACGGCGTACCCCCGCGTCTAACGCCCACTACACCACTGGATATACCCGAAGACAAGAGATAACATCAAGAGATGGCAGATGAGGAATGTTGTAGCGCACTATGACGTGTACTGCAGGAACATCGCAATAATTTCTCAACACTTTCCATCTCATATGTCTGTTTTTCACTTAGAAAGTGAAAGTGAAATAAAGGCAAGTAACTATATAAGTACTTATTGGTTATGCTTTATATGTATAGCACAGTACACAAAGTTACAGAGTACTTCACACAGGTGCAAAATGTGAAATAAGAAGGAGACACTACTATAGAAAACACAGTGCAATAAAAGAATAAAAAGATTAACGTTTATTAATTCATTTTTTCACTGGCTTGTATTGTTTTATTTTTTCATACACACACACACACACACATTATACAGGTAGATGCACACGCAATACACACACAGTTATACACACTATACAGAATACACATGCACATGCAATCAAGAGAGAACCAAATCCATATATATCAACAGTTTAGGTGAAAATGTGAATGAAGCTACTTTACATTTCTATGCGGATGATACCGTGATGTACTGTGCATGTCCCTCCATTCAGGAGGCTGGTGTTAAATTACAGGCTGTTTTTAACATTATTCAGACTCAGATCTCTGAGCTTAAGCTTCTTTTAAATGTTGATAAAAACCAAGGTAATGCTCTTTTCTAAAGCTAAAAAGACACCAGACACTGTTTTGGATATTGTTACTATGCAAGGACAAGTACTCGAAGTGGTTACCAGTTATAAATACCTAGGTATCTGGCTTGATGATTGTCTCTCTTTTAAACTTCAGGTCATTCATCTGCTTAAAAAGCTGAGGGTTAGACTAGGCTTCTTTTTCAGAAACAAGTCCTGTTTCTCATTTGAGGCCAGGAAAAGGCTCTGTGACCTTTTTACCTGTGCTGGACTATGGTGATTTGATCTATATGAATGCACCTGCCCATTGCCTGGAACAGTTAGATGCCGCCTATCACAGTGCTCTGAGATTTGTTACTAACTGTAAAGCACTTACTCATCACTGTACCCTGTATGCCAAGGCAGGTCTGCCTTCACTAACTGTACGGAGGCTCAGTCACTGGTACATGTTCATTTATAAAGCCATGTTGGGTAAACTACCTTTTTATATCTGCTCTCTGATCTCTCGACGAATTGAAAGTACTTATTGCCTGAGATCTCATGATGTTGTTTTATTAAATGTGCCAAGTGCTAGGACTGTCTTAGGGAAGAAAGCTTTTAGTTGTGCAGCTCCACTAACTTGGAACAGTCTGCAAACATGTTTAAAACTGAGCACTTTGGTTCCCCTGCATCATTTTAAAACTCAGCTGGGTGACATGCTGTTTGATACTCATGGTACCTGTCACTGTGAATAGAGTTTGTAAACTGTACCCTGTAATTTATGTTGTATGTCTTCCTTATTGTTGTTCTGTTGTTTTTATGTTACATGTGTAACTAATGTCCTGCAGGTCACCCTTGAAAAAGAGATCTTTTGATCTCAAGGGGCTTCACCTGGTTAAATAAAGGCTAATAACAAATGGCAGGGTTAAAGATTAATCAGGGGGCCTGTAAAGATGGGTTTAAACAAGCAAACTAAAACTGTTTAAAGATTCTGAAAAATAAACCCAAAAATATGATTTGAAGGTTGGGGAAGATAATTACAGATGATTGAGGAGAACTACAAAAGTGTGATGACTTTAAAGTCGAAGCAGGGTATGAACAAAAGGCCAATGTTGAGAATCATAACAACGAGGAATGAAAATAACGAGAATAGGGAAATGTAACCGAGAGTAAGGACAGGATTGTGTTCATTATTAACGTTACAGGAAGCCAAAGCAGGAAATGGCTATAGTTCTTCTTAATGGAGCGCTGCATGCATGACGTATTTTATGTTTAACAGACCAATAAACTGACAGTCGGTGTTTAAGCGGAGGGAAAAAAGAGTGTGTTTAATCAGCATAACAGTTAATCAACATTTAATCAAAACTCTTTCTCTGTGCCTCCAGCTGCTTTATTTTGCCTCTCCTTAATGTGACAGTGAGGAACTTAGCATAGCAATAAAGGAAGATACCTACATTTCAAGAAGTGATGCAGCTAAGATGAAAGACGAAAGAAGAACCATATGGATTTCACAATTGTTAAGTTGTCAAGAGATGTGAGGAGGAAGTGTTTTGTTAGAGATAGATTGTTAATGCATTTGCATGTCGACTAATCCTGTAAACTAGAAAAAAGGCATTTTTATTATTTGTCTCTAGTTAATTAAGTCTTGCAGTGATGACATTGTTTTGTAGTGGACTCTGAAAGCAGCATCTACCTGGATCCCTCCACACAAAGCCAATGGGATTTTGGATTATTGCAGAAAATATGGGGGGGGGGAATTGAAGTGTAATATTATGTTTAATAACATTTAATTCATGGATTGTTTTTGCACTTGAACATTGACCAATCCTGCAAATGGTAAAAGGGTGGCCAGAAGAAGAAACAAATGCAATTATTTTTGACTGCATACCAACTTATTTTGACATTTTCCCTCCATTCAGTACATTTAATGCAACAATATCAGTTTAAAGCACTCTTATACAACAATAGTTTTGCTCATGGTTTCCATTCCTTTACATTCGCAAATACAACAATAGGTCCACATAGCAAACATTATTTTCATGAAAAGTTTTGTTGTAGTTGTGGGTGTTTTAATTAAGGCATTGTCAAATGTTGTGGAACCAGTTTTGCACCCGGCTTCTTCCTAAAGATCTTGGCAGGAGGGACCATGGCCAGGTGTGTATAAAAGGATGCTGCAGGTGGATGTGAGCAGCAGATACTTGGAGACAGAGGTGAATTCAGGAAAAGATGGCCGCCGCTCTTCTGCTCCCGCTTCAGCTGGTCTCACTGGCGTCTGCATCACATCACTACGGGGGAACCGTGACCTATAGCTACAAAGGAAGAAACCCTGATGGATCATTTAGGGTGAGAGAAACTTTTAAACCCATGCATCAGTTAACAATTAACTAATGTATTCATACTATTGCCGTTGTTATTTTATTTGGGTTTGATTACTCTGATTATGCTTGCAGAATATGACAATTTTGCCTAATATATTTAACCTTATTTTTTCCTGCAACTATGTTTAAAAAATGTTCACCTTGATTTTCAGCTTTTGAAGGTTGTTGAGTTCATCAAAAAGATGCGTAATCGATTTGAGTAATCACATTTTTTGGTAGAATAAAGACTTATTTACACTAATTAATGTTATTTATTAAATACATGATACCTTTTTGGAGTAAGATTAGGGTCACAGGTGATTTATTTTTATTTAGATCTGACCAAAAGTGCTTTTTTTCAAATATTAAAGTCAGAATTCTGAGGAAAGAAATCTACATCTGGAGAAAAAAATCTGAATTCAGAGAAAAAAGTCGGGGAACTGAGAAAAAAATTCAGAAGTCTTAGAAAAATTCTAGAACAAAATTAGACTTTTTTTTCAGAATTGAAAACAAAACTTCAAGCAAGAAAGATTGCAAGATTTATCACGTTAAATGAAGAATACTGTGGAATTTCCCATTGGCCAAAAAAAAGAAGAAATGGGTTCCAGAAAGTGTAATTCTAGTATCTGACTAGATATCTGACGATTACTTTTAATTTTATTGGATCTTTCAACTGTAGTTTAGTCGGTGCTGGTTATCGTCTTTACCTTTTTCTGATGTGTATGTTCTACTTTCACTGTTATGAATAGGGATTTGATTACCTTTTACAATTCTCAAGAACCAATAAGTGATTTAATCATATTGCAACATTATTGGTTTTACTTTTTTTTAACGTGTGCTTTATTTGACTAAGGCAGAAAGACTTTCAGAAAGTACAGTGATTAAAAAAGATACACGCCTTTCTTAAAATTGGCAGTATTGTATAATTATATTACTGATTTTTACAAAATAGACAAAATGTGAATTAAAAAAGTTAACTTCAGTAAATCATCTAACTATGTATATGTTATTTTCAAAGGTGGACTTTCGAAACAGGGCGACCTATGATGGGTGTCAGTATTCCCATTCCTGGAGCTGTTACAACAACGACTGTGGCTATGTCACTAATCAACAGAGAGGCACAATTGACAGGAGCACCAATGCACCACAATCTAACAGACAATGGTGTGAAACAGAAACAGTTCAACAAAGAAAAGTCACAACTGACAAACCGTTTCAGATGAGGTGAGCTTTTTCTCTGACTCAGACTCAAATCACGCTAATGTTATATTTGTGGAGTCTCCAGAATTGCATTGCAAACATAACAAGAAGCAGCTGTAAGATGCAGTATTTCAAGAGTTTTGTTTCCACACCTATCAGGGCAAGTAGCTGTTGTTGGACCAAAACACGAAACAGCGTTTCAGGTTGGAGACTTCTAACTCAAGTAGATTTGGGAACAAGATCTGACACTGGCAAACCAAACAGATCCCCAGACATTGCCATTCTACCTTTCCTACGGTAAGTTCCCTGAAGTAAGCATGAAAGGTTTTGTCTAACCTTTTATTATGTTGTTGAATAACCTTTTTAGTTCCCCCCAATGGCAGTAAAAGAAGACACTGTGGACGTTACCCTTGAAAGTCCATAAATACCAGAATCAATGGGATTGTTTTCCAACAGTATGTCTAAAGAAATCACAAATGACATTGGAACAATTCAGAAAATCCGTACTTTGACTACATATGTGCTTGTAGCTCATGTCATATAACTTTATTTCCATCTTTCCAAGAAGAAAGAACAACAAATAATTCAACCAAACCAATAAAAAACACTAATTAATTGTTTCTTATAATGTATTACAGTCAAAAAAGTCACTGTCTTTATATTACTTATTGTATTTGTCTATCTACTCACATGTTATGACTTTGATGATTTAATTGTGTATGGGATGATGGGCAGAACAGTGTTCCTTATTCTTGTTAATGTGTCCTTTCAAGAGTTCCCCAGAACTGCCCACGGACCTACAAGCTGATGTCCTTCGACCCTGATGGAGACACAGTTCGTTGCAGATATGGAAATATCAGAAACATAGAGTGCAGCGGATGTAACCAACCTTCAGGCTTTGTCTTGGATCAGGTCTGTGAATTAAAAATCAATGTCCTTATACATTTTCCAATACCTGACTGATCCTGTGCCTCACTAAATGTCTGAATGTTTACATTGTTAGGGTTCCTGCTCCTTACATTACCGCAATGCCATCGCCAACCCAAGTGTTTTTGGATTTGAGTTGGTGGTGGAGGACTTTCCGCAAAGGCCCATCTCTCTGTCCTACACCGATGGAACCCAATCCTACAAGGCTCCACTGATTCCCATGAGGCGTAAACGAGCCTTGAACCATACATACCCCACCACAACTTCAGCATCATTCAGGACTGCAACGCCAAACAAAATCCAATGGTGGTGGAATCATAATCCAACTCCAGCACCATTCAGGACTGCAACGCCAAACAGAATCCAATGGTGGTGGAATCATAATCCAACTCCAGCACCAACCACGACTGAAGTGCCAACCCCATGGTGGTGGAATCATAATCCAACTCCAGCACCAACCACGACTGAAGTGCCAACCCCATGGTGGTGGAATCATAATCCAACTCCAGCACCAACCACGACTGAAGTGCCAACCCCATGGTGGTGGAATCATAATCCAACTCCAGCACCAACCACGACTGAAGTGCCAACCCCATGGTGGTGGAATCATAATCCAACTCCAGCACCAACCACGACTGAAGTGCCAACCCCAACCCCATGGTGGTGGCATCATAATCCAACTCCAGCACCAACCACAACTGAAGTGCCAAACATAACCCCATGGTGGTGGCATCATAGTCCAACTCCAGCACCAACCACGACTGAAGTGCCAAACATAACCCCATGGTGGTGGCATCATAGTCCAACTCCAGCACCAACCACGACTGAAGTGCCAAACATAACCCCATGGTGGTGGCATCATAGTCCAACTCCAGCACCAACCACGACTGAAGTGCCAAACATAACCCCATGGTGGTGGCATCATAGTCCAACTCCAGCACCAACCACAACTGAAGTGCCAAACACAACCCCATGGTGGTGGCTTCATCGTGCAACTTCAGCAACAACCACGACTGAAGCGCCAACCCCAACCACATGGTCTTGGCATCATCATACTACTACCACACCGACCCCACGTCTGACATCAGCCTCACTCCCACCCACCAAGACCAAACCGCGGCTGCACACATATCCAACCACCAAAGACAACCGACCCATGCATGGCACCACGCCTCCTCTCAGTAAACTGCCTTTGCAATTCTCCTTTCTTGGTGAGTCAGGTTTTACTTGTCCTAAATGATTCAATCCATACTTACAGGAAAGCTGTTGCTGCACTGCCTTCAATGGGTGTAGATTGTCATGCACTTCTTGCAGCTCTAATTTGCAACGTCCTCTACTAAGAAGAAGGTACATGTTCTAAACCTGCATAAAGACTTTTTAGTTCTTCTGAAAACCCTAACCGTAACCCTATTCCGCCCAAAATATCAGGAAAGAAATACAAAAAAACATATAATTTAAAGCTGCAGATATTTCGCCTTTGACAGCTAATTAATATAATTTGCTGTGACAGCTTTGACATTTGAGCCACAGACAATTAAAAAGTGGTTTTAAAAAACTGATCAAGAACTATTTTTTTTAACTGCAGTGGACCCACCTGCTCCCTCGTGTGTTGATGGACTCTACTTGCCAAAGTTTGTGCACCCAACACCTGAAAATGGACAACACATCAATGCCGAGGTCAACAAAGAAGTGGAGATCAGAGTTCGAGCACAAGCTTCACATGCAACGTAAGTGAGAATCAACGTGATGAGTATTGCCTTGTGGCGTCAGAACATTATCAGCATTTCTGCTAGTGAGATAACTTCAGCGATAAGAAGGAAATACCTGGTTTCTTTCTTTTGTTTTCACACAGACTACATGATATCATCATCAGTGGGCCACTGAATATCACCAAGCACAGAAGCACACATGGAGACTTTGTCATTAGGTGGACGCCTGGCCCTGATGATGTGGGAGATCATTACCCAATCTGCTTTGCTGTTGAATCAGTAATCGAGTGAGTGAGCCTTACATTTATTTTCTATTTGATACAATTAGTATGCATTTGTGTGTGTTAAATATTGATTTCACTTTTCACATATTTTACAGTCTCGCCTCTACCCTCCCCCCTCCAGCCAAGGACCATGTCCACGTCCCCGAATCTCCACAGTAAGTAACAATTTTCTTTTTTAATCAAAATAACAAATTAGGATTTAAATAATACAGTCAGAAGCAAATGCCTCCCTAAAAAAAGATAAATCTTTGGACACTGATGCTTTTCAGGTCCGGCATCTATCAGTCCGAGATGAGGTGCGTTCTGGTGAACATCGGTCAAAGACTAAGTAAGAACGATTTTTGTTTAACATCAACATTTTATAGTAGATCTACAACTGGAAAGGCGTTTATATCATAACCAAAAGGTTACATTCCATTAGTGGCTTCATGGACTTTTGCAAGGCCGTTGTGTTTGTGTAGATCAGGGGTGGCCAACCAATCAGAGGTAAAGAGCCAATAATGTTCCTGTGTTACTGCAAAGAGCCACATCATACAGTACACACAGGCACACATGCTGGGTGTATGTCCCCCGACCTCTCTCTCTCTCCTTCTCTCTTTTGCTCTCAGCCTTTCTGTGTGCTCCCTCACTCTCTTCCTCTATGTGCCCCTCTCTATCTCTCACACATACAAAATGAAAATCTAAAAATGAACAATAATTGACACACACACACACACACACACACACACACACACACACACACACACACATACACACACACTCACATACAGAAACACATACCTCCGCTCAGCCAGATTTCCTATAAATGTCACAGTCCATGATATTGACAGAAATTGACTTAAACCTCTCCTATTAAGACCAGAGGCCAGTTATAGTCAACCATTAATATTGTGTCTCACACACAAACTCTCAGTTCAAAACATTTGAAAAAAGTAGTTATCTTACTATGCATGTTGCTTCTTGAAATGTGCAGAGAATGTGGAAGGGGCTCAAATGCATGAAAGGGCACATTTGCGATCTTTGCGACTTTTTTCTCCCTGTCTGTATCTCACACACAGATTCATGACAGTTATTTAAAAATAAATGAAAATAAATAAAGTGTATTTTTGTTAATTCTCCTCACATGACATCTCAACTTTTACCTAACCCTCTGACTGACAGAAGCTCTGCTGACAGAGATGCACTTTCTCTCTTGTTTATTTCTTTACCGCGAATCACCAAATTCGGGAGCCCTTCTGTGTCAGTAGCCAGCTTTCCGGGAGCAGGCCTTCTCACATACACGTATACAACTGCAAATTATTACCGTTTTGATTTGACAACATTATATTGAGTTATTACGGTTTTATCTGAGTTATATTTCTGCCAATCGGAAGCAGATCTCTCCCTTCACTGTCACATCGCGAGTGCAGTAAAGCCCGCCTCCAGTACTGCAGGATCTGCATTTTGATTGGCTAAAGCACTTCTTTGTTGAAAACTCTGTGTAACGATTGGGCTGGAACTTGTGTGTTGTTAACCCTTTGTGAACTGGGATACATATGAGCAAAAAAAACTAAACACAATTAAAATTCGATATGAACGGAGGAGCCGCATGAGACTGGGCAAAGAGCCGCATGCGGCTCGAGAGCCGCGGGTTGGCCACTCCGGGTGTAGATGTTTAAACAAAACAACTGCCACCTGTAGACTAGAACCATCAGTGTAATGTGTAGGCCTATTTATTTTGTAAACTATTTATCTCTTGCTCTAGTTGAATCCCATGTGACCTGCCATGAGTCCTCAATGACAGTAGAGGTTACCAGATCTTCTCTCCCTGGACTTCATGAGGATCATTTACGCCTCAATGACCCCAGCAACACGGCCTGCAACCTGCAGACGAAGTCCAACAGCTCGCACATCATTGCGGTCGTACCCCTCAACGCCTGCGGCACTCAGATCGAGGTAACAATAGAGCATCTGTTTCATCACCTGCCGGGTTTTTCTCTAAACTATTGTTGCTTTTTATTAGGAGAATGCGGATTGAACAATTAGAGGGGAAACACGATGAGGGTCATAGGGCTTTTTCGGGACTTGGTCTTCAGAAATAAAAGACAGTAAAATTACACGTTTGACATTAAAGCATGAAAACATGTTTTAGTTGACACCCCAAATACATATATGAACGTGAACACAATATGTCCCGTTTAACTCTGCAGGAAGATGAAGAAAACCTGGTTTTCAAAAATGAAATCACCACGGTGGACAACATACACGACCTGATCACCAGGAACCACCTGCTGGAGGTCCAGTTCTACTGCCAGTACCCCAAACGTGGGAACGTGACGCAGGGCTTCACAGCACACAGGAGGAATGTGGTGGTGTGGGATAAAGGCTTCGGAAAGTTCACCTATGAGTTTGAGTTCTACCCAAACAGCCAATATGGAAAAATGGTTGATCCAGGGCTGTACCCTCTGGAGTACGATGTAACGGAAAGGATCTACATGCAGATAGAGGCCAAATCTACCGTCAACAACACCCAGCTGTTTGTGGAGTCCTGCAGCGCCGCGCCATATGACACCCCCAACTACTGGCCAACATACTCCATCATCGAGAATGGGTAGGCATGAGCACGCCATCTAGTGGCATATCTTTACCAATGCATTGGTTTTCTTTCATTAGAGAGGTGTGTAACTAAACTGCCCGTATCGGTGTGAATGAGATGTTTGTAGGCAGTGGATTTATATGGGAATTAATCAGTCAAACACATCGATATGCAGTCCTCCGTCAGGTACACACTTTTATTAATTCAAAATAATAATAACGATGCATTGGTATGCGTTGTTTTTGGTCTACTTTGCTTTCATAGTATGTTTCGAAAAAGGTTGAAAAAGGTATCTAAAAATACACTTAATGGTTGAAATGTGGCTATTTGTGTCTGAAGATTTCCTTTTAATACATCAGACACCACATTTAGCACCGTTTGTGAGGCATGGAGGCAGAGGCAACATTTCTTATATATATTTTTTTTTTGTTGCTGTTAGGTGTACTGTTGATCAGACAGTTCAAGTGCATCCGAAGGCCAACCCCAGAGAGTTCAGGTTCAGCATGGAGGCCTTCCAGTTCATCGGCTTGCACGACCAGGTGAAGAATGAAATATGAGGTTATACTCTACTGGTGGAGGAACCTCTCTGATCTTTTACTTAATAAAAATAAACAATACCACAGTTTAGGGATACTCTGATGCAGGTAAAGTTCTGGCATTCAAAATGTTATTTAAGTAAAAGTATTTTAAGATATTGTAAGGTGTTTCTGACAACAACTCTGCTATTCTGAGAGAAGTCTGTATATCTGCTGATGTAATGACAGCGTGTTGTGTTGCGTTCAGGTGTACATCAGCTGTTCAGTGCTGATGTGTGAGGCAGGGAGCAGCGGCACCAGGTGCTCACAGGGGTGCATCAACTCCCCCCTTACTGGGCATCATCATCACCGCAAGAGAGAGGCCATCACTCAGAGCGCCAGGCACTTCATTTCCCAGGGTCCTCTGCGTTTGAAGAGATCAGCGGAGAGCACCGGGAGCCCAGGTACGTTTTCCCTCAGAATACCTGCCTACTTTGAGGCTACGGTTGAAAAGTGAAAATCAGGTCCTATGTCTTTTCCTAACCACTTTTCCTTAAGGAAATATGTGAAAGAGGATTCATCAGGACTTAGGAAAAGAGACTGCACTGACACTGGCAGACTCTTATGCTACCATACAGCTGACTACTCAGAGCGCATCTAGATACTTGGCTCTATGTATTTTTATCATGTTTTTCGGACTCTATAAACGTACAGTACAACTTGTTTGGATTACACATCTACATCTACTCCTAAATTAGAATTGCATTTACAGAACTGGGGTTTCCTGGTGAAATGGAGATATAAAGCTGAGTATCATCAGCGAAACAATGATATTTTACATTATTATGGTTAATTATGTAGGAAGGAAGGAAGAGGAAGCATGTAATGTGAATTGTAATGTAAATATGTGGTGATGTGAATATGTTGTGCAATATGTACATATATAATGGATTATCAGCTTAAATACATGTGGTAAAACACATGTGTACAGGTATGCAGTTAGTATAATTCATTATACTTTAACATGTACAGGTATATAAAGTTAGAAAAATAAATGTATTTACTAGCATGTGTTCATCTATATAATGGCTAGTAATATGATAATGTGAGTAACCAATACAAGTAAAGTTGTAACTGCTTCAACTTGCTTAAAACACTGGGGATTTAACAGAGGCAATCAACGTAGCCATTGAAATGTAATACTGTTGTAACTTGTTTGGCCTACACATCTATTCCTATGAAAATCACCATTCAAACAAGTTTCTTTAAAAATGCATAGATTAAGAAACACAACTTGGTAAAAAATGTTATGCTTAATTAAATCATTTCACAGTAGTTAGGTTAGCGAACTTCATAGTTCTCCTTGTGGTTTAACATATTGTTGAAAGTTACATAAAAGCACTTTGGCAATATATGGCATAAAAACACATGATATATAATATTGTAAAATACCTAATAAGCACAGTAACTGACATGATCTGAGTTTTTCTTCACGGTTGGTTGTTTCTGTGGACAGCCGAATGTTGACATTTAAATTATTCTTCTATTTTCCTCCAGGGACCCCCATGAATCTGAACCTGGTGTTCATCGTTGGATGTCTTCTTGCAGCCGTTGGCATGATCAGTGCAGTGGCCCTGTACAAAGTCAGAGCATCAAAGATCAAATACCAACCGTTGGCCTCTTTTGAAAACTAAAAAAAACGGCTAGTTGAGAATATCCATTTATTTTTCCTGCCTTATGGGTTAGAAGTGGTTTTAATTGTGGTATTAACCACTGTGTAATCCCATATAGATTTACAAGTGATTGTTCTTTCATGTACTGCATTATGATTTAAAACTTGATTGAAATGTGTGCCGCCCAATCATAATAATGCTAAATGTAATTATTACATTTTCAGCCTTAACCTCAAGTCATTTATGCTTAATGTCTCAATAAAAATATATTCTCTTAAATCTTCTTTTTGCTTTTGTCCAATTTACTATATTTTTCTTCTGCACATAAACAAACACATCTTGGATAGTCTTGTTTTAAGTTAGTCAAAAATAAATGTTTCTTTACTCAACCTCATTATGTTTTAGAAGTCGTGCAGCAACCGATCAAATGTTAACACCTGCAGTAATCATTAAGTAATGAATGTGATGGAAACTTCTGAAGCAATGGAGATGAAACTCAAGAACCATAAAGCAGCCTCACCAGATTGATTGTGTGACTTGGCTGTGGCTGTAAAGATGGGTTTGAAAAAACAGCTTAAAACAGTCCAAATATTTGGTCAATTTGACTGGTTGAGGAAGATTATTACCGAGGGTTTGGGACTCAAACAAACTAAAGTTGTCACAACCTTAAGGAGAACCCAAATGCAGCACTCGAGAAACCAAGGAGAATTGGTAATAAACTTTATTGGAGATTCCACTGGATCTGAGGAATACCAACCGAGCAGTTTAACGCACCGGAGGACAGCGGGCAGAAGGTGAGTCAGGGACAGGCAGAGAGTCAGGGAGTAAGCGAGGCAGTCAGCGTAGATAAAGGCAGGGTCGGATAACAGGCCAGACAGGATAGTCGAGGGACAGGCAGGATCAGGGAACAGGCAGAACAGGCAGAGCAGGAAGAGCAGGCAGATCGAGGACAGGCAGGGTCGGAACCGGCTAGGCAACCTGGTATCAAACGCGGGAAAGACAAGCATGAGGCAAAGTACAATCTGGCAAAGAGTGTGTGTAAGGTGCGGGTTTAAATACTGGCAGAAGCTAATGGGTGCAGAAGAGAAAGAGAGTGAGCTAACGAGTGGGTGTGGAAAACAGGTGAATGGAAAACTACTGGTGAATGATGGAGCAGACTATGACAGAACCCCCCCCCCCTTAATGGATGGCTCCTGACGTCCCTAAATGCTAATCTACAGAGGAGGGTGGGATTAATACTCATCTGAAAAAGTTATCTCGGCCTCCCTCTCCTGCCCCCTGTGGGAATCTGTGTCCTCATCAGAAGCCGGCCCCTCGCTGTCCTCCTCTGAAGAGCTGACGGTAAGAGGAGAGACTCTCCCTGTGTCTCTGCCCGTCGACGTGACGGTTTTAGACGGTTGCTCGGGATTACGCCGATGGAACTCCCTGATGAGCCGGGGGTCCAACACATGGCGAGCTGGAACCAAGCCCTCTCCTCAGGGCCGTAACCCTCCCAGTCCACCAGGTACTGGACTCCTCTTCCTCTGCGACGGGAACGAAGAAGTCGTCGGAGAGTGTACGTAGGCCCGCTGTCAATCATCCGGGGGGGTGGTGGGGGAGGGACCGCAGGAACCAAGGCACTCTCCCGGACAGGTTTTTTTCTTAGCCTTACTGCTGTGGGATTAATTATCCTGACAATATCAAAAGGTCCAATTAATCTAGGTGCAAGCTTCTTCGAATCCACCCGTAAAGGGATATCCCGGGAGGAAAGCCATACCTTTTGGCCCCCCTGGTAGACAGGTGCTTTGGAACTTCGGCGGTTGGCAGAGGAGGCGTACCGGTTGGCCGAACAAACGAGAGTTCTCCGGGCTTGATTCCAGGTCCGTCGACAACGACGGATGAAAGCCTGGACGGACGGACAGGTAACCTCCCTCTCCAGGGACGGAAACAGAGGGGGTTGAAACCCGTAAGCACAATGAAATGGGGACAGCTTGGTGGCCGAACTGACCAGAGTGTTGTGGGCGTACTCGACCCAGAGCAGTTGTTTAGCCCAGGCCGCTGGGTCTCCATCTCCTGGTTCTTTCTTTCTGTCTGACCGTTGGATTGCGGATGGAAACCGGATGACAGACTGACCGTGGCCCCAAGGAGCGTGCAGAATTCCCTCCAGAACACCGAGGTAAATTGAGGACCACGATCGGAAACCACATCAGTAGGCAGCCCATGGAGCCGGAACACATGGAGCAGGACCAGCTCCGCCGTCTCTTTAGCTGAGGGGAGATTGGGTATGGGCACAAAATGAGCCATCTTACTGAATCGGTCTACCACCGTCAAGATGGCAGTGTGTCCGTTGGACGGTGGCAGACCAGTAACAAAGTCCAGAGAAATGTAAGACCAGGGGCGATGAGGGATAGGCAGAGGTCGTAGGACACCAGCAGGAGCTTGGTGAGAAGACTTGTTTTGATTGCAAACAGGGCAGGCATTAACACATTCCCTGGTGTCCTCCTTAAGTGTTGCCCACCAGAACCTTTGCTGGACTACCTCCCATGTACGTTGGATCCCAGGAATGCAGGTGAGTCTGGAGTTATGAGCCATCTGGATAACATCAGACCTCAACGTCTGCGGAACGAACAGGCGGTTCGGTGGACAGGCACTGGGTCCCGGCTGGTCCTGCTGGGCGGCCTTGACCCTCTCCTCCACCTCCCAGATGAGGGCGGCGACGAGCTGAGGAGTCGGAAGGATGGTGTCCAAGCCCGTGGGAATGTTACCTCCCTCTCCAAACTGACGAGAAAGAGCGTCAGCCTTAATGTTCCGAGAACCAGGGCGGTAGGAGAGGGAGAAATTGAACCGAGTGAAGAAAAGGGCCCATCTAGCCTGTCGGGAATTCAATCTGCGGGCCGTCCGGATGTACTCCAAATTCTTGTGGTCGGTCCACACCAGGAAAGGTTGACTGGTCCCCTCGAGCCAGTGACGCGACTCCTCCAGAGCCAACTTCACTGCTAGCAGCTCCCGGCTTCCCACATCATAATTTATTTCCGCTGGAGTCAAACGCCTTGAAAAGAAAACACAGGGATGGAGTTTTTGGCTGTTCATTGCTCGCTGAGACAGGATGGCTCCCACCCCCATATCAGAAGCATCCACCTCCAAAACAAACTGTCTTACAGGATCGGGTACTCGGAGGATGGGGGCGGAGGTGAACCTGGCCTTAAGGTTCTGGAACGCCTCCTCAGCCGAGGAGGACCACTGGAACATAACCTTAGAGGAGGTCAGGGCTGTGAGAGCAGCGGCCAAGGTACTGTATCCACGAATGAATCTCCGGTAGAAGTTGGCGAACCCGAGGAACTGTTGTAGCCGCTTCCGGGATTCTGGAACCGGCCAGGAAGTGACTGCATCAACCTTGGAAGGATCCATCTCGATGCTCCCCTGTCCCACGATGTATCCCAGAAAAGAGACAGAGGATGTGTGAAACTCGCACTTCTCCGTTTTAACAAACAGCGAGTTCTCGAGCAATCTCCTGAGAACCGCCTGGACGTGGTGCACGTGTTCTTTCAGCGTCTTGGAAAAGATCAGGATGTCATCCAAGTAAACAAACACGTGTCGGTCCATCATGTCTCGGAGCACGTCATTTACCAACGCCTGGAATACTGCAGGGGCGTTGGTAAGCCCAAAAGGCATGACTAGGTACTCGTAGTGCCCAGAGGTGGTGTTGAAGGCGGTCTTCCACTCATCCCCCTCGCGAATACGTACCAAGTGGTACGCGTTACCCAAGTCCAGCTTGGTGAATATGGTTGCTCCCTGCAGCAACTCGAATGCAGAAGAGATAAGAGGCAGTGGGTATCGATTATTGATCGTAATGTCATTAAGACCCCGAAAGTCGATACAGGGTGTTGGCGCAGCAGCCATTACCAGCAAAGGTCTAGATAGCCTTGGACTAATACTACGGAGAAATAAAAGACGCCACACACTTGCATTGTAGTTCACATGACACTGACTGAGTTCTCCGAGTGAGCCAGCAATGATCCCTTTATTAGAACCAGCTGTGTGATTGACAGATTGACAGATATGACGTCAGCATAAGAGCATTCATGAGATGAATCGTTCACAACAGTTCAACACCCCCACTTGATCTTATTCTGACAACCTTTGACATACATTTACACTTTTTTTTCATTTGAACCATCAACACCAAAAATGAAATACACAAACTTTTCAATCATGCCCTTTGTTACAGGCTTGGTTAAAATATCAGCTACCATTTCTGTTGTTGGGCAGTATTCAATAATAATGTTTCCATCACTAACTGCAGATCGAACAAAATGATATTTGAACATGTTTACACCTTTGACGACACACAGGATTCTTTGATAGTGCAATTGCCCCTTGGTTGTCCTCAAAGATTGTCACTGGTGCATAATCATTTCCACTGTCCATTCCTTTTAATAATTGCACAAGATAAAAACGTTCCTGTGTAGCAGCTGCCAATGCCATATATTCTGCTTCACATGTGGATAAAGCAACTGTAGGCTGTTTCTTAGATTTCCAGGAAATAACAGGTCCTGTCTGACAGAGACTAAAACAGTACCCAGCTGTGCTCCGTCTGTCATTTTGATCTGCTGCCCAATCAGCATCACAATATGCAACAAGTTTTAGTTTTGAATCACTTCTCTTGTAACACAACTCCTGGTCTACAGTTCCCTTCAAGTATCTCAACACATGTTTTGCTGTTACCATATGCTGTTCTTTTGGTTCGGATAAGTGTTGAGACAACTTACTGACAATAAAACTTAGATCAGGTCTAGTACATGTCATCACATAAATCAAGCTGCCTACCACTTCACAATACCTCTTTTGATCAACAGATTCACCTTCATTGTCAAATTGTTGTTTATTCAATTCAATTCAAAACCTTTATTTATCCAGGTAAAATCCCATTGAGATCAATGATCTCTTTTTCAAGGGAGACCTGCAGCAGTAGGTTCCACAAGAAGACATAAACAACAGAACAACAAAAGGACATCATACAGCAAAATGTACAGGGATTACAATTTACATATCTAACCACAAGTACAGGTACCAACAGCATCTGATTTTGTAGCATCCAACCGAGCTTTAAAAACATGTAGTGGTACTAGCTTGGTAATTTTCCATTCTTTTTGCAGACTGTTCCATGTTAGTGGAGCTGCACATCTAAAAGCTTTCTTCCCTAAGACAGTCCTAGCACTTGGCACATTTAATAAAATCACAGCATGCGATCTCAGGCAATAAGTACTTTCAATTCGCAGAGAGATCAGGGAGCAGATATAAGATGGTAGTTTATCCAACATGGCTTTGTAAATAGAAAAGTACCAGTGACTGAGCCTCCGTACAGTAAGTGATGGCATAACCGCCTTGGTATACAGGGTACAGTGATGCGTAAGTGCTTTACAATTTGTCAAAAATCTCAGTGCACTGTGATACGCAGCATCTAACTTGCTCAGGTAATTGGCAGGTGCATTCATATATAACAAATCACCATAATCCAGCACAGGTAAAAAGGTCACAGTGACTAGTCTTTTCCTGGCCTCAAGCGAGAAACAGGACTTATTTCTGTAAAAGAAACCTAGCCTAACCCTCAGCTTTTTAAGCAGGTTATTGACATGAAGTTTAAAAGTGAGACAGTCATCAAGCCAGATACCCAAGTATTTGTAACAGGTAACCACTTCAAGTTGTATTTCTTGCGTAGTTACAATATCCAAAGCAGTCTCTGGTGTATTTTTAGCTTTAGCTTTAGAAAAGAGCATTACCTTGGTTTTATCCACATTTAAAAGAAGCTTAAGCTCAGAGAGCTGAGCCTGAATAATGTTAAAAACAGCCTGTAATTTAACAACAGCCTCGTTAATCGAGGGACCTGCACAGTACATAACGGTATCGTCCGCATAAAAATGTAAGGTTGCTCCTTCGACATTTTCACCTAAACTATTAATATAGATAGAGTATAATAGCGGACCTAAAACTGAACCTTGTGGTACACCATTAGTGATGTTTAACCACTCAGAAGACAGCCCATCAAAGTGAACACATTGGGATCTTTCAGAGAGGTAGTTTACAAACCACCCTACTGCATGGCTGGACATGCCGATACTGACCAGCCTTTGCTTCAAAATGCAATGATCGACAGTATCAAAAGCTTTGGATAGGTCAACAAATAGAGCTGCACAACTCTACTTATTATCTAAAATACTCGTAATATCATTTACCACTTTCATTGTGGCAGTGATGGTGCTATGTTGCTTTCTGAAGCCTGACTGATGTTTAGACAGGATGTCATTGTTACATAAAAACACCTTTACCTGTTCACTCACTAGGCGTTCAAGAACCTTGGCCAGAACTGACAACTTAGAGATGGGTCTATAATTGTTTAATAAGTTGGCCTCCCCTCCTTTTAGTAGTGGCAGGACATAAGCTGACTTCCATACTTTTGAGATTTTGTTCGTGCTGAGGGAGAGGTTAAAAAGAGGAGTAAGAGGTGGAGCAATAACATCTGCAGCTATCTTTAAAAAGAAAGGTTCTACGTTGTCCGGACCAGCCGGCTTTTTAGGATCTAGCTTGGTTAAGACTTCACGAACAACATCAACAGTAAAAGGAGTAAAACTGAAGGGGTTTTCCAGACCACATTGTTCTGAGTCACCGACTGTGGTGTTCACAGAAGCAGAATTAGAAACAGAATGAAACAGAGAGCCACAGGACACAAAATGCTCATTAAAACAATTTAGTATGGTGGTCCTATCCGATATAGTGCCAGATACTGTGGTAAGGCACGGAGGTAGCTCATTACGGATATCACCGGTGGATATCAATTATATGGCTTTCCAGAATTGTCTAGGGTTGTTCAGGTTCTTTGTGGTAACTGACAGATAATACTTAGATTTAGCACTTTTGACATGTGAAGTGAAGCTATTTCTTAGCTGCTTAAAACGCAGCCATTCTACCTCTGAGCCTGAATTCCTAGCCTTTGGCCAGGCCTTGTTTCTCTCATGTAGGAGAATAGATAATTCAGCAGAAAACCAAGGATTGTCTCGTCCCTTCACTCTAAATGTACGCAGGGGTGCATGTCTATCTATAATTTCCATAAAACCAAGATAAAAATAAGACCATGCGGTTTCTACATCAGCACACAGATCGATTTTTCCCCAATCAAACCCAAACAGATCATGCACAAAACCCTGCTCCACAAAATGTTTGATGTCTCTCTTGATGATAATACGAGGTTTAACCTTTTGGACCTTAGTGTCCCTAATTGTGGCTACAACACAGTGGTCACTCAGATCATTCGCAAATACTCCCACAGCTGAGTATTTATAGGGAACATTAGTTAAAATGAGATCAATTAGGGAGGATTTATTTGGGGACTTAATATTAGGGCGAGTAGGACTGTCAACAATCTGAGTAACATTTAAAGAGATACAAAGGTTTTTTAAATCCTCTGACACTGCAGTTAACCAGTCCCAGTTAAAATCTCCATTTATACTCGCATGGAGTTGATCTTGCCTTGCAGTCAGACATGTCAAACCTTTGCAATATTTTCATGATGTACCTTTTCTGGTTCATCTTTATTTCACCATCTGTCTGTGTGAAATCAATGCCTAGAAAGTTCTTAAGTTTGCCAAGATCTTTCATCTTAAATTTGGCTCCCAAAATGTCTTTTACATTTTGGATTGTTTGACTGTTGCTTCCTGCAATGATAAGATCATCAACCCAGATTATCAAAAATAATCCTTTCACCTTTAGATGTTAGTTTACTGTAAACACAATGGTCAGCCGGATTTTGAATAAAACCATTTTCACTTAGATAATCATGGAGCATTTTATTCCAATTCCGTCCTGATTGTTTCAGACCATACAGTGATTTGTTCAGTTTACAGACCAGTTTCTCCCCCTTCTCTGACTTAACCTCAAATCCTTCAGGTTGTTCCATAAACAACTCACAGTCTATAGGAGCATGTAAATATGCCGTTTTAACATCCATTTGATGCAATTCTAAATCATGTTGTACTGCGATTTGCATTAGACTACGTACAGATGTCATATTTGCAGTTGGAGAAAAGGTTTCCTTATAATCAATACCAGACACTTGACTATAGCCTTTTGCTACATACCTGGCTTTGCATGTTTTAACTGGGTTCTCTTTCACTGTGTAAACCCATCTGCCCCCCACTGCATGTTTACCTTCTGGCAGTGTGGTCAGGGTAAATGTGTCATTTTCCCTTAGTGAATCCATTTCCTCCTCCATAGCTTTAGCCCATAATTGAGAATTTGGTGATGTCATAGCCTCCTTCAATGTTTGGGGCACATCACAAATAACTCTATAACAGTAATCAAGGGTTAGTTCTCCTTGGTCATCAGATTCGACTTTACACTCATAATCCTTCAAATATTGAGGAGGTTTTCTTTCCCTTTGTGGATAAGATGTACTCTGGAAATATTGAGGAGGTTTTCTTTCCCTTTGTGGGTAAGATGTCCTCTGGCTACTTTGGCCTTCACCTGTCTGAATGTTATCACAAATCTCAGTCTCATTTTCCTGTGACTCTTTTGGGATTACATTTGCCTTTTCAATTTTTGGTAGGTGGTTTACAGCTCTCCTCATACTGAAATCTTCATCATCCGTTTCCTGCTCTGTTTGAGTCTGACTCTCAATGACACTTGGTGATGAATTTGACCAACCTATTTTTGAGTACTCTTCCTGTGTCAGGATAAAACACCAAATAAGCAGGGCTGTTCTTATCATAGCCTACAAAAATACCCTTTTCAGATCTTGAATCCAACTTTTTCTTGTTTTGCTTGTAAGCATAGCATGGTGACCCAAATGTTCTCATTTTTGAAAGGTTAGGCTTCTTTCCTTTCAACATGTAGTATGGAGTCTGTCCTACACGTTTGTTGTAACACCTATTTCGAATGACAGCAGCAGTCATAACTGCATATGTCCACAACTCTTTTGGTAGGTTACTCTCAATTAGCATGCATCTTGCCATTTCAAACAATGTTCTCCAAATTCTCTCAGCTGTCCCATTTTGATGGGGTGAATAATGAGCTGAGGTCTCATGTCTGATGGCATTTCTACTTAGCAAAGACTGAAATTGACCAGAAGTATACTCAGTACCATTATCAGATCTAATGCATTTGATTTTTCCATAAGGTGAAACGTCAGCAATGTACTTCTCAGTAACCTTGACTGTGTCACTCTTAGATTTAAAAAAATAAACGAAAACTGCTCATGAATTGTCATCAGTAAATGCTAATATGTATCTGAACCCATCTTTAGCTGTAGGATCTATAGGTCCAGACAAATCTGTGTGTACAAGCTGCAGTGCAGCCTTTGCCCTTTCATCTGGCTCTCTGCTCCTGCTCTGAGCAAATTTCCCTTTTGTGCACACTTCACATGTCAAATTAGATGTATCAGTTTTGCCTTTAATTGTCATACCCTCTGTGACTTTTTGCAATTTCAACACATCTTCGTAGTTACAGTGACCTAGAATTTCGTGCCATGTTTTGATATCATAACACCCATAACATTCATCAACATTTTCATCATTAACTGTGTTTAAATAAAACAATCTATCATACACCTTAATATCAAATGTCGTACCGTTCTCGTGAATGAGCTTGTTCTGTCCTCCTTTGAATACGACCGTGGCTCCATTGGTCGTTGCTGCTTTGACCGAGAAAATGTCTTGGGGAAAGGATGGGACGTACAGCGCCCCCGTCAGCATCGTCTCCACCTCTCGACCCGTATTGTCTTTCAGCCAAACTTTGGCTGCACCTCTCTTCAGCGCTATGCCAGAGGCCCTCACTCCATCAGCCAACTCCAGGACATGTTTTCGTGGCACGAAACTCTCGTCAAAGTCTTTGAATTTGTTCATGTCAGTCACTATGTGCGATGTAGCACCGGTGTCGACCATAAGCCCTCTTTGCTTCAGTCCATCGCCCGGGTCGCTGTCCACCTGTCGTTCGCGGGCCTTGAAGGCGAATGTGTGGTGGTGGTCGTGGTCCTCTTCGTCCATGGCCTGTTTTACGTTGTCTCGTCGTCCTCTCCGCCTGCAGTTTGCATCTCTGTGCGTGGAACTCCTGCAAAAACAGCACCACTGTCTCTGTTGTTCCCCGTGACCAGCAGCCTTGCACTCGCAGGCCCTGTGACCCTTCTGGCCGCAAGTATAACAGGTCAGCAGCTTCACATCAAAGTCTTTGCCTCTTACTTTCATCACGCTGTCATCAACTGAGCTCCCACTGAACTTCTCAGTGCTCTCGTAGCTCCTCAGCTTGGTCTTGAACTCGGCGAAGGTGATCTTCTCATCACTTTGTGTAGTGTGGATAAAAAACGGCTTAAATGACGCTGGCAGCCCCTTCAGAATCATAGCTATCAATAAACCGTCACTCAAAATCTCTTCTGCATTCCTCAGTGCTGTGATAGCAGTCTCTGCTCGTATAATATAGTCTGTGATGCTTTCATTAGCATATTTCTGGAGAGACGTAAGCTCTGTATACAAGCTGATCACACGCGGTTTTCCTGTACCTGCGTAGTGATCTCTCAGAATCTTCAACGCCTTTCTCCCATCGTCCGCTGCATCTCTCATGACCAGAGACAAACTTGTATCGTCCAAGAATTGAATAAGTTCAGCGTAGACTTCTTCATTTTTATCAGCGTCTTCTGCGGCTCTTACCGCGGCTCCTTCTGCATCCTCTTCGCCTCCGCCACTGTCAGGCTCTTTCAATATGGTCCTTTTCAGCCCTTGTCGACGCAGGTGGCCAAGAAACTTTGTTTCCCACAACTCATAGTTTTTCTCATCTCCGTCAAAGCACAAACGATTCCATCGGTTTCCAAAATCCTTTCTGGGCCCATAACCTGTTGGCGCAGCAGCCATTACCAGCAAAGGTCTAGATAGCCCTTGGACTAATACTACGGAGAAATAAAAGACGCCACACACTTGCATTGTAGTTCACATGACACTGACTGAGTTCTCCGAGTGAGCCAGCAATGATCCCTTTATTAGAACCATCTGTGTGATTGACAGATTGACAGATATGACGTCAGCATAAGAGCATTCATGAGATGAATCGTTCACAACAGTTCAACACAGGGCCTTAGGGTCTTGTCCTTCTTCTCCACAAAGAAGAACCCTGCGCCAGCAGGTGATGAGGACGGGCGAATAATCCCAGCCGCCAGAGAGTCATTGATATAAGTCTCCATGGAAACTCTTTCCGGAGCAGACAGGGAGTACAATCGACCCCTGGGAGGGCTGGTGCCGGGATGCAGGTCGATGGCACAGTCGTAGGGCCGGTGTGGTGGTAAGGAAGTAGCCCTCGACTTGCTGAATACTTCCTTGAAGTCCAGATATTCCGGTGGAACCCCTGTAACATCTGGAACTTGGCTGGGGTTCCCCCGAACACTGAGGCGCGGCAGCCTGTTTCAGGCAGATCAGATGACAAGAAGGACTCCAACCCAAAATGGCTCCCGTCTCCCAGTCAATGTTAAGGTTGTGGCGGCGGAGCCATGGATAACCGAGGATCAGCGGAATATGTGGAGACCGGAGAACATGAAACTGAATAGTTTCGTGATGGTTCCTAGACAGGAGCATGTGAACAGGTACAGTCTGATGAGTCACTGTCCCCAGCAGGTGACCGTCTAAGGCGAGACAAAAGAACCCGGTCTATTCCCAACTGCAGCATAAGCTTCTCGTCCATAATATTTGCGTCCGAACCAGAGTCAATAAAAACAGCAAGAGCCTGAGAGCTATCCGGTAATAGCAACCTGGCGTGGCACAAAGGTCTCTGAGCGGGAACAAATCCAGGGGTTTGGCTCACCAGTATGTTCCCCATTACTGCTGAGCCTTGCCTTTTACCGGGCAGTGAGAAACAAAATGGCTGGCTCGGCCGCAGTAGAGACACAGGTTACGACGTCTGCGATGCTCACGTTCCTCCAAAGTGAGGTTGGTGCGACCCACGTGCATGGGCTCATCCCCCCCTGGTTGCGGCTCTGGAGTGAGGTGAGGAGTCGTAGCCAAACTCGGACGTCGGGGCGCCCAGGCATGTTGAACTCCCTCCGATCGTCGCTCCCGTCTCCGTGTCTGGATGCGCCGATCCATGCGGGAAGTCAGTTCAATCAACCCATCCAGTGAATTGGGCAGATCAAACGACACCAGCTCGTCTTTAATGTAATCCGCCAAACCACGCAGATAGGCGTCACACTGGGCTGCAGAATTCCAGTTGCTGAGGCGGCTCTGGGTGCGAAACTCAATGGCATAATCCACCACAGATCCATTACCCTGGCTCAGCTTCAGTAGTCCTCCTGCAGCGTCTGGACCCACAGACACGGGTCCAAACACCTTGTGCAGCTCCGCGGAAAAAGCGGGGAGCGAAGAGCAGGCGGGTGTTTGTTGCTCCCATTCCGCTGTGCCCCACAGTCGGGCTTTCCCAGTCAAATGATTGACCGTGAACGCCACACGAGCAGCTTCAGAGAGAAGCCCCTCAATGCAGTGCGCAGTACCTCAAGCCCCTTCTTCTCAACCTTTGAGGCACGTGACTAACGGCCCCTCCTTCTCAACCTTTGAGGCACGTGACTAACGGCCCCTCCTTCTCAACCTTTGAGGCACGTGACTAACGGCCCCTCCTTCTCAACCTTTGAGGCACGTGACTAACGGCCCCTCCTTCTCAACCTTTGAGGCACGTGACATCCTGTTTCCGGGGTAGCAGTTTTGTTCTGTTAATCATAGCGTCAGAGTACGATGGAGGTGTGAGTGTTAAACATGTAACCTGTCTTTGTCAAATATATTTCAGGATGAAGAGGTTCCACAAAAGAAGCAGGCCATAATTTGAATGCGTCATGAGTGAGCGCCGCTGGGGGGGAACTGTTACAATCTGTATTAGGTTCACTAATGCCTCAAAATGTAATAGTTGTCAGAATCTGTCTGTGTTTTATTTTGTCCTGTCCCTGTCTCTGTGTTCAATAAAATTGAAAGTCCTGAATTCAAAGTGTTCCTTAAGTAAAAGAGTATAAGTATTATCAGCTAAATGTACTCGAAGTATCAAAAGTAGAAGTACATGCGGAATGGCTCTGTTCACAGTATTATATTACCATTGATATTATCCTGTCAATTCTATCAATTTGTCAATATGATGGCACTTTTTTAATATATTTTTTAAAATACTGGTAGGAAATAATGTGATATGATTTCATTTATATCACATGTTTTTCAGTAAAAAGTGAGTAAATATACAATATTGCCTCTGAAATTAAAATAAAATAAAAATTAAAAAGTTAAAAAACAAATGAAGGCCCTTTCTTGAAGTCATAACTGAAATAATTGATGCAATTAACATGCAAATAGACATTAAAATATGCTTTGAAGGCTGTTAATGTGTTTAATTTGAGTTTTACATTTTTAAATGCCGTCAGATCACTCGCCATCATCATTGGTATCATTATATATATATTAGGGCCGGGACTCGATTAAAAAAATGTATCTAATTAATTAGAGGCTTTGTAATTAATTAATCGCATTTTTAATCACATATAAATATTTGACCTGAGAACGGTGAGAAGCAATTTTTTTCGCATGGATTTTAGTATACCATTAGGCGCATTCACACCGCAGTACTTTTCCCACAAAGGTTCATGAGAATTTAGTTCATGAGAACTCTTTGAACCTGGGGGTGGATTAGGCAAATGAAGTCGCTGACGTTACTTCTTCTTCTTCTGCTTCAGTAGAAGCTGCTGGGAGTCCCAGCAGCCTTCCGAGTAAATCGCCAGAACGCCGACACCTCCTCATCTCCACCACTCCCATGTTTTATTTTGTGTTGCCATAAATTAGTCTCTCTGCGTTTCTGCGCTGGGCTAATGCTAATAATGCTAATGCGAGGATAATAAAATTCACAAAACTTTTTGGGAGTTTTACGGGGCGTGGTTTGCAATCCGCCCAGCCAATCAGAAATATAGCTCTTTTCTCACAAGAGAGCCGTACGAAAGTCCCTGCTCTCTAGCAGCTCTCTGCTCTCTAGCAGGGACTTTCGTGGGGGGTAAAAAGGTTCTCATGAACTAATTTTAGTACCGGCTCTTTTTGGTGTGAACGCGATAAAAGAGGCTAACGTCCACGCTAGCTTCCACGCTAGCTGCTATATGTTTTGCATTGAGGTGATACTTGAGGCTTGATGTGCTGCGGTGATATGCGAATTCCTTTTTGCATAATTTGCACACAACCGTGCTCTTATCGACGCTTCCATCCGTCCGTTTTTTAAAACAACATTTCCCACTGTTGTTCACTGTGGTTTGTTGTTGTCTGAAGTCATGAACGTTAGTTGGTGCTCCAGTATAATCGGTACGCCTGAAACTCATCCAGTGAGAAACGTTCCGCGGTGCAAAAATAAGTGCGATTAAAATGCGTTAATTTTTTTAACGCGTTAATTGTTGTGTAATTAATTAATCTTAATTAACGCGTTAAAGTCCCGGCCCTAATATATATATATTAATATATATTAATATGTTAAAATAGTTAATACTCTGACGCTATGATTAACAGAACAGAACTGTGAAGCTCGTCACGTGCCTCAAAGGTTGAGAAGGAGGGGCCGTTAGTCACGCACTCAAAGGTTGAGAAGGAGGGGCCGTTAGTCACGTGCCTCAAAGGTTGAGAAGGAGGGGCCGTTAGTCACGTGCCTCAAAGGTTGAGAAGGAGGGGCTTGAGGTACTGCGCACTGCAGTGAGGGGTACTACGCTTCAGGAGTGGAGTGCACCAGCTTATGCCCAGCTGGTGCACTCCACTCCAGAAGCGAAAGTGTGTGGCTGCAGCGCAAACAGGATAGAACAGTTCGTAAGAAACGGGCTGCAGCCCTTCGGTTCCCCGGCGTAGCGCTCCGGAGTTCCCACCCGAGGCTCCGGGGTAAATCCCATCAGAGGTGATGCCGAAGCGGGTGTCGACGGCATAGGAAGAGGCGCTGGAGCGGCCACTCCTGCCACTAGTTGCTGCACAGTAGCCGTTAGCTGCTGTAACTGCGCAGATAAATAGGTTAGCGTCTGGTCATGTGAAGAGTTGGCATGATGAGCCTCGGTGGCCAGGGCGGCTATCGAGGCTTCCTTCCTCTGGAGAGCGTCCCCAACTCTCTCGAAACGGTCTCTAGGTGAAGAGGAGTGCGCTGGGTCCATGTTCTGGCCAGATTGTTCTATCACAACCATAAGGAGAACCCAAATGCAGCACTCGAGAAACCAAGGAGAATTGGTAATAAACTGTATTGGAGATTCCACTGGATCTGAGGAATATCAACCGAGCAGTTTAACGCACCGGAGGACAGCGGGCAGAAGGTGAGTCAGGGACAGGCAGAGAGTCAGGGAGTAAGCGAGGCGGTCAGCGTAGATACAGGCAGGGTCGGATAACAGGCCAGAAAGGATAGTCGAGGGACAGGCAGGATCAGGGAACAGGCAGAGCAGGCAGATCGAGGACAGGCAGGGTCGAAACCGGCTAGGCAATCTGGTATCAAACGCGGGAAAGACAAGCATGAGGCAAAGTACAATATGGCAAAGAGTGTGTGTAAGGACGACGCTGAAGTTGGCTTCCGATTCAGAGCATCCGATTCGGCAGTTAAGGGGAAAGTTAAGGGACATTTAATTTACAGCGCTGAGCGAACAATCCTCCGTGTATGAACCTCTTAAATCGCTGTATAGCCGATTTATTTGGACTGGATTATCTCAGAGGGTCTAAAGATTATTTATAACCCAGTTTGAGATTTGTGAAACCTTTATTCTATTTGTGAAAATACAAACAAGGGAGATTTCAGTGCTTTTTTACAGACCACATTAGACCAGGTCCTGATCTAAAACCACTATACCTAGACTCATCAAATCTGGACTGGATTATCCCAGAGAGGCTAACGATTCTTTATAACAGAGTTTCAGATTTGTGAAACCTTTATTCTATTTGTGAAAATACAAACAAGGGAGATTTCAGTGCATTTTTCGCATCCTGAACACATTAGACCAGGTACTGATCTGAAACCACAAGACCTATACACTCATCAAATCTGGACTGGATTATCCCACAGAGTCGAAAGATTCTTTATAACACAGTTTTAGATTTGTGAAACCTTTATTCTATTTGTGAAAATACAAACAAGGGAGATTTCAGTGTTCTTTTTTACATGTAGACCACATTAGACCAAGTCCGGATCTGAAACCCACTATACCTAGACTCATCAAATCTGGACTGGATTATCCCAGAGAGTCTAAAGATTCTTTATAACCCAGTTTCAGATTTGTGAAACCTTTATTCTATTTGTGAAAATACAAACACAGGTGGAAGGCTGAGGTTGCTGCAGCAGGCCAGGATCAGAATCAGAGAGTGAACCCAGCTGGGCAAGCCTTTATGCCTTCTTGTATTTTCACAAATAGAATAAAGGTTTCTCAAATCTCAAACTGTGTTATAATGAATCTTTAGCCTCTCTGGGATAATCCAGTCCAGATTTGATGAGTCTAGGTATAGTGGGTTTCAGATCCGGACTTGGTCTAATGTGGTCTACATGTGAAAAAAGCACTGAAATCTCCCTTTTTGTATTTTCACAAATAGAATTAAGGTTTCACAAATCTAAAACTGTGTTATAAAGAATCTTTAGACTCTGTGGGATAATCCAGTCCAGATTTGATGATACTAGGTCTAGTGGTTTTAGATCAGGACCTAATGTGGTCTACATGTAAAAAAAAAAGCACTGAAATCTCCCTTTTTGTATTTTCACAAATAGAATTAAGGTTTTACAAATCAGAAACTGTGTTATAAAGAATCTTTAGAGTCTCTGGGATAATCCAGTCCAGATTTGATGAGTCTAGGTCTTGTGGTTTCAGATCAGTACCTGGTCTAATGTGGTCTACATGTAAAAAAGCACTGAAATCTCCCTTGTTTGTATTTTCACAAATAGAATAAAGGTTTCACAAATCTCAAACTGGGTTATAAATAATCTTTAGACTCTGAGATAATCCAGTCCAAATAAATCGGCTATGCAGCAATTTAAAAGGTTCAAACAGAGGATTGTTCGCTCAGCGCTGTAAATTAAATGTCCCTTAACTTTCCCCTTAACTGCCTAATCGGATGCTCTGAATCGGAAGCCAACTTCAGCGTCGTTGTGTAAGGTGCGGGTTTAAATCATAGACTGGTTTAAATACTGGCAGAAGCTAATGAGTGCAGAAGAGAAAGAGAGTGAGCTAACGAGTGGGTGTGGAAAACAGGTGAGACAGGTGAATGGAAAACTACTGGTGAATGATGGAGCAGACTATGACAAAAGTAATGTTTGGTATGATAACGTTAAACAGCAGCTTGGCTGTATAAGTAATCACAACAGTGATGAAATGAACTACTTAGTAGACGCTTTTCAGTGCATGACATTAAGAATTTTGGGAGATGGCCCTGTGGGCCGTCTAAGCTAATTTACAGATGGCCCTGAGCCCAATGGAGATTGCCCTGAAAAATGCACGCCGACGAAATGACGCACAAAGGGTTAGGGGGGCCTCCCCCTAGAACATTTAGATTTGTGCAGGTCTTAGATGCTGTCTGGTTCTCTAGACTGAATTACAAGATGAACCACCACAATATTATATTGTACCATTTCAATTTTATTCTTCATTTCACTTGTTTGTTTGTTCTTGTTTGTGTTTGCTCGCTTGCATGCCCTGCATAGCTATAAGAAATTCTTAAGTTGTTGGTCAAGACACTTTCCATCTGATGAAGGCCTTCCCAGATGTAAAAAAGTAGAAAACATTACATTCAGTTATAACTGCCAAAACAAACATTATTTACACTAGTATGGCCCCTGTTAAAAATGTTTGTAATGTTATCTACTGTAAGTTGGTCCAACGAATGCCTCCTCATCCGGAAGCTGACCGAGCAGACCCGAGCAGCAGTCGAGAGGAGCCGAGCGAATCCGCGAAGCACACAAAATGGTGACGTCAGAGTTCCCGTTAGCCGGCAAATCTAAATCTCTTCGGTCAAAATAATGTCCCTTTAGCGCAATACCACTTCAGTTGCGCCACTTATGTGACAGACAAGAATAGTCAATTCTAACACTTAATGTGGAGAAAGAGATGTCCTGTATGGGTTGATTGTGCGTTGATCTGTTGGTAATGCCTCGGGGTTCCGGTGGGTATGTAAACAAATGCATAATGCTGCGCTATGCTTTGTGGCCTCACCCAGTTGCATAGTGACACTTATTGTTTAGGTGTCTTTTAATTAGCAGGTAGTCCCATCATTAGCTAGAACTAGCTGGATCTGATCGATATGGACATAAACGCGAGTGAAGTCTAATCTGACGGGAGAGAGAGATCAGCTGCTGCTGACGAGTCGACACGCAGCTCTGCATGATCACATGCAGCGGTGAGCGGACAACACACACTTCAGGTTAGAATATCACATGTAGCTATTTTAATTACCTCTCAAACTACCTAAACTAGTTATAGATATGTTTAGTTTTACTGTCGGGTCACTCATTACTGGGTCCGCGAGCTGCATGATACTGGCATAATAGATTGCCCGATCGGGCAACCAGCAGGTGAGGCTTCGTTGCCCGAGCTAAATACTAGATGGCCCCGGGCCATCGGGCAGTCCTTAATGTCGAGCCCTGCTTTTATCCAAAGTGGGCCATCCCCACTGTGGCAATTTGGGGTGAAGTGTCTTGCCCAAGGAATCACTTGATTTGGTTTGCTAGTAACTTGACAAATATGGCCGGTATACAATGTCAAACAACATCAGACCTGAGTCCTGGTGGAAAATAAGTAGCCATTGTTCCTCCTGGCCTGTTATCACCTTCATCTATTGAGTCAGACCAGCTGCATAACTGGTTCCACAACATTTCACTGTAAATGCATGAACACACCCACAACGATAACAAAGCATAACATTTGATGATGAAGAACATTTGCTGGAAGCATGTTGACATATTGTTGTCATTGCGAATGCTAAGGAATCAAAACCGTAGGCACATCTATTATTGTGTAAGAGCACTTTAAAATGACCCCGGTGGCCTCAGGCCGTGACTCTTGTCTGGCGTGTCAGTTTTGGAGCAGATCAGACAATGTTTAGCCGATGTTTAAATCATCTAAAATGAGCCGTTTCTAATTTCTCTGATTTCCTCCTCCTCGCCTCCTCGTTTAGTTTAGTTTATTTATTTATTTATAGTATCGTGGACAGTCCCCATCGATGAACTGTCACAAAAACAGTAAATGGTGCAGCTTTAGCCGACATGGCTAATTTCCAGCTGTTGTCCCCGGCCAGATGGTAATAGACACCCTTAAAATTACAATATATCAACAGCATTAGTTATAAGAAAATATATAAAATAAAATAAAGAGGATAAAAGAGAACAATAAACAACACACGTTACTATATACAGTACATGTCACATATAGCACATCACAATCACATCACAGAAACGAGGGGCAACATCCATGATCACAACATGTAACACAACATGTAACACTCACGACATACTCAACACAGACTAGTGTGTGCAGGTGTAGTTCTCAGTGAACCATGTTTTTAAGTGAGCTGTGAAGGTGGGATGTCTTTGATTTGAGTGGGTAGAGAGTTCCAGTTTTGTATTGCTGTGACCAAAAATGATGACTGACCAAAAGTACTCTTCCTGAATGGGACTGATAGGTCGCCACGTGTGGAGCTTCTCGTGGTCAGTCTGGTGTTGTTACGTTGAGTAACCAATGAGCTAAGAGGTGGAGGGGCTGTATTGTGCAGGATTTTGTAAACCAGAACGATGTTCCTATACTTTATTAAATCTTCCCAACTCAGGATGTTATGCTTGTTGAGGATGGTACAGTGATGGGAGCGGTTAGGTTTCTGGTCCAGTACTTTGAGGGTTTGTACAGGGTTGCTAGTGGCTTCAGTGTGGAGCTGTTAGTTTGCCCCCAGCTTGTGAGACAGTATGCAAGATGTGACATGATCATGGCATTCATGTATAATTTGGCAGAATTCAATGTCATTGTGTTTCTTATGTATTTAAAATTTGCTAGGCTAAACTTGACTCTTTGGGTCACTTTTTTCACTTGTGTTTTGAATGTTAAATTAGAGTCAATAATGATTCCAAGGTACTTAACCTGAGGCACAATGTTAATATTTTCACCTGAGATGCTTATATTTGACACAATGTTGCATTTTCTTTTTGTGAAAAACATTCCAACTGTTTTGTTGACATTAAGCTGAAGACAGGAGCTGTGTAGCCAGCTAGTGATCAGCACTAAAGCTGAGGTCAGTTTATCAGCAGCCTTTTGCTTTGTGTTGGCATGCACATATATCACAGTGTCATCGGCATATAGCTGTGTTTCCACATCAGGACAGATAGATGGCAGGTCATTAATATATAGGGAAAAAAGAAGTGGACCAAGTATTGAACCTTGTGGTACTCCGGTGCTTAAGTCTAGAGCTGGAGAGAGTCGATTATTGACGATAACATGCTGACGCCTACCAGTAAGGTATGATTCAATCCAACTGAGTGTTAATGGAGAGCAGTTAAAAGCCGACAGTTTGGACAGAAGGACCTTATGGTTGACTGTATCAAAGGTTCCTCTGGTAGTGACCCGGAAATCGATGTCAGCGCGCCATCTTGAAGGACATCTAATTTCTCTAAATGCACAGAGCCCGAGGGGGGTTCGCAAGGTTTTTTTTTTTTTTAAATTACAATTTTTAAAAAATATTATTATTATTTGTATTATTATTAATAATAACGTGTGCATAGACATTTTTCAGGGGCGGACTGGTCATCTGTAGAATTTCCCCGCAGCGAGGTTCCGACCCCGTTGACAATTCACTAGCACCACCCTCCCGTCGGGGGTCGCCAGTCTCTGGCACTGTTATTTTGGGGGTCGCGGGTAGAAACATTTGGGAACCCCTGCTCTATATGACCCCCATGTATCCTGACCATGGATTGTCATGAGCAAATGACAGCACCAGAGAACAATAAGCGGTGGGCATTAAGAAAGAGTTTAGTCTCCTTGTGGGGCCGTGATGAACTCCTCCCTGTTGTGTGGCAGTTTCCGATGCTCGGAAAGTTGTGTAATTTGCACGGACGTCAGGTCTGGTGCAGAAAAGAAAAAATGCATTGGAATTGCTCAAAAGTTGAAAGCTGGCTATCTAGCGCCCCCTATGAAAATCAAATATTCGAAACACTCTGAAGCGTGCAACCTAAGTCTGATTGACCTGAAATTAGGCACACATATCCGGCTGGAGCTGTTCTACAAAAAAGCCTCAAGAGCCCCTAAGCTCCGCCTACTTATATGTTGTGCTAATTAGCATAATGCTAAAAACAGTTAAATATGTATCTAAATCTCTATTTTTTGTCTATCAACACCACATTTGTCATACATCATCAGCGGGGGGTCAAATATGTATCCATAAGAAATGTGCAAGGTCAGTATAAAAACATGGCCGCCATTAATCAAAACGTATTTTCAAAAAGGCATTGTATAAGGCATGGTATAGAAATAAATACTCATAACTTATCAACGATTTATCCAATTATCACACATTTTGGTGGATTTGTTCAGTTTGTCTTGGAAAATAGGCATACTAAAGCATTTTCATCCTGGTCCATAGGGGACTGGATTTTTTTTATTAAAACAGCCCCCTAATGTGTGGTAGTCGCATACACTTTCTCCGATGTTAATTACATTTGGCACAGACATTCCTCATGGAATTTTAGACATATTTCCAATTGGCTTCCTTTAGCCCCGCCCCCCAGGAAGTCGGCAATTGTTTTAAATGTGCGTTTTTCCTGCATTTTTTTGCGAACTTTTACGAACTCCTCCTAGCGAGATCATCGGTAAAAATTCAAATGCAGGATAAGTGAAGCGCATATCCAATGTGATGCTAGATTGCTGGGAGGTTGTTGGCTAATGGAGAATGTATCGTTTTTTACGATTTACATGTGACAAATTACTCCTAAATTACTCTTATAGTTTGTCCAGTATTCCAACACATTCTCACTCCCTCATAGTCCAATAGCGACGCTTGGTCAGGGTCCTTTGGCGTGCAGTTGTGACGCACCGAGTCTCCTTCAGCTTCATAAACGGACGCAAAGAGCTTTCAACTGATTGCAATATATTCCCATCGGTGGCGGTATTTGACGCTCAGGGAAGCACCGCATCGGTCCATGTCGGCGGCAGTTAAAGGCAATGTGAGCGTCCATTCCCATTGGATAACAGAGAATTTTACACCAAGAAATATTCTCCTTACAGTCGATTGATTTTACAGTGATATCTGCACTACTCATCAACTAAAAACATCAGTTTATCAACCTGTTAAACCCCAAGGTCCCCGCCAGCGGGGACCCTGGGTTTTTTTTTCACGACACTGTGTCTCAGGGGATCTTAATATTTAGAACCTATTAATGTGTTATACCAGATTAACGGGAATAATCTCAGCTAACTGACGATACAAACCATTTTTACCAAAACAAAACACAAGTCTCATAAGAAGCATCTAAATGACCCATTAGCGAAAAATGCTAACGGACATTGGCACAGAACTCAAGATAAAAGTACCCTTATTACTTATCGTAGCTGCAAGATATCCGATTAAAGCTGAGGTTCCACAGATTATTTAGGTATATAGTATTATCACAGTGATCCGGACTCGTGACAGGGGAAGCAAATACAGACATCACAACACGTACCTTTATGGAGCTTCTAGGGAGATCGTCTCACCGTAGCTGTCAATCTGATCAAAAGACGTGTTCAATGGCATTAAAACGAGAAAAAACGCGGCTGAATCAGTTAATCCATAGGTTTTTAACGTCTCTGTATAAAAAAATTATTTCATTTATAATCTATAATTCCATTTTTATGTAAAAATCGCAGAGCAAAAGTTAGCTGCTAATGGTAGCCACCAAGAGTGGCTGCTGATTCCGGTCTTGGCTATGTGGCAGTCTAACACACACACATTACCAAATAAGGACTATGGGTGAGTTCCCCTCGATTCCATTGGAGAAACAAATGTTTTTTTCTGAGTTTAGGATGGCCGAAGACACTACACTACCCATAATCCTCAGTTATCGTTTGGGACTACAGTCCCTTTGCTTGACAAACCCTGTGATTAGTCTTCAAGCTCTGTGATTGGATTGGCAGTGCCGAGCATCTAACAGCTCTTTGAAATGGAATGTAGCCACGGCAGACTATCCAAAATAGGAATTGAATGAGTCCAGCCACCCCAGCATTAATATATATACCCACATGACAGCTAAGGTCAGAAGAGCTTTATTTAATAGCTGGTCTTATGTCTGTGACCCCTCTTGTTGTTAATTGATAAGCCTTGAAACATGCATATGTCAATATACTATTGTTTCCGGTTTAGTTTACGACGGATATGTTTTGTTATCCACAGACGACCACACATATATTGTTTTGATATTTGTAACACAAAAGCAATGGGAAAAACCCACAGCAACACAGAAAAGATGGTCTTAACATGACCCAGCTGTCTAGTTAGAAATAATATCAAACAAAATATTACTATTAACTTTAATGTTAAATTAAAACAGAATGGTAAAAGAATAGTTTCCGGTCTATTCTGAGGCCCAATCTCTGTAGATAAATAAAGAACTAAGCCAGATGTGTAATATTTAATGCAGCTGAACCATTTATTACAATGCATTTATGTGATGACTTTCAAAGAGTAAAGCAAGCACTAGCTGAATAAAGTAGGATTTTATCTTTTACGAAACGTTTTTTTTCAAATGGAATGCAGTTGGAGGTCAACCAATCACAGAGCTTGAGGACTAATCACTGGGTTTTTCGAGCAAAGCGCATGGTGTAGTCTCAAACAATAGCTGAGGATTATGGGGTCTTCGGCCATCCTAAACTCCGATACAACTAGTTGTTTCTCAGAGTCAGGGGGAAAAACACAACCATTGTACACAATTTAAACCAATCAATGTTGTGTAATTAAGGATAATCTGGTGTTTTTTAGTTGAGGAGTGTGCAGATATCACTGTAAAATCAATCGACAGTAAAGAGAATACTTATTTCCGGGTGTAAAATTATCCGTTATTGTTATGAACTACGACAAAGAACACAGGACCCAAAAGCAGGACTCGGAGACAGTTGTCCACAAATAGAATGTTGTTTAATAACAAAAACTAAGTCGTACTTTCCAAAAATAGTAAAGTAGTTAATGTTGTGGAAATATTTTCCAAGGCCCATAACTTTGACCCAGTTTATCAGTTCAAACTGTCCTGATTGAGCACACGCACCTCGTAACCTTGGCTGCTGTGCCCTCAGTGTTCTGTCTCCCTGTTCCTGCCTGTTGGCGTCAGCTGATAGAGGTGTTATGATTCTATGTTCCTGCCTGTTGACTTCAGCTGATAGAGGTGTTATGCAGCAGTTTGATGATGCTCTCAGAACTAGTTAAATACATGGGTCTGAGTTAGAGTTCTGTTTTCTGTTTTTGTAGGTCAATGTTGTATTAGTTGTTTAATTTATTCTTAATCTATATATTGTATGGTAATAATGAATAAAAACGTAATGTAGTGAACACATTCTGAAACAAAGCAGATAAGACAGAACTAGACTCAGACATAATACTAATTGTTGTTGAAAACTTTTGCGCTATTGTTGCAAAATGGAAACTGTGTTGATTGTCTGTTCCAACTGGCCACTGGAATCAGAGAATTAATATAAGTTGAAGTTCAATTACAGTTTTAAAAATAGTTTAACATTCTTTATTAAACTGCTTCAAATTATTTCTCGTATCAACCAATTGGTCTCCAGAGACAATACTAAAATTAAAATAGTTGTTAAACTACTGACAAGTTTTCTGAAACCGAGCTTATGAACAACAGAGTAAAGGTCGCTGGTTAAGCCAGGATCAATATATTTGTTGAAGTTTTTATTGTGTGCATAATAAATGTTAAATTAATTGAGCAATTCTTTAAAAGTATAATGTTGCAATCTCTTTAAAATAAGTAATTACAGTTAAAAAATAGATGTTGTTTTCCAAGGGCCTCTCTTTCACAGGCCCACACTTTGAATCATAACACTCCCAAGTCCTACAGAGACTCAGTATCATTTTGTGTTGCAAGCCAAATCCAGGGGTTCTACTCGAGCCCAATTTTAAATACCATAAAGAAAAGTATTGAACCCAGCTCGAGCTAAATGTCAAATGTATTTAATTAATGTGCAAGTGTTTTGATTTATTTAAAATGTTCCAGTCTAGCTTCCTTCGAGTTTAGTGTAAACAACAGATTGGTTATCATAACATTCTCACTGCTGTGCTGTCCCAAATGGTTTAAACCACACACACACACACACACACACACACACACACACACACACACACACACACACACACACACACACACACACACACACACACACACACACACACACACACACACACACACACACACACACACACACACACACACACACACACACACACACACACACACACACACACACACACACACACACACACACACACACACACACACACACACACACACACACACACACACACACACACACACACACACACACACGATGAGTAATCACTTTATCCAAATTGTAAATTGTTGCCTTCTTTAAAGTTATTAGTAATTCAAGATTAATTATTAAATTAAATGTGGTACATAACATATAATAAACAAAATAACTTTGACTTGATCATTTTGTTCACAACATTAGACCTTGTCCTCTAATCTCTACTAGAATAAGATAAGTGTGCATGTTTGGGTGTTTTAACACTCCTGTAATGTACCTAATCTTGTTATCCTTTTCATTACAGAGCTGGGAAAATGGTGTATTGATTAGATTCTGATCCGTGCAAGTCCAATTTTGACTGACTTTAGTTCTAATGTTAATTTGATTTCAAGCCATAAGTAATTATTTAGATTAACTCAACATTTCACATGATGGATTAGTGCTCCACATTTTTCCCACTAATTTGTTGTGCAATTAGGCCAATGGTAAAGAGAGACATTGATGACCTTGTGTCCCTTTTGTTGGTACGTGGTTCCATTCTATCTATGGCCTTGGACGGCTTCACTAAGAATCACCCAGTTCTGACAGTCCGGCTGAGTGCAGTCACAGAGATGCTATGGCTGCTCTACATGAAATGACATTCCCAGAGACAATGACGCTCCTCAAACTGAACAATACTGTCTCACGTGGGCCACTCCCCCCACCAAGCCATGAACTGAAAGCTTGACATCTGCTTTGAACACCTGGAAGCCTCCCGGTCACACCAGCACCAACCCTTGGGTCAGTCAGATGGGACTAACGGCTTAACTTAGGGCATTTGGTTCAGAAATATGACTCTCGTTACCGCAGAGTGGGTTGTTTTTTTAAGGCTATTCATACTGCTATGCAGAGGATGCCTGTAGGTTGGCAAGCTGTTAAAAGCCCCTACTATTTTTTAAAATAGGCCTAATGTCAGGGGCCTCTTAATGTCTAGTTCTACATGTATTCACATTATATGGACAATGTTTCCACCTGGTGAAACTGAAGGCTGCACGGTACTCAGGCTACAATACGACCATTCTGTTCTGCTCTAACGATTCAATTGATAGATTCTACATCAAAACAATTAGCTCTTATTGTTTCCAATGATAACGCCATTTTAAGAGAAGGAATGCAAACCTGTTTTCAAATGTAAGGTTTTGAATGTGTTTGACATTTCTCAGTAATAACACCCTCAGACACCCACTATCATTCATGCTATGCCTTCAGTGGTAACTCAGATGTTAAGGGGGATGAAGCTTTTTCCTCCCAAATCGGCTATGCTTTGTTTTTTTAACAAAGGTATGCATTTCCTGCATAATATATGTTTCTCACAATTGTTTTTTGTTAGCTGCGCACAGGTGATACTGAGTCTTCTCGAGTAATAGATTACACCATGCTTAAATAGACTCCTAAGTTATTATTTCATATGAGACATATGTAAGAAAGGGGAGGGAAGAGTCAATTATATTGAGTAATTGATTTTATATTGGAACATTTATTTCTCAAACCTGTTTTATGGAAGAGGAAAATATTTCTGATAAACTAATCTTTTATCAAACGGTAAATGGTGAATTAATATAACATTTAGAATCATTGAGAAGGGGTGATATCCACAGGGACTAGCTCACCTTTAAATTACAATAACATGTCTCTACTTTGGACTGATGAGTATATGATTCTTGCATGTTAAATGACTAACACAAACCTTACATTTATGCATGTGCATGGGTCAGGAAGGCTCCCAAATAATTCTGAGGGGCCTATCCTATTTTTGTAATGAAATGATAATGTGCTAATCCATTACTTTGAGTTGTCTGCACTCAGGAAAACATCCCTATCAAGTGTTAACCCAATAACTAGGACAGCTCTGAAGGCCAAGGGTCAGAGAGAGAGGGTCACACTCTCCGGCTGCAGAGGGCACCCCCAGCCACGGGCAAGGAGGCACGAGGTCGTTCGAGATGAGGATTCTAATCTTCAACTATCTGAGGAGATGGGATGCTTCTTCACCATTCTGCTCGGTGGGCTCAGGCAGACAACCCTGCGGGACGAGCGAGGACTTCAGAGGCTTCATACAAGGTTCCTTGTTTCTTGGAGGAGCAGATGTCTTCCTAATCTCTCCCATCACGGGGGGAGACCTGGATGCGCCACTTGGAATACGCAGTTTTGTCTGGCACTGCTCTCAAGCAGATAGCAGAAGGAATGCAGGCGGATGAGCCTCCGTTTCACTGGGGGGGATCATACAGTGCTCACTGAATGAGCCACAAAAGCAGAGCAATTGGGGGGTTGAAATATGGCGCTCTGATGACGAAGAGTTTGAGCCAATCAGCACCTCCGTGCTAATCTACAGTATCAGGATGCCTTTACACACCAGACACTCTTTGTCATAAAGAGAGGAGGAGAACGAGTCAGAAAGACTGAAGGACACGTTTTTCCAGCTCTCGTACAAAGATGAACTTTGAATTGATTTTATATCTTGGATGTTTACATATGTACAATTAATGACTGTCTTTATATTTCCAATGACCAGACATGTGTTGAATAGTGGTGATTAATATATTTTTGCCGGATCAGATTACACTTTCGCACTAAACAAAATTAATTCAGATTATAAAGTATTGAATCATAAGATATTTCTACTATTATCACAGATAATGTTAATATCCTTAATCGTCCAGCAATCAGGCTTAACAACACTACTCTTTAATGTATTATCCATGCACAGAAAGACCTACAATGATGTTTCAAGTACTGGATTAATTTCAGTTTTGGCCCAAAACAAATATTTTTGCTATTGTGCACCTGTGTTTTATGTGTGTTCATTATTAGGCTTTTGACAAAGGATGATCAAACACTGATGAGAGATGATTTTTCTATTATGATTGGCTGTATCAATCATTGTGATTGAATGTTTCAATCTTAATGTGATTATTATTGATGTAATTGATGTTGTGTAAGTCCACACTCAAATCTGAAGATTCCCATTGATTTAAGTATTGAACTAAATATTATTAGACTAAGGGTTTTAGATTATCAAACTTGATAAAAATAAAGAAACTTTAGATTATCAAAATTGATAAAAAAGGAAGAAACTGTTGTGGAAATATTTTCCAAGGCCCATAACTTTGACCCAGTTTATCAGTTCAAACTGTCCTGATTGAGCACACGCACCTCGTAACCTTGGCTGCTGTGCTCTCAGTGTTCTGTCTCCCTGTTCCTGCCTGTTGGCGTCAGCTGATAGAGGTGTTATGCAGCAGTTTGATGATGCTCTCAGAACTAGTTAAATACACGGGTCTGAGGTAGAGTTCTTTAGAATTGACGTAGCAACTCTACCGTGAAGTCAGAACCTCTGGCTCTTGGACTTGTGATGTGAATCCTCCGGCCGTAACTCCAAATAAACCATCAGTGTTTGACATCAAAGCTACTGCTCCTACCGTGTCTTCTTCCTGAGTCGGTGACTCCCACTGCATAGCTGCACAGAAGTTTCCTCTACAGTTAAATAACAAAAGCTAAGTCGTACTTCAAAACAAAACTCACTTGAGAAAAGATATATTTCTCAAAGTAAAGTTTCAGTAGTCAAAAAGGCCCAGGTTCTCACGACATGAAACATAGCGAACTGACAAGGGAACAAAGAAACACAAGGGCTATTTATAGGTGAGGGGGATGGGCACAGGTGAAAACTATCAGGGCAGGGCCAAGCAATCTCAAGGGCGGGAAACACACAAAGGCAGGAAATGTGGGATCTGGAATGAGAGGGAAGGATTACTTTCAAAATAAAAACAGGAAGTGACAAGATCAAAACACAAGACTAAAAAACATAACTTAACCTAACATAACTGTCGAGTCACAACAGTTATCCAATGGGAATGGACGCTCACATTGCATTTAACTTCCGCCGACATTGCGGTGCTTCCCTGAGTGTCAAATAACACCGCCGATGGGAATACATTGCAATCAGTTGAAAGCTCTTTGCGTACGTTTATGAAGCTGAAGGAGGCTTGGTGCGTCACAACTGCACGCCAAAGGACCCTGACCAAGCATCGCTATTGGACTATGAGGGAGTGAGACTGTGTTGAGTATTCACGAAATCTGGTATACACATTGCTCTTATAATTGCGAACATATTTCAAATTGGCATTCAATGAGACTAGATATATTTCCCTCACCTCTCTCTGGTTGCTGCAATGGGGAGATTACATTACGCACTTCACACACCTACACACTGTACAACACACACCTACACGCTGGACAATACACACCTACACACTGTACAACACACACCTGTACAATACACACACCACACACCTACAGCTCCTAAAGCATATCATATCTGGCTACAGACGTTGTATATTTTATTATGTGAAGCACTATATGGTTTTATGAAAAATATCTACTGTTTATTTGTAGATATCTACCTGTTTAGAGTATGAGAGGTCCTGATAATTTATTCCGGTAAATTATTCTGACCTCCTAATTGACCTTTCAGAAGATTATTGAGTCTATGTAAGTTTGCTGCGTGGCTCAGATCCACCAACGTCAGCAAGATCTCACCTCTTCCTAACCCCCCCGAAGAACCAGGTTCAATTAACTGCTGTTTCAATTCAGACAACTCTCTTTTAATCTGTTTAAGCGATCCCGAAGGATTTTGATATCAGTAAATGGAGTGTGCTCCTACCTAAGTGTGAGTGGCAGAGTGCAATCTTACCTTTGACGCAGGAGAGGAGAGCACAGGTGTCTTTTAAAGGATCCCAATCCAACAGGTGGGATTCAGTTTATTTGAAGAAAAATAGGTCCAAACTAATACAGGGTTTTTACCTTCTCTCTCACAACATTATAATCATACTAAAAACCTGGTGCTGTGATCATGTTCAAATATGAAACTTTAATTCACAGTCTTACATTTATTACCAAAATGTTTTAATTTCAACTGCCCAATTCAGTTGTGACATTTTAAAATTCTCCCGATAGAATTTAGAGGTATTTCCTCGTAAAAAGACCGGTGACCATAAAAAGCGCATTCAACTTTCCATTCACCAATCAATTCACATCAGTTTCATACCGTTTTTTCCGACACAGACGGCGGGTATAACATTCAAAAACACATTCCTATCCGCCAAGGTTTCGGAGGAAGATTTCCTCACAGGTCGCGGGTTATAATATTCATACACTTTTTCCGACACAGACGGCGGATTAACCTTTCAAAAACACATTCCTATCCGTCAAGGTTTCGGAGGAAGGTCCTCACAGGTCACGGGTTATAATATTCACAAACACATCTCTCATCAAATCATTCCACTCAGCCAACAACCAAGAAATTCGAGAGATATTTACCCCGTCTGGGAGAACCTTACCGAGAGCTAGTTACCCAGCTCTGAAGCACACAGCCTACCGGGAGAGAGTCTACCAGGGGAAAACCCCCCCCCCCCCTCTCTCTCTCTCTCTCTCTCTCTCTCTCTCTCTCTCTCTCTCTCTCTCTCTCTCTCTCTCTCTCTCTCTCTCTCAAAAAACCAGTCTCTTTATGCTAAAAAAACTGGATCGAAAACCCAAAAAACAAACTCCTCCTCTACACCCAATTTGTGAAGAACTGCGCATGCCCTGTAATGTACAGGGCTGAACATGCCTCGACATGTTCCAGAGCTTTATGACATAAGACCCACCTTCTCATGTTAGTGTGAAAAGGACATGAACTATTTTTGACCTCTGTGTTTCTCCTTAAGCCTGGAGCCCCCCCTCCCTGTGTACTGCTGTCACAGGAGAGGAAGAAAACTCAACCTAAACAAACCACTTTGTTTTGTTTATACTGTAACTATAGAAAAACCTAAAATATGAATCATTTTCATTGTGGGTTATACAAGAATATAATTGATTATATTTGATTATAACTAACTTTCGTTTTTAAGTATTAAACATACTATGAAAACTCACAACACCCTCTTTTCAAAACGCAAAGTTCTCAAATAGCAACAGAAAAATTGTAAGCATAGATACATATTCAAAAACCGTCAAGAAGCATTCTCATTATGGGTTTATACAAGAATATGATTGATCATGTATGATTTATTAATTAACTTTCGTTTTTAAGTATTCACTTCATACCATGATCTCAATTTACTTTCGTTTTAAGTATTCACTTCATATGAAGATCTCAACATACCAAAGCCTACAAATAAAGAGTGTAATTTAAGCCTGTGTCATGGCCTGGCCGTAAGAAAAGAGTGCGGAAAGGGACACAATATAAAGAAAGATATTTATTATCATTAAATCAGCAAACTAAAGGAGCTATCACAATGAGGTGTGTTAGTCAGTAAGATCAGTAGTGTAGGTGTGGGTGTGTGAACATGGTGTGGTGCAAGGTGTTGAATGCCAAACCAAGACAAAGGTTAAACCAAAGCATCAAAAGGTAGCTGCCCTCCCAAACGAGTTCCACCTACAGAGAGACTGGCGAGACACTGGGTGTTTCTCAATGTCGAGGACGCTTCCTTGGTAGGACATGTCCCTCCGAGTCAGGTCTTGCTGAGTGAATGACTAGTGAGTTTGAGTTGAGTTACTTGAAAAACTAAAGTGAAACTTGATTTATTTTATTGCAGGGTCTGATTATTAAATGTCCTTGTTTATTTGTGAGATGCAGTGGCACAAAGAAAATGCCTACTTTGTTTGGTAGTCAGTGATTCCCACAGCATGTTAATACTTTGGGGGTCCCCCAAAGTATAATGGCTCCCCCCAAAGTATAATTTGTGTGTTTTTAGTTTTTTTTTGCCACCAATGCAAATGAGTGCTCACTGAGTAAAAAAACCTTAAAAAAACATAAATTATACTTTGGGGGGAGCCACCCATAAATTATGGGTGGCTAATAATTATTATTATATACTGGTAAACAGCCTCTATGGGCGCGAGTCCAGACCAAGCGGCAAACTGTGGGGTAGAGCCATAGACTGTATATATAAATGGACGTAGGGTCCGTGACGTCACCCATAGGATTCTGCAGAGTTGCCGTGAAGCCCTTAGTAGGCGGAGTCGGCCACTAACGGCTCAACAGTGACGTCAGAGTTCAACTCCCGCCTTCTCCAGCCTGCTCCAAATAAGGGCAAAGAGGCGGAGCCGAGGCCGGACCTGCTGCCACCGAGCTGGAAGTTCCAGAGCTAGCTGAAGCTACCAAGCTAAGCTAACATGCTCCCCATCTGCACGTTGCCGTCGCATTTTACGTTTCTAAGGTAAGCGGACATGAAACTATTCAGAAAAACTATAAATAATAATCTAAGTTATTGAGTTTTTAGCATAATACTTCAGAATCTTAAAACCCCTTAACGTTTGTATGCAATTGTGCTAAATTCAACACTGGAATCAAGCAAATTTTAATATGTTTGCATGACATTAGTTATTTATATTTTGATATCACTTAACTATACGTTTAATACATTTAAGTCAAGCTAAGGTACATGTGATGGTAGCTAGTTAGTGCTCTTACCTTTGAGGCCTCCTCCAAACAGCATAATAATAATAATAATAATAATAATAATTTCAATTTATATAGCGCCTTTCACGAAACCCAAGGACGCTTTACAATAATAACCAGACTGTATCATTAAAACTAAGTACCAGTTCTAGATCCTTGACTTTAGACAAACAATTCAAAAGACAACATGTATTTAAAGACCAATCTTTATTTGAATGTGCCTCTTAACCTGAGATATTAGTTATACAGTAATAGTGACAATCTAAAAAAACTGAGCAACTCAACAGTCAACTTTATGTTTCTTATTGTCTAAAGCATTTATTATTTTCATTTTCCCCCTCTCATATTCAGTGTGGACGGATTGAGACAGCATGGTGTCCAGAGAGCAGCAGAGACTTCAGGGAGAAACCTCCGTGTGATGGACGTCCAGTCTGTTGGTTTGGAGAGGACTGAGGGTCTTTCCTCTGCGAGGAGGACCAGGCCTGATGGAGGAGCCCATGCTGGGCAAAGCTGATACCAACTGCACAGGCCTAGTCTGTCACTTTATTTGACTAAATGTGTTCACTTATACATTTAATAGGTTTACACCTTCTGTCCATATGTGCTTTTTATTTAAAACATTTGATTAACTTTTGGTTCACATTTCAATAAATTGTATTTGTATCTGCACTCCTTTTGTCCATTATGCTTACTGAAAATGTTAGATTACACATTCACATCTGACTGAAGATTGGCCCCATTTATTTGTGACGTTGCAAACTCTGCGGTACAAGGCACAAGTGAAGCTCATAAAGTGAGGCAAATAGAAATAATCAGCGGATGGAGTGTAGATGTGGAAATAGCTGCATTCGATCAGCTGACTGTTTTTACAATAAAAGTAGTTTCTTAGTGAATGTCCTGTACTGGTCTTAAAATCTCATAACATCGGCTTTTAATGTTCCTCTTGGATGTTCTTCTTGAGCCTCAGAGAAGGAGAAAATGTCGTGTCTTTCAGGCATGTCCTTTCCTAACAAAAATGACAGGAAACATAAAACATATTATTGCAGAACAAGTGTGTTATTTATGAAAGCGGTGTGCTTGTGTGTTTAGGGGCTGTAGATATAATTATTTTGTATCTTGTATTTTGGCTCTACCCCACAGTTTTCCGCTTGGGTAGAGCCGGGAAGCCAATACGGAAGTGCCACACACTGCAGTTCATATATTGGCCGATAGGCGATGGCTGCAGAAAGGAGCAATTTCCATAGACCCCCATGTTAAAATGCCCAATTTTACAGCAGAAAAAAACATGTTTCTACCCCTGGCTCCATACATTTTATTATCGATATAGTTAGATTCCACCTTCATGATTATGGATCTGTGAGTGAATTGTTTTCTACGCGACCCTTTTATTTATATTAGGTCTTAAAGTTTGTGCATAAATTAGGGCGTGGTCACATTGAGTGACGGCTCTGTGAAGTGACTGCCACTGTTAGCTTCTTGTCTCTCTGCTACCTGCTCCGTGAAGCTAGCTACAGGGACTCTGCCTGCTCAGCTCATCCAGGAAACACAACTTGTAGCCGGCCGTGGTTGTTTGTTCTTCATGATTATATATCGGACTATTGTGACTCGCTCTCCGGTTAAAACAGACGGTGCATGAATGCGGTAAGTGAAATTCGAGTGCTTTATTTATGTGTTAATGATTTTAATCAGCTACGTAATGAATGGTAAGGCTTGGGTTAGCATGTAAGCTAGTGGTAGCTACATCGGTGATAACGATGCTAATCGTAGCTTCCAAGTTAAAATCATAGACTGTATATATAAAGGTTAAAACGAAATAGACAAGTGTTAAGCGTTAAGTGGGATAATACTGTTGAACAAACGGCTTCTGTTTGAGGTTGATAAAATAAGGTTACATCCTTGTAACTTAGAGATATTTTATTATGTAGGTAGGAACTGTATGCATCTGAGGTTAATTGAAATTGGCTATGCTCAAGTATGTAGACAAGCTAATGTCGAAGTAGTGTATGTGAAATCAACCTCACAATAAGATGTGTGTATATTACAATTATTAATGTCATATTTCAAGATGATTACTTAGATATTACAATATGGTTGGTTGAGCTGGAGTTCATTATCGAGCTTACACGTTAACGTCACAGTCATCTGAAGAACGAACCCAAACCTTGTTGTTTTTATTAATTGCATTACCTAAATGGGTATCAAATAAACAGTAAGCATTGGTAACACAACTTCCAAAGTTACAGTAAAATAAAAAGGACCCTGACTCGGACAATACACAATCCAACATGTTCAACAGAAGAGAATCAGTTATATTGTTTGTACACATGGTACTTTACATATATATATATATATATATATATATATCTGTTTGTTTAAGGTGTCCAGGTGATGCAGACAGGCTGGACCAGAGAATGAGAGACAGAACTGGACTCCTCACAGCAGCACATCTTCCGGCGCAGACTGAAAACTCATCTCTTTCGACTCCACCTCGAGCGATAGAATTACTAACAAAGAACTGCTAACAGAGCACTTATATTCTAATAAAGGACTGGCTTATCTATAGCCAGTTGAGTAGCACTTGAAATGTGTGGCTCTATGAAACCTGATGTACTTATATGATTCTGTTTTCTTCAAGGTTGTGTCTTCCTGGTCGAATGTACTTATTGTAAGTCGCTTTGGATAAAAGCGTCAGCTAAATGCAATGTAATGAACATCAGCTCAGGTACAAAGACTCTTTTTTCATACTGTACAAAGAATCAAGAAAGATATTGGTTTAAATTAATGAAGTATTGACTTGAATACACTGATATACATTCCATTAAACAATACTAAATACTAGATCACCTACACATCAGTGAAGTTGAGGGTTTTTTCCATGCAAAAAGTTACATTTAGATATTTAGCTATATGACTGTCAGCTTTCTAATTTAATGTATTGAAGGCAAAGATATTTAACACATAGTGAGAACTGCTACTATTTATCTCTCAATATTGTCTGTAAAAAACATGGTAAAAGTTATTCTTTCAGTGAGACAACAGAGCAAGCTTCTGCAGTTCCACTACGTTTTGATAACAGTTAAATATTATTTTGATAATAACATATATTTCAATGTTGATGAACTTCATACTGTTCATTCATAATCTGATTGTCTTTGTAGCTCACTGTTGAAAAAAAACAAAAACATTACAATTACAAAATAATTATATCTACAGCCCCTAAACACACAAACACACTGCTTTCATAAATAACACACTTGTTCTGCAATAATATGTTTTGTTTCCTGTCATTTTTGTTAGGAAAGGACATGCCTGAAAGACACGACATTTTCTCCTTCTCTGAGGGTCAAGAGGAACATTAAAAGCTGATGTTATGAGATTTTAAGACCAGTACAGGACATTCACTAATAAACTACTTTTATTGTAAAAACAGTCAGCTGATCGAATGCAGCTATTTCCACATCTACACTCCATCCGCTGATTATTTCTATTTGCCTCACTTTATGAGCTTCACATCACCTGTGCCTTGTACCGCAGGGTTTGCAACGTCACAAATACATGGGGCCAATCTTCAGTCAGATGTGAATGTGTAATCTAACATTTTCAGTAAGAATAATGGACAAAAGGAGAGCAAATACAATTTATTGAAATGTGAACCAAAAGTTAATCAAATGTTTTAAATAAAAAGCACATATGGACAGAAGGTGTAAACCTATTAAATGTATTAAACACATTTAGTCAAATAAAGTGACAGACTAGGCCTGTGCAGTTGGTATGAGCTTTGCCCAGCATGGGCTCCTCCATCAGGCCTGGTCCTCCTCGCAGAGGAAAGACCCTCAGTCCTCTCCAAACCAACAGACTGGACGTCCATCACACGGAGGTTTCTCCCTGAAGTCTCTGCTGCTCTCTGGACACCATGCTGTCTCAATCCGTCCACACTGAATATGAGAGGGGGAAAATGAAAATAATAAATGCTTTAGACAATAAGAAACATAAAGTTGACTGTTGAGTTGCTCAGTTTTTTTTAGATTGTCACTATTACTGTATAACTAATAACTCAGGTTAAGAGGCACATTCAAATAAAGATTGGTCTTTAAATACATGTTGTCTTTTGAATTGTTTGTCTGAAGTCAAGGATCTAGAACTGGTACTTAGTTTTTAATGATACGGTCTGGTTATTATGCTGTTTGGAGGAGGCCTCACAGGTAAGAGCGCTAACTAGCTACCATCACATGTACCTTAGCTTGACTTAAATGTATTAAACGTATAGTTAAGTGATATCAAAATATAAATAAGTAATGTCACGCAAACATATTAATATTTGCTTGATTCCAGTGTTGAATTTAGCACAATTGCATACAAACGTTAAGGGGTTTTAAGATTCTGAAGTATTATGCTAAAAACTCAATAACTTAGATTATTATTTATAGTTTTGCTGAATAGTTTCATGTCCGCTTACCTTAGAAACGTAAAATGCGACGGCAGCGTGCAGATGGGGAGCAAGTTAGCTTAGCTTGGTAGCTTCAGCTAGCTCTGGAACTTTCAGCTCGGTGGCAGCAGGTCCCGCCTCGGCTCCGCCTCTTTGCCCTTATTTGGAGCAGGCTGGAGAAGGCGGGAGTTGAACTCTGACGTCACTGTTGAGCCGTTAGTGGCCGACTCCGCCTACTAAGGGCTTCACGGCAACTCTGCAGAATCCTATGGGTGACGTCACGGACCCCACCTCAGGGTTGCCAACTCTCACGCATCTGGCGTGTGACACACGCTTTCACTCTCAATCTCACGCTCTCACGCTGCCCAAACTATTCTCACGCCAAAAAACAAGAATACCGAAGACTAGAAACGGTTTTGAAAACTTTTGTCACGTAGTGATCGTCTTCTCAATAAAACGTCTTTGATAATGTCTTCTGGCCAATCAGAATCAAGATAACGGCGTGGTGTTGTTGCAGGAAGTCCCGACGGAGAATACTTTTGCTGAAGTACATCTCTATATACATCGATACAACATTACGTGTTGATAGAAATCAACACATAATGAAATGAGACCCCACGGTTTGATGATTGATAGGTGTGTGGGCTGTCTTTCATTTTGACACACAGAACAATGGGGGCTATCCACAATGTAAAGTAATTCACACAGCCTCTTCCCTCTTCTCTCTGTGAGGAGCAGCAGGTTCAGCTTTCAGAACAAAGTAACACAAAACTAAAATGGCATTCATTTTTTTAAATATGTCGTGTAGTAATAGATTTATTTATCTTTCTTCTCAAGAGAGTACCAGAATGTGTATTTTATGTTAGTATTTCAAAAAATCTCCTGGTGGAGAATCCCCCCAGACCCCCCTGCATGGGTTGGGTTTTCAGCAGGTCAACTCTTTCACTTGTGGGGAAGTTGCAGTATTGGCTCCAGGTCGCCCTTTTTATTTACTACAAGACAAATGTGCCTTTTTATTTCATACAGTTCAATTTGGATTGAGACAAGGAAATAATCTAAACCTCACGCGTGGCGTTTCACTGTCAAGGGGAGCGTGTATGTAATTACATTGCAAATACTGACTTGAGCCCCACCACTGTATGGGTTAGCCCTACCATAGATTACCCAACAAAAATACTCTCTGGCAACTGCCGACCCGTATTGCGCATGCGCAGATCTAAGATCCAGTAGAAATTATAAAAAAGTAAAAGTCTGCTGCTTATTGTTCTACTAGGCCAAAATAGAGTGTGTTAATTAACATATTTGGCAGTTTGGAGTAAGTCTAGATTTGTTTGTGTGTGTGTGTGTTTCATGTATAGGCCTCTCACGATAATTAATTTTGTTGGATACATTTTCCCGGAAATTATTGCGATAAACGATAATATTGTCGGCACCGTTGTATGACCATTTTAGACCCCTGACATAATGATAATATATAATAATAATTCGAGTACATCCTTTCAAACTGCTAGTCACATCCTCATGTAAATGGAAATTTATCGAGTTCATTTTTATTTATCGTACGATAAGTCAATTAATTGCTTATCAGGCACACAATAAAACAGTGGAAACAAACATGTGTTTGACTTTCATTAGTGAATGAAACTTTGTGCCCTTTATAGTCTGTGTCCAATATTGTGTATTTGTATATTGTATATATATCCTATATATATGCTAAGGTCCCGCTGTTGACACGATAGCAGTCATTTCGTGCGCATACGTGTAATTAAACCCATGATATCAAAATCTCACTCCAGCCAGGTACCCAAAGTTGGCAACCCTGACCTACGTCCATTTATACAGTCTATGGTCCAGACCCACTTTTGGAATCAAATGATGACGTCAGTGGGATTATCTCCTTTATCAACTCCTAAGCATCCCCGGGACAACATCACTAGCCCCGCTCCTAAAAAGGTGTGAATTTGAGCCAATCAAGGACTACTACTACTAGGTCGTCCTTAGACGAGTTTGCCAACGGGTTCGCCAATCCTCACGGTCCTCCATACACCCGGCCAGCTCTGTGGAGCTTTCCACCCCCACATCCTTCCTCAGCACCTCCACGTATGTTGGCGTGGGGCGCCCTCTTGGTCGGTGCCCGTGTGTTGGCTCCCAGAGTACTAACTTGCCAGCTGGAAGTTCCTGGTGTCGATGGCAGTGACCTGCAAATTTCAGTTTCCTGGATGCCACCTTGTCACTCAGCCTGGGTAGCCCACCAGGACTAGCCCCGCTCCTACATTTTTGAGAGATTTCTGAGGAGATTTTTCATATTTTTGGAGAGAAATAAAGGTGGGTGCAACTTAGAAAATAGCCATAAAGCTAGTTAGCATAAAAAACGCTAATTAGCATCTGCTAGCTAGTTACAAACGTTAATTAGCATCTTCTAGCTAGTTAGCATTACAAACACTAATAGCATCTGCTAGCTACTTAACATTAAAAACGCTAATTAGCATCTGCTAGCTAGTTAACATTAAAAACGCTAATTAGCATCTGCTAGCTAGTTAACATTAAAAAAAACGCTAATAAGCATATGCTAGCTAGTTAAAATGTGTTGTCCCTGGGTCATCATAGATGTTGTTCCCATGAATTGAAAAAATACTGGCAAACTGCATAGGTAGCTAATTGTACGTTAACATTATATGTATTCACTCAGCAGGCATGGATAGTTTTGTTACCAAGACCAAGAGAGTTCGGCTTGAGGTTGTGCAAGGGGAGCAGGTAATATTAACTTTTCTATATAAATAAAATTGACATTGAAATGATGAACAAATCTTTAAGTCATGTGTCATTTAATATGGTGTGTGAAATTAAATACCAGTTAAACAGAGAAAATGCAGATGCAACTTGATTCATTTGTTAATTCCAGGGGACGGTGAGCACTAGTGAGAGTGCAGAGGGCAGTGTAGTAGACACAGCAGGTGGTGTTGAGGCAGCAGGTGCAGGTGTTGAGGCAGGAACAGGTGACCAAACAGCACAGTTCCCAGTTCCAACTTCCACAGTTCAAACCCTTCAATTCACCTAGACATAGTAAGGAGAGCACTTTTCAAATGCTTTATTCTTACACCAAATGCATTATAATTACAGCTCCTCATCACCGCAAGTCTGGCTGGAATCCTGACTGGTTAAAGGACCCTCTCTTCAACACTTGGTTGTACAACACCAAAAATGGTAGAAATTACATTTGTATGTGTTTAATATCAATTAGTGTATGTAAGAATTATTCAACTAACAAACTTTTGGTTTTTAAGGCATGTTTTGCAGGCTCTGTAGGCTACACAAGCCTCCTCATACTAAAGGCCCTCGGCAAAGGTCCTTTATTGAAGCTGGGTACACGGTCTACAGGAAGGATGTGATCCAGCACCACCTGAAATCCGAACTGCATCAATACAGTGTGGGAAAGCAGGCGTCCCTGGCTTCAGGTATAGAATTATCTTTTAACAAAAAGCCTAGTAAATTCGTACAAGATATTAACCATGTTTGGCATGCACTCTTATTAAATATTTGCTCTTCGTGCAGGCCTCAGTGTGGTGCAGGCTTTTGAGCCCAATATTGTCATGGAGCATGAAGCCATCATAGGAGGGTTCAAATGCCTATACTGGCTCATGAAGAATGAAATATCGCACCACAACAACTACCCAAAGCTCCTCAGCCTAACGCAATTATTGGGTTGCAGCTACTTTGCAAAGCTGAAGGTAATTAACCCTTTACACTATGAAATTGAACTGATACCACACAAGCCTATCTAATTGATGCATCTCCTTTTCTTAGCTGGACCAGAGGAGTAATTATCACTCCCACAGGATTGTGGACGAAATGCTGGAGATCCTTGCGAAGGTAAAGTAAAGCTATTCACTATTTTTACTCAGTCGTGTTCTATTGGTTAAATGGAATATTGGATTCATGCATTGTTATATTGTGTTCAATAGATGTGTTTTTGGTTCCTGAAATGTTACCCAGTCTGCTTGAATACCCAAGAAAAATATCTCCATGGAATCAATCAAATATCTCATTCTACTTGTAGATTGTAGAGTCCTCTATCATGGAGAAGATGAGGGTCTCAGCAGCTATCGGCCTTGAGGTGGATGAAACCACAGATGTTTCTGTGATCCGGCAGCTCGATCTACATGTCAGGTGCGGTGTTTTTGAAGGTGTTCAGTGCGTATAAAGATTTAAGGCATTGATGGTATTTTAATGTATGACAATCAAATGTTATTTCAGACTCCTGGACAAGGATGGACTCGTCTACACGCACTTCCTTGACCTGGTCCCATTGGACGATGGGAAGGCTGATACAGTTGTTGCTGCCATCAAACGCGTGATTCAGGAGAAGGGGCTCCCGACTAACAAGCTATACGGGCTCGGGACTGATGGAGCAGCAGTGATGACTGGTATGAAGTCAGTATTACATTTGATGGATTGTGTGAAATGAGGGAAATGACACCTCAACACTAAATTGATATCTTAAACCTAGGTCGTCTGAATGGTGTGGCCAAGCAGCTCACTGATGATATCCCGTGGCTGGTGGCTGTGGCCTGCGCGGCCCATAGATTGGCGCTGGCGTGTAAGGGGGCCTCAGAGACGGTGAAGTACATGGCCACCTTCCGCAACCACCTACAGGACCTGCATCTTTTCTTTCGCAACAGCGCCAATCGGTCAGCCGCCCTGCACAATGCTGCCACCACACTCGGTTTGAGTGACCTGAAGGTCAAGGTATGTAATCAACAATTTTCACAATATAATTGAACATTTAGTGTGATTATTTTATTCTTATCAGTGTTTCTATGTATGTTTAGGAAGTCAAGGACACAAGATGGTTGTCGCAGGAGATGGCAGTCCAGAATCTGCGGAGGAACCTGCCAGCCGTCCTCTCTGCTCTTGCTGATGAGGCCACCACCAGAAAGTGTCCAATAGCCAAAGGCCTGTACACCTTTTGCGCAACATACCGTTTTGTGGCTGCCCTGTACCTGCAGGCGGATGTGTTGCCGCACATCTGCCTCCTCTCAAAGGTGTTCCAGAAGGCCAACGTAAACTTCTTACACATTAAGACGCAGGTATGAATGTCATGTCAAAAATGATGCTTTTCATGGTGGAATGACTTCCAGATATTGGCTGGTATTCCCAAGGAGTTAAGCAAGCACTTAGCCCATAGACATATGGGCAAAGGGCTTGCTTAACTCTTGGGAATACCAGCCATTATCTTGTCATCTTGAATGTCTTTACACATTTAGGTTCCAGCCACACTGGCAACCATCAGGAGTTGTTGGGAGGCAGGCGAGGCCCCACTGCCCGGGACTCACCTCCATCGGCTTCATGCGGACCTGGACGATCCTGTGGGACTTGGGCCATTCAACATCTGCCACAAGGAGGAGCGGGTCAGGAGGGGACGGGACGGGACCTCCAGGACCCTCCCAGGGACGTGCTGTGGGCCAGATTTGTTAAAGAAGTAAATACATCCTCTTCAACTGTTACTTGAGAATTGTAAGTATTTTTCCCCCTTGAGCTGAAAAATGAACTAAATTGAACCTATAATTCCAGGTGCTCAAACTATACCTGAGTGGATTGGAGAGCAACCTCAAGAACAGGTTCCCAGACGTCGAGTTGTTGGGGGCCTTTGTTGTGCTTAGGCAGCAATGGCAGACGAAGACACCAACATTGAAAACCTTGACATTCTTGCGAGGAAGTTCATCCCAGGGCGGGAAGAAGACCTTAAAACGGAGTGGTACTCCTTCAAACCCCAACTCACAGGAGCTTTCAAGGTAAGTAAACTTGCCTGTTTTTGTTTACCAGAATTGATTAATCTTGTCTTGCGTATGGTTAATTTTATTGTATGCTCTTTTTCCAAACTTCTGAAGGACAACAGTCAAGCTGAGATCATGCAGATGCTGGCAAGCGAGAACGATGAGTGGGCCGAACTCTATCCTCTACTCGGCAAGCTTTCTGCAGCTGGGCTGGTGATCCCGGTCTCAAGTGTGAACTGTGAGCGAGACTTCTCGACGATGAACCGGGTACGGAAAATACATACATCCAAATTATTTCACAGGTGCAGCCTGGATATGAAAAAAACTTTGGAGCATAAAAGCTGTATAAAGAAAGCCCAAGTGTCTGATGGTGGCCTCTGCTGGCTACTTCTGAACTGCAGCTCAATGATTGTACAGTCATCTTTTTTATTTTCTAGCACTTGTTTTGATTTTTGCATGGTTATTTTAATGCTTGTGCCTGTTTTCATGCTTTTCAGGTGAAAACTGACCTGCGAAATAGACTTCAGGGGGAGCACCTGGCAGCATGCCTCCGAATATCCATAGATGGACCGGAATCGGAACACTTTCCATACCAGAAAGCCCTGGAGAGGTTTTTTGACAAGCCGCGACGGATCCACTGCTCAAACAGGCTGTGCCGTCTGTGCAACCATTACGTTTGTTGCTCATTTCATTCACCAGTTTGTATATAGTTAAAATAAAGTTATCCGGTGATTGACGATCAGATACCAGTGTGGAGTTTTCTGTCTTAAATTTGATATAGATCATGTTCTTTGTTGGTTTGTGAGGATGTTCATACACACTTGGTAATCAATCAATCAATGTTTATTTATATAGCCCAATATCACAAATGTTACATTTGTCTCAGTGGACTTTACAGTTTGTACAAAATATCAGTATGACAATACGACACCCTCTGTCCTTAGACCCTCACATCGTACAAGTAAAAACTTCCAGAGAAAACCCACAGTTTAAAGGGAAAAATGGGAGAAACCTCAGGGAGAGCAACAGAGGAGGGATCCCTCTCCCAGGACGGACAGACGTGCAATAGATGCCGTGTGTAAATTGAAAAGATAATACATTTGCAACATAGGTAGACCAAATGTTTGGAATTGCATGTGTGTATAATAGGAAGATGAATCCACGAGGTAAGATGTGTGTGTGAAAGAAGACCACAAAAAACAGCAGTGACTGCTCTCAGCTGTTTAACACTTAAAGACCTAGACACCATCACCAGTTGTAGGTTGTTTGAAGTGCAGTGTTACTATGAAAATTCACTAGAATGCAGGAATTGAGAAAAATCTCAACATTTTTCCCGATAAAAGTATTAATAGCCCCGATAATATACAATATATTTTTTCGGTAAAAAATAAGAAAAAAATACTGCGGTGTGGGTGGATTGGGATGAGGGGCGCTTGTTTTTCACTCGGCTCCTCCCGTTTTGCCAGTACTGTGGTATTAGTGGTTTAGGAAGAGGGGAGTTTTTCACAAATCCAGCGCTCCCTAACTCATGCCTGGCTGTGACGTAAATGGTGTGCGGCCGTGAAGCCAGGACAGTAAACAAACATGTCGTCGGTAGTATGGGACTATTTCAAAGTTTCAGAGTTAGATAGTTCGCTTGCTATTTGTATTAACAAATGCAATGCAGAAGTTCCACGAGGAGGGAAAAAGGCAACGAGCTATAATACTTCCAACCTGATTAGTCACCTGAAACATCGCCATCGCTACGATGGTGTGTTAAAAGCGTACGAAGACGCCTGCGCTGCTAAACTAGGGGCGAATCCAAAGCCAGCTGCAAAGGCACCGGGGCTTTTACCTATCGACGAGGCTTTTGAAAAAGGCAAGAAGTTTGCCAGAGACGACCCCAGGGCTAAAACGATCTCTAACTTCATCATAGAAATGATGGCGCTTGACGACCAGCCCTTCTCCCTCGTCGAAGATAAAGGATTCAGTTGGCTAGTTCATCATTTAACCAGATGTGCAAAAACTACAGGTACATTTAATATGTATATATATTATATTATTATCGGGTATCGGTCTTGAGAAGCAGGAAGTTATCAGTATCGGTTTCAAAAAAACAATATCGTGCATCCCTAACAAAAATATGTCAACACGCTGCCAGCAAATGTTCATTATCATTAAATGGTATGCTTTGTTATCGTTGAGGGTGTATTAAAGCATTAGCAGTGAAATGTTGTGGAACCAGTTATGCAGCTGATTCAATAGATGAAGGTGATAACTTGGCAGGAGGAACCATGGCCAGGTGTGTATAAAAGGATGCTGCAGGTGGATGTGAGCAGCAGATACTTGGAGACAGAAGTGAATTCAGGAAAAGATGGCCGCCGCTCTGCTGCTCCTGCTTCAGCTGGTCTCACTGGCGTCTGCATCACATCACTACGGGGGAACCGTGACCTATAGCTACAAAGGAAGAAACCCTGATGGATCATTTAGGGTGAGAGAAACTACTTTGAAACCTTTGCATCAGTTAATAATTAACTAATTTATTCATTTTTATGACGTTGTTAATTTTACACTCACTTCTGTTAAAGTTTTTGCCATACATTAAATATAGTTTACCTCAATGTTTTCTTTTAACTGTGTTGTCTAGCTTTTTACCTTGATTGGTACAGTATATGTCAAAGCACAAAATACATTGGAAATAGCGATAAAAATATGCATTAATATTATTTTAATTTGTTTCAAAGGTGGACTTTCGCGACAGGGCGACCTATGATGGGTGTCTGTACTCCCATTACCAGACATGTAGCACTGGCAACTGTGGCTTACTCACTAATCAACAGAGAGGCATAACTGACAGGAGCACCAATGCACCGCAAAGAAACAGAGAATGGTGTGAAACAGAAACAGTTCAACAAAGAAAAGTCCCAACTGACAAACCGTTTCAGATGAGGTGAGCTTTTTCTCTGACTCAAATCATGCTAATGTTATATGAGTCTCCATAATTGCATTGCAAACACTTGTATTTGTTGTTTTGATGCTTATCATAAAATAATAAATAAAAACAAGCATCTGTTTATTAATGCAGTATTTGTTTGCACACCTATCAGGGCAAGTAGCTGTTGTTGGATCCCAACACGTAACGGGGTTAGAGGTTGGAGATTTCGAACTCAAGTAGATTTGGGATCAAGATCTGACACTGGCAAACCAAACAGATCCCCAGACATTGCCATTCTACCTTTCCTACGGTAAGCTCATTCTTTATGTTGTTGTTTGATTAAATCGCTCTGTATGTACAGTTGTTAGATGATTGCTTTACAATTGCCTCTATTTAATAACTGTGTCTACTGCTTCCATTCATTTGAATGAAATTATATTCATTAAAAAAAGGTCAACTCGCGTTGTGTTTATTCTTTGAAATGGGTGTGTAATGTGCATATAAGTATCAATTTAAATTCTTTGAGGGTGTGTTTGGGGCCACCCTAAAATAAGCCACTGTGGCCGTGCTTACTCTACTACCTCACATGTGCAGTTATAACTCTGATTATTTGATGCTTTTGGGTTTTATGGGCAGAACAGTGTTCCTCACTCTTGTTAATGTGTCCTTTCAAGAGTTCCCCAGAACTGCCCACGGACCTACAAGCTGATGTCCTTCGACCCTGATGGAGACACAGTTCGCTGCAGATATGGAAATATCAGAAATGTAGAGTGCAGCGGATGTAACCAACCTTCAGGCTTTGTCTTGGATCAGGTCTGTGAATTAAAAATCTATTTCCTTATACATTTTCCAATACCTGACTGAGCCTGTGCCTCACTAAATGTCTGAATGTTTACATTGTTAGGGTTCCTGCTCCTTACATTACCGCAATGCCATCGCCAACTCAAGTGTTTTTGGATTTGAGTTGGTGGTGGAGGACTTCCCGCAAAGGCCCATCTCTCTATCCTACACCGATGGAACCCAATCCTACAAGGCTCCACTGATTCCCATGAGGCATAAACGAGCCTACTACCACACATATCCTCCCACGACTTCAGCACCAATCACGACTCCAGCGCCTAACACTATGGCACCAACAACACACCCATGGTGGTGGCGGGGGTATCATACACCTCCAGCACCGACCACAACTGCAGCACCAACCACAACCCCATGGGGGTGGTGGTATCATTCTACACCTCCAGCACCGACCACAACTGCAGCACCAACCACAACCCCATGGGGGGGGTGGTATCATTCTACACCTCCAGCACCGACCACAACTGCAGCACCAACCCCATGGGGGGGGTGGTATCATTCTACACCTCCAGCACCGACCACAACTGCAGCACCAACCCCATGGGGGGGGTGGTATCATTCTACACCTCCAGCACCGACCACAACTCCAGCACCAACCCCATGGGGGGGGTGGTATCATTCTACACCTCCAGCACCGACCACAACTGCAGCACCAACCACAACCCCATGGGGGGGGTGGTATCATTCTACACCTCCAGCACCGACCACAACTGCAGCACCAACTACAACCCCATGGGGGTGGTGGTATCATTCTACACCTCCAGCACCGACCACAACTGCAGCACCAACCACAACCCCATGGGGGGGGTGGTATCATTCTACACCTCCAGCACCGACCACAACTGCAGCACCAACTACAACCCCATGGGGGTGGTGGTATCATTCTACACCTCCAGCACCGACCACAACTGCAGCAACAACTACACGTCAGACACCAGCCCCACCTCTACCCATATACCGGCCGTGGCTGCATACAACTCCAACCACCACAGACAACAGACACCTGCATGGCACCACGCCTCCTCTCAGTAAACTGCCTTTGCAATTCTCCTTTCTTGGTGAGTATGGTTGTACTTGTCCTCAATTAGTAAATCCATACTTACAGAAAAGTTGTTGCTGCACTGCCTTCAATGGGTGTAACCTGTCATGCACCTCTTGCAGCTCTAGTGACACCTTAATGTGCAACGTCTTATTTTTTGTTCTACATTTTGGTTTTAAATACATTCTTTAGCATAAGAAGTAAGTAAATGTTCTACACCTGCATAGAGACATTTTAGTTGTTCTGAAAACCCTAACCCTAACCCTTAGGTGAGGTTGACTCACAATTATGGATTTGCGATTTTCCTTTGGTTTCTTAGGTTTATGCAAATGTACATGACCGGCTCTTTCAGGTAAAATATTAGAAATGTGAGGGATTAGGGTTGTGACATTTATACATCCGGAAAAATGCCAGGATTGTTGGATCTTTCAAAAAAAATCATTACATTAGTATTTTGAAGCACTCGTTTTTTTATTTCTTTCAAGTGGTCTATAGCGCCATCTGGTGGAATTTCTTATTTTTAGAAATAATTTTCAAAATGTTGTCTATGTGTCGGTGCCTTAACAAGAGGCCAGAATCAAGGAACTTACAATTATGGTTTTGAAGATGGGCTTCATTTGAAAATGAATGGGGGTGCGGTAAAATGTCAGGGATAATACGGCCTCACAGCTTTCTGCAACAGTCCGCACAAACTAGTGGAAAAGCCGTAATTTGAAGATAGCAATTTTTGGATTTCCCTCTTCAAAACCCTCACCTGAAGATAATTAGCCTTTGACAGCTAATGAATATAATCTGCTGTGACAGCTTTGATGTGTTGAGCAACAGACAATGACAAAGTGGTTTTAAGAACTGATCAAGAACTCTTCAAGAACTGTTGCACTTTTTAACTGCAGTGGACCCACCTGCTCCCTCATGTGTTGATGGACTCTACTTGCCAAAGTTTGTGCACCCAACACCTGACGATGGACAACACATCAATGCCGAGGTCAACAAAGAAGTGGAGATCAGAGTCCGAGCACAAGCTTCACATGCAACGTAAGTGAGAATCAACGTGATGAGTATTGCCTTGTGGCGTCAGAACTAGTGTTAATTTTGTTGACTAAAACAATGACGAAATATGTTCGTCAACGACCTTTTTTTCCATTACGAAAACGAGACGATGAAGAGACGGCACCGACGGCAGTAAACAATAACTGTAACGAAATCATCATGCAATATCGTTGACGAAAAGTGACGAGACGAAAATGTAGTTTACTAAATAAAAACTATGCCAAAATCTCTCTTTACTTTCGTTGACGAAAAATGAGGAGACGAAATATTATCAAAGATAACGTTACGTCTCTGATAGTCAGTTTTTCTCCCAGCAGTTCCATTTCCTCCGGTGCTGCGGCAGGGCAGCAGCTGTGTGTCCGTGCTGCGGCAGGGCAGCAGCTGTGTGTCTGTGCTGCGCGCGGGCGGTACATTTGAATTACATCGGGCAGCGGCACACTGTGAACTGTCAGGAAGACTGGGGTCTAACTCATGGTCTCTAACTAACCTTATTCAACATCAAATAAAATGGCAACAACAGGGCTTGGGAGCAGTGGTCGCACTCGCGTTAACCAAATACCCCCCCGTCAGCGTGAGTGAGTGATAAATTGTGTACTCGACGGGTAATAATGGATTATGACGTAAATGTTACAATCCTGTCCGTCAAAATGACTGACAACGAAAAAGTCTAAAGCCACCACTGCTTGGGAGAAAGAAACGATGTGATATTTGGGCCCATTTTCGCTACAATGAGGCGGAGAAAAAAGGCGAATGCATTGTTTCATCAGAAGGGAAGCAATGTGGCCACAGCTGGTAAAAACACCACAAACCTGAGCAGATACTCTCTGCAAAGCTTCTTAATCATTCAACCTGTGTTTTTCATCAAATAAGGACAAGATATAATCTTATGTTTTTATATATGCTAAAATGACAAAGTATTGGTTTTGGCTAGACTAGTTTGACTGAAATGTTCTATATAATCTGAACTAAAAAAGACAACAGTTTTCATTGACAAAAAGTAGACTAAAATAATTAGTTTTCTTTGACTAAAATAAGACTAAAATGCTCAGACTTTTAGTCGACTAAAACTTGACTAAACAAAAACAGGATGAAGGTGACTAAATATGACTAAAACTAAAAAGGAAATGTAACAAAGGACTAAGACTAAAACTAAATTAAAAAATAGCTGATGAAATTAACACTAGTCAGAACATTATCAGCATTTCTGCTAGTGAGATAACTTCAGCGATAAAAAGGAAATACCTGGTTTCTTTCTTTTGTTTTCACACAGACTACATGATATCATCATCAGTGGGCCACTGAATATCACCAAGCACAGAAGCACACATGGAGACTTTGTCATTAGGTGGACGCCTGGCCCTGATGATGTGGGAGATCATTACCCAATCTGCTTTGCTGTTGAATCAGTAATCGAGTGAGTGAGCCTTACATTTATTTTCTATTTGATACAAATAGTATGCATTTGTGTGTGTTAAATATTGATTTCACTTTTCACACATTTTACAGTCCCGCCTCTACCATCCCCCCTAAAACTACAAAAATGTACCATCCTCACGTCCCCCAATCTCCACAGTAAGTAACAGTTTGACATTTTTGAATCAAACTTAAAAAGCTATAAACGACATTGACATAAACAAATAAATCGTCTGCATATTGATTTGAGTGACTATGTGGTCAAAGTTACCTAAAATTCAAACACCTTACTGAATGAGTAACAGGCATTACTCCTTAAACCAAAAAAACGATTCAAGATAAATCTTTGGTCATTGATGCTTTTCAGGTCCGGCATCTATCAGTCCGAGATGAGGTGCGTTCTGGTGAACATCGGTCAAAGACTAAGTAAGAACGATTTTTGTTTAACATCAACATTGTATAGTAGATCTACAACTGGAAAGGCGTTTATATCATAACCAAAAGGTTACATTCCATTAGTGGCTTCATGGACTTTTGCAAGGCCGTTGTGTTTGATCAAATCAAACCCATTACTGTAGGCGAAAAACACCACCCATGCCCTGAATTTATATTAACTGAAACCTTTCTTTTGGGTCAAACAATATTTAAGGAGCAAACAAGTCAATATAAATCTTTGTTAACTAGCTTTGCAGTCTTCTTCTTGTCTGTTCTGGAGCGTTACTGCCACCTGTAGACTAGAACCATCAGTGTAATGTGTATTTATTTTGTAAACTATTTATTTGATCTAGTTGAATCCCATGTGACCTGCCATGAGTCCTCAATGACGGTAGAGGTTGAGAGATCTTCTCTCCCTGGACTCCATGAGGATCATTTACGCCTCAATGACCCCAGCAACACGGCCTGCAACCTGCAGACAAACTCCAACAGCACGCACATCATCGCGGTCGTACCCCTCAACGCCTGCGGCACTCAGATCGAGGTAACAATAGAGCATCTGTTTCATCACCTGCCGGGTTTTTCTCTAAACTACTTTTTATTAGGAGTATGACGGGGACTGGGTCCTAAAAATATTCATATAAGTAAAATTACAATGTTTTAGACATTAAAGCATATAAACAGGTTCTAGTTGACACCCCAAATACACATATGAACGTGAACACAATATGTCCCGTTTAACTCTGCAGGAAGATGAGGAAAACCTGGTTTTCAAAAATGAAATCACCACGGTGGACAACATACACGACCTGATCACCAGGAACCACCTGCTGGACGTCCAGTTCTACTGCCAGTACCCCAAACGTGGGAACGTGTCGCAGGGCTTCACAGCACACAGGAGGAATGTGGTGGTGTGGGATAAAGGCTTCGGAAAGTTCACCTACGAGTTTGAGTTCTACCCAGACAGCCAATATAGACAAATGGTTGATCCAGGGCTGTACCCTCTGGAGTACGATGTGACGAACAAGATCTACATGCAGATAGAGGCCAAATCTACCGTCAACAACACCCAGCTGTTTGTGGAGTCCTGCAGTGCAGCACCATATGACACCCCCAACTACTGGCCAACATACTCCATCATCGAGAATGGGTAGGCATGAGCATTGAGCACGCCATCTAGTGGCAACAGGGGACATAACAATGCATTGGGAAAGATGTGCTGTGTCATAGGTTTGTAACTAAACTGCCCGTAGGTGGGAATGACGTGTTTTCAGGCAGTGCATTCATATGGGATTTAATCAGGAAAAACAATTATTATTATTGTCTTTATTGAACAAGGACCATCAATACAGGTTAATCTCAAAAAGAGAACATTTCTGCTTGCTTTTAACTCATTTCCATCTGCAGTCCTCCATCAGGTACACACTTTTGTTAAAAAACAAAAAAAACGAGTATGTTTCAAACTTTTTGAAAAAGGCTTCCAAAAATACATTTCGCTAAATGTGGCTTTTGGTGTCTGAATTGATTTCCTTTTAATGTATCAAAATTAGCATTAGATTAGCAATTTTAGCGATTACCAATCGTGAGGCATGGACTCACAGACGCAATATTTCTTAACTTTTCTTTTTGTTGTTACTGTTAGGTGTAATGTGGACCAAACGGTGCAGGTGCATCGGAGCGCCAACCCGAGACAGTTCAGGTTCAGCATGGAGGCCTTCCAGTTCATCGGCTTGCACGACCAGGTGAACAATCTAATATGTGTCTATACTCTCTGATCTTTTACTTAATACAAATCATTAATACCACAGTGTAGGAATACTCTGTTGCATGTAGTCTGACATTTTTACTAAAGTAAAAGCACAAAAGTGTCGATATATTTTGTCTTTGATCCAACCACAGCTCTGTTATTTGTCCACTTGAAAAAAAGTCTGTATATCTGCTGATGTAATGACAGCGTGTTGTGTTGCGTTCAGGTGTACATCAGCTGTTCAGTGCTGATGTGTGAGGCAGGGAGCAGCGGCACCAGGTGCTCACAGGGGTGCATCAACTCCCCCCTTACTGGGCATCATCATCACCGCAAGAGAGAGGCCATCACTCAGAGCGCCAGGCACTTCATTTCCCAGGGTCCTCTGCGTTTGAAGAGATCAGCGGAGAGCACCGGGAGCCCAGGTACGTTTTCCCTCAGAAGTACCTGCCTACTTTGAGGCTACGGTTGAAAAGTGAAAATTAGGACCTGTGTCTTCTCCTAACCACTTTTCCTTAATGGGACTTCTGGAACATAGTGACATCACTAGTTATCACTTGCGCTCCTATTGGCTTGTGCTGCAACACATTGTACGTGATAGGCTAAGGGGCGGGACATCTCTACTGTAAGTGGTTGACCAATCACAACAGAGCCGGCCAGCTAACCAATCAGAGCAGACTGGGCTCTGGTTTCAAACAGAGGGTGAAAAGAGGTGCTGCCGCACAGACAGTATGAGAGAAATAAAGAGCTTTTTGAACATTAAAGCATGGAGACATGTCCCAGTAGAGACACTACTGATATGAGAATGAGCAGATTAGGTTCTAACCTTAGTGAAAAAGTGATGGGCCTTAGGTATTGTGGGACAGGATTTTCCAGTGTATCCTAAAGGAGATATCAAGCATTAAAGCTTCTTTCCTATCATCAACATTTTAAAAAGCTGTTATCATGGATGCCACTTAGAGACCTCGGGTCGTTTCACTCGGTAAGGAACCTTCCTGGACTAATAAGACAATTCGACCATGTCCTTAGTTAGTCTTTGGAAATGTGAAATTAAAATAACGTTTCTCTTTCTCTCCAGCGACCCCCCTGAATCTGAACCTGGTGTTCATCGTTGGATGTCTTCTTGCAGCCGTTGGCATGATCAGTGCAGTGGCCCTGTACAAAGTCAGAGCCTCAAAGGTCAAATACCAACCGTTGCCCTCTTTCGAAAACTAAGAAAGCGGCCATTTCAGAATACCCATTTTTTTATCGGTTGCATTTGACTACATTAAGCTTCTTGTTTTTTAATGCTATCAGATAACGAGTCTTCATTTGTGCCTTATGGGTTATAAGTGGTGTTTATTGTGGTGTTAACCACTGTTTACAGTGTAATCCTATGTAGCTTCACAAGTGATTCTTCTATCATGTACTCCATTATGATTTAAAACTTGATTGATATGTGTATCCAATCAGTGTAATGCTTAATGTTAATAGTACATGTACAACTTAATTGTTCCGCCTTATCCTAACTCCTTTGGGCTTAAAGTTTCAATAAAAACTCTCTCATATCTCTTTTGCTTTTGTCCAATTTATTTCTCTTTCTCTCTTGCATCAAACACACATCTTGGATAGTTTATTTAATATAATACGAATGGCATTATTTGTAATGCTTTCCTGTTGCTGAACCTCATTATTACCCTTTATGTGCATTTGACCTGGGATTGAGCTCTGTATTTATTTACTGTTGAAGATGACTGGTAAAGGAAAGTTGTCATATAGATATGAGGGAGAAAAGTGTTTAATAAAACAACTTGATATAACATAAGTTTATAAATCCTGATTATAGAGAGTAGATTACTTTGAGGTTTCAGCGATTGAATGGAAACAGTCCCATTTGTTAAATTATTGCAATTATAAGGTTTTTAAACCCATAAACTAACGTTCAGTTGTAGAAACGGGTAATTGAATCCTCTCAGTAACATTATAATGTAGAGATTCTGCATTATGTATTCTAATGTTGATATGCCACACGATGGCACCACTATTATTGTCACAATCTTAAGGAGAACCCAAATGCAGCACTCGAGAAACCAAGGAGAATTGGTAATAAACTTTATTGGAGATTCCACTGGATCTGAGGAATACCAACCGAGCAGTTTAACGCACCGGAGGACAGCGGGCAGAAGGTGAGTCAGGGACAGGCAGAGAGTCAGGGAGTAAGCGAGGCGGTCAGCGTAGATACAGGCAGGGTCGGATAACAGGCCAGACAGGATGATCAGGGGACAGGCAGAGCAGGCAGATCGAGGACAGGCAGGGTCGGAACCGGCAATCTGGTATCAAACGCGGGAAAGACAAGCATGAGGCAAAGTACAATCTGGCAAAGAGTGTGTGTAATGTGCGGGTTTAAATACTGGCAGAAGCTAATGGGTGCAGAAGAGAAAGAGATACTTAAACATCACTGTATATATTTTGATATACACATTTTAACATATTGATTATTTGTATATATTTAAGCACAATGTGAACATTTCTACATATTATTATAAAATACAAATTACAAATATTATATTGTATTTTATCTTCTTTTTGCACATTATTTCCTTAACTTCTTATCTTTAGAAAAATAAGTTATTTGTATTTGATTTGATCATTTTATTGCACATTTTAACTTTTATTTGTAGTATTTTTTATAGTCTTAATGCACATTTGACAACTTTTTTAGTTTTTTATCAAGCTTTTATTTAGCATTTAAAAACATTCCAGACCGATTACAGAAACACACGTCATTGTATTTATGCAAACCGTGGTTTCAGGTAATTCAACCATTTGTGTGGATTTATTTGAAGGATTTTCCACAGGAAGTGAAAAAGCTGCTCTTCCATTTCCTCCTGTTTCTCATTTTATCGTCTTATTGCACATTTTCACTTTAACTTCTCAGGTTTATATAAATATGTATTATACTATTTTATGTTATTGTCTTATTGCACATATTTATTTTAACTTCTTATATATTCAATTTCTTTTAAGTGTTGTTTTGTTTTATATTTTCTTGCTGCACATCACATGTTTTACTCCAACTTCTTAGGTTTGTATACATGTGTATTATTTCATTTTTATTTTATCGTCTTATTGTACATTTCACTTTATACTCAGTTTCGTGTCTTCAGGAACTGCTCTCCCTGTTCCTCCTGTTGCAGACCTGTATCTCTTCCAGGCTAATGCTAACAGAGCTAGCTTCAGAGTGTCCCGACTGCCGAGGCTGGCAGGCAAGAGGCGACAGGGAAGGACCGGACTCAAGGACCTTTTGGGGGGAAAAGACCGAGACAACACCACCAACTCGGACGGACACGAAGGGATTATAACGAGGGCTGTCAGTCGATTAAAAATATATTCAAGTTTTTACGTTTTTTAAAACTCTTATCAGCATATGAGTGGACAAATATGCTTTATGCAAATGTTTGTTTATTATCATTTGAACAATGACAACAACCTCTGAACATTACAAATATTCGCCTCAATTCAACCTAGAACCTCTCATACAATCAGTGCTGGAATTGGGCCGGTACTCACCGGTACGCAGTACCGGCACTTCTGGTTCTGACCCATGGAGTACCGGCACTTCTTGCTCAGTACCGGCATGCTGGCGGTACTCCGGTACTCATGCACCGTGCCAGTACTCAACACTCTCCCGCCGTTCTTATTATACATCCATATATATATATATATATACAGCCGCCCGGTACTCAGTAGATGCGTCATGAGGTGCCGAACGGACATTCTCATCGCTCTAACCGCTGGAGTTTCACAGCGGCTGTCAGCTGTTTACTCCTGTCATTCAAACAGAACGTGCTGGAGAGGGGGCGGGGCTTATCTTCTCCATGTAAATACTGTGGTGGAAACGACTATGTCAAATTAACCTATTTGACCGTGATTTAATAGTAATACACGTTTCAAAATAATAATAATAATAATGCCGAAGTAACAACATACTGAAAACTGTTAGTAAAACCATGTTTTAATGCTTTACAATTTACATACCTAGATGCACGTGTGTTGTGTTTATGCAGTGCAACTCCCACCCAGTGGGTGGCTATGTAGAGTGATAGAACAGAGCAGGCACGCCCCCGAGAGAAGGAAAGCAAGTCACGTCACAAATGAGCATTTCTAAAATGTTAGCGTGGATTAATAAAAGTGCAAAAAGACAGCGGTTGTCGCCGGAAGAAACTTCAAATACAGAGAATGCTGTGCCTGTGTTGGAAATTGTGTCTGATGGGGAGCTTTCTTTGGTTGATCCTCCTGCTCCAAGTTCTAGTGCATTAGCATTAGCACTAGCTCCGCCGCCTCCTCCAGAGCCTCTAACGTTAGCTGCTGCTGGCTCAACTGCCACCACCAACACCGGGCAAAGCGATGCACCTGACTGCTGGACAACGGACCAGGTGCAATATTTTTGCAAGACCAATGCATGGCTCCTTCTTAAAGATAAGAAGCTAGGATGTCGGATATGCAGATATGTCAAATCTTTGGGAATACACACTGGACAAGGACTGAAACTGTCAACTGAATGGGGGTGAGTGTGCAGTGTCTCATTTCGGTGTTGACAAGGGCAAACAACAAGCTAGCCTGAGAAAAAAAATCAAAGAACATAAAGAATCACAAGCCCATGTAAAAGCTGCTGACATCCTTACATCTGCTTCACGTGAAACTATTCAACATCAAGTGCAGTCTATGCATAAATCTGAATTAGACACCACTATCAGAGTTTTTCGAACGGCATATACAATTGGCAAACATAGCCGGCCATTCACAGACATGCCAATTGATTTGAATGTACAGAAACTGAATGGGCTGAACGTGGGCAGGGTTTTGCACTCCAATAAAACCTGTGGCGAAATCATCGACCACATAGCTCATGAGCTGAAGAAAAAAATGGCAAAAGACATTACAGAAAACCAAAGAAAACTCTGTGTTTTCGTCGATGAATCTACCACTATTAGTGGTAAAACGGTGCTTGTTGTGTGTCTACGCTCAGCATTAGCTGATGCTGAGCCCGAAACGTTTTTTTTTGGGAGCTGATCGAGTTGGATGGAACAACGGCTGATGACATCACAAAGGCGTTAATGGAGTGTCAGTGTTTCGTTTCTTTTGCATGTGATGGGGCTTCAGTCATGCTAGGGAAGAGAACAGGCGTTGCTACCGAGTTGTGTAGTAAATTCCCAAGCCTGTTTGTGTGGCACTGCTCCAATCATCGTCTAGAGCTGGCAGTTGGGGATGTGGTCAAGGAGGTCTCAGGGCTCAATCATTTCCAGATCTTTTTTGACAAACTCTATTCCTTGTTCCATGCCTCCCCCAAAAATCAGAGGCAGTTAGCGCAGTGTGCGCAAGCAGTCGGACAGCGTCTCCTGGTGATAGGGCGTGTTTTGTCCATCCGCTGGGTGGCTTCAAGTGAAAGGAGCGTCAGAGCAGTCTGGGAAAACTACCGAGTGCTTCATGATCACTTCACAAATGCTGCAAACGACACGAGCAGGGATTCCAGAGACAGAGCAAAGTACAAGGGCCTGGATGATGTGCTCACATCTGCAATGTTTGTCAGCAATCTGGGACTGATGTACGATGCGCTCACAGAGCTCAGCGACCTCTCTCGGCAACTCCAAAAAAGAGAGATGACACTGCCTACAGCAGATAGGCTCTAACTCGAGAAATACGAGTTTTTGAATCCATGGTCACCATGCCTGGCCCACACATGACTACAGTTCATACAGCTCTAGCTGAGAAGTCCTTCAAGGGTGTTGCCCTGCGTGAGAATGGCAGGCTTGTACAGATTCATGCAGGTCAGTTTTTCCGCAGTATGGTAGAGAATCTGAGACACAGAATGACTTCCACAACCTCCTCTCATGTCAGCACAAGAGAAATCCCATTACATGGCCGGGAGGCCCGGGACAATCAGCTAATCCAGGACATGAAAGTTATCCATCCTGGAAGTTGGCCTGAAGAGGAGTTAGACGTACAGTATGGGGACGTAGAGGTGCTACGTTTGTGCGAAGTGCTGAAAGTGGACAGAAGAGAGACTGTTCAGGGCTTTCGCGAATACAAGGAAACCAGGGCATCCCGTACACTTGCTGCCATGGAGCCTCTACTGAAAGCAGTCCGAACCATCGCTGTCTCCACTAGTGAGTGTGAGCGGGCATTCAGCTGCATGAACGATATCCTTACTGCAAAAAGGAATGCTCTCTCTGTCAGCCGACTGTCCAGCCTGGTTTTCATTAAATGTAATGGACCATCACTAGGACAGTTCAATCCGGAACAGTATGTGAGGTCCTGGCTGGCAAAGGGAAGGAGAAGTGCTGATGAAAGAGCCTGTCCAGCTCCAGCCCCTGATACTGATGTCCCCAAGGCCTTCTGGAGCCTTTTCTAACAATGTGAAGTATATTGCAAAGCAGCTCACCCAGTGAGAAGACTTTTGGCATAATGTGCCGATTTGTACAGATCCTGGAGATAGAAGGACTTCAGACCAACCAGGGAGTTATCTGATCAGCTTGGTGTTCAATGTAACTCTTTACCATGGCTCAGACTTTGTTACTTGCAGTTACAGTTTCTCATTTTAGATTGTGCACATTTTGCATTTGTTTTTACATGTTCTTTGTTCATGCTCTTTATCATTTTTCTGAGTTGGAAAGTTAGATTGCATCATAGTTTACTTTATACATATTTGTATTCTTCAGTGGTGAAGTATATTGCAAAGCAGCTCAGCCATGTGAGAAGACTTTTGGCACTTTTTCGTTTTTCGTTTTCTGAGTTGGAAAGTTAGATTGCATTCAAAATGTACAGAAATACTTAATTTTGTTAAAGCTTTTTATAAAAAATGCTTCTGACCAGAGCTTTGTTTCCTTGTCATTAATGTTGAACACCACCAGAGGGGCTCTCCCCTGAAAGGTCTCTGCTTCATGTGTCTTCAGCAGAAGATCTAGACTTTGATTGCTATAGTTTCAGTTAATATTGACCTTACTGAGCTTTAGCCATATCCGCTGCCTATCATAAAAAATGTTAAGTACAGTGAACCTTTCTAAAATATACAGTAGCAAAGAGACAAACCCACCAGCATTATAGTAGCCAAATTCTTGTTTGTGGGCTGTATATATAAAATTGACTTGAAAAAGTTGCTGATTTTAGAGTACTGGCACCTTTTTCATTCCAATTCAAGCACTGCATACAATACAATCATTCAATACAATGTGTGTGTGTGTGTGTGTGTGTGTGTGTGTGTGTGTGTGTGTGTGTGTGTGTGTGTGTGTGTGTGTGTGTGTGTGTGTGTGTGTGTGTGTGTGTGTGTGTGTGTGTGTGTGTGTGGAGAGACACTTTGATGGATCGTTGGAGTTATGTATAACTCAAAGCATATGCTCCAACGGGAGCTGCCTGGACGTTGCAATCACGTTGCATGCACTATCCGTGCTGAGTGTGTTGACTTTTCGTGCAATGTCCCACTGTCTGGCTAGCTGCATAAAGTCAAGTGCTCGGCGCAGTTGTCGGCAAAATGTCGCTCCTCTGTTTTTTATTGAAACAGCTCCTTACATCCTTTAGCGTATGGAGCTATTTCAGGGTCATACGTTTTGATCATTCAAAAAAATACAATTTATTTGAAAGTTCAAGTTTTTATCCTGAACTTTGAAAAATACAATGATGTATTCAAAATAAAATAAGTATTTTAAATAATTTTTCAGGTTGAATATTATTTTTGATTCAGTTCAGCCATTTTTTTTAATAAAATATTTATTTTTAAGATTTCACTTTTATATATATTTTGATATTTGAATCCTTGTTTTTTTCAGTTGCAGATTTTTCGTTTTCAGATTCAAAACAATTATTTTTTCAGTTTCAAATCTTGTTTTTTCAGGTTTCACATTGCTTTTCACCTTCAGATCGTTTTTCGCTTTCAGATCGTTTTATTTCGCTTTCAGATCTTTTTTTTTCGCTTTCAGACTTTTGACCCCGATGTTGCTTGAGGGGGCGGGGCTTAGCAAAGAGTAGTTTGGCTTCCTGAGTGACAGGCCTCCCTCTGTCATGTTGCCTTCATGGATGTTAGGTAGCGCGAGAAATATAACTCAATACTTTCTATACACAATACTCCCGTGATTGGTGGTAAACTGATACCAGCGTCAAAGTTCCGTTAAGCGAGCTGTTGAGCATCGTAGTTGGCAACAATCAAGGTATAAGAGCAATTAACTGTGCTAGAATGTGAAATTACATAACCATGTTGTCTACTTTTATATGGAATAGAGCAGGGGTCGGCAACAGGCGGACCGCGGTAAGGATCCGGACCCAGACGCCGACCTATACGGACCCGGACCTATAATCAATGCATTAATAGGGGATTTTTCGGCGCCTCCCGCTTTTTTAACGCTGATTTGGGTGAGTTGCGCAATTCGTGGAGAACCGAAGAGTTTTCGTTTGGGGGGGGGGGGGGGGGGGGGGGAGTCGACTGACCAAGGACAGGTTCCTTGAACACAACACGTGGTATATGTCTCGTCTGAAATGAGTGCTGACGGAGAGCACTGGAACGCCGCTCCAACCCTTCAAATATTGCAGTACCCATAAGGAGCCTGTTGGAGCACCACCCAATGGCGGTGATGGAAGGTTCACCTCTGCTCCGCGCCGTCCGTTGATGAGTAGGCTCCTACAAGGACTCGTACACCGAGGAATGAGATAAGCAATAAGCTGAGTTTAATGGTCAAAAGCAACAATACAAAATACAGGTTACTCTGCAACAGTACAAAATACAGAGCACTCCGGGCTGAATTCTACCACCGTGTCAGTCAGAAGACAGCGCCGAGTATGAACATTGGAACAGCTTACATACAAATTCTGTGGGAGGAGTTGTGTTGTTTGCTCCTCCCTAGCTATTTGTTATTGGCGATTTCACTTCTGGGCGAGCCCTAGGCAATGAGCTGGTAGTTCTCCATTGGCCGGTTTCACTTCTGGGCGAGCCCTAGGCAATGAGTTGGTAGTTCTCCATTGGCCGGTTTCACTTCTGGGCGAACCCTAGGCAATGAGTCAGCAGCCGTTGACTCCGTCTGGTTCGCCCCATCTCCTTACAAGGAGATGTTAACAGATGACCAATGTATAGCTGGGATCACACACTCACACACATTTTATCATGCAGCCTATCACACAAATGTCACATGTTTTTCTATGTTTAAACGTCATCGTCTCATGACATCCTTAGGATTAGTTAACTAACAAAGGTTAACTGTTCTCATACCCTAAGGCCTTCTCTGAACTTTGTCCAACCTCGAAGTCAGCTAACTTAAAATGAATACATCCATTGATAATTCAGAACGACCATTGTCCCTCCAACTGTGTGACTCAATCGTCTCATGGCCTCTCTAGGAGTCTTGCAGGATATGAATTATCCAATTAACTAACGTCTGCACATGAACGCACATACATTTTCTCTATGCAGCTAACACACCAACATCCTTATCGTTTCTTAGCTAATGCATGCTGGATATGAACCACTAACTAACAAGACTTTAACTGTATTATGTTTGAGGAAGCCCCTCTCTTGGAGTTCCTCTGACCCCTACCAATTCACTTAACATGGGTACATCTGCTGTTAATTGCAAAGACCATTGATAATTAGCAAAGAGACTCATGGGCCTCTCCTAATGACTTTCTGAAAAATACTTATCAACGGGTAATCATTTTACTCAAGGCAGAAATCACAGGTTGTACTGTACCTTACATACTCACAAATAGCCAAAAAACCACCTTTTGATTATAACACAAAAGTGGAAGAAAAGACCATTTGCGCTAATCTACTTCTACTTAAAATGGGACATCATTTTAGGAATATATAATATAAAAAACCTTTCTATATTTAAGAGGAAAAAATCTTAGTTTAACACACATCCTATATATCAGGTGACATTAAAATGAAGAAATACGCTGTATTAAACTTTCTGCTATAACACGTTACTTTAAGCCGTACACATGCCGCAGTGTTTGCGTGGCTGTGTCTTTAGTTGTAAGTGTGAAGTTAAAACTTCTTTGCAGCAATGTTGAGCCAATCATGAAATGAGTGAAACTGGATTCGCCTGTCAATACACTGATATTTATTGAGAGACAGACAATTACATACGGCCGGGGAGATCATCCTAGTTTCACACTGTCCTTGTGCTCCACCAAGGTAATCTCTGAACCAAAAGACACAAAACATCTAACCAACACGAGGAGAGGCGGGCTCCCAGAAAGCCCGCGTATAATCAATAGCCGATGCGAGACAATGGTCTGCTTGTCTCAAAGAGATGCTGCCAGGTCAACCCCCCACGGACATAGGAGAAGCGTTTGACCTGTGACCTCAACATCACAGAGGAGTCTCTGACTGACTACAAGCAGATGTTTGCAGTATCACAGATTCTATAAAACAATAAGAAACTCTATAAACAGATCAGATGAAAATATTCTCTTACAGATTCACCCTTTTATCAATCTATTGATAACCAATTAACATTAGTCTAAGAATATTTCAGTCAATACTTAAAATCAATAAGCGTCCTCAGAGTTGGGTGGGCTCAGATACATTCATTACATTAAAAATAGAACAAGATTGAAAAACACTTCAATCACCATGATTGAACACAGTCAATCATAATAAAATCATCTCTCTTCAGTGCTTGGCATCATTTGTCAAAAAGCACAATAATAAACACGTGAAATACAACAATATTATAGCAAAATATATGTTTCAAAAATAAGATATTTTATCATTTATCACTCAGTTAATCTCATTCATCAAACACAAATTCTAAATCATCTTACATCTCAAAGATTTACTTTAAGGCAATTACTTATTAAAACACAATTAGAATTTAGGATTTATAATAAATCCAATTGAGGTATAAATCAGAATCATGAGAGATCCAGCTAAGGTTCCTAGTTAAGGTATAAATTCACAGTGATGAATCGATCAATCTGTAATCTGTAAAGTTACAGTGTCCTCAATCTTTAACATTACTTTACGTTTACTTCATTACGCTTTATTCAAGAGTAAGGCATGATATTTAATTAATTACATTACTTCAACTATCAATCATTATGTCATTTCAAAATCTGAAGGGAAAACTAAACAATTCTCAAAATGTTTAACAATCTGAAGAATCAAACATTTTATTGTATAACAACCTGAAAAAGAAAAATCTAAACATCTGTTCTTTATTCAGAGCATCAACTGTAATCAACATCAAAACATCTGTTTTACCTGGTAATGATTAAGGATAGTAACATTGTCTGTTATAATATTAGAAATATCTTATTGTTCAATACCTTATACATCTGAAAATATCAATTAATTAATTTGTTTAGTGTGAAAGTGTAATCTGATCTGACAAAATATATTTATCACCACTATTTACCACATATCTGTTCATTGGGAATACAAAAACAATCATTAATTGTACATCTGTAATCATCTGGTCATTCAATTCAAATGTTATCTTTGTACGAGAGCTAGAAGACATGTTTTCCTCCTCTCTTTATGACACAGAATGTCTGGTGTGTAAAGGCATCCTGATACTGTAGATTAGCACTGAGGTGCTGATTGGCTCAAAACTCTTCTTCATCAGAGCGCCATAACTCAATTATCTGTAGATTAGCACTGAGGTGCTGATTGGCTCAAAACTCTTCTTCATCAGAGCGCCATATCTCAATCCCCCCCAATTGCTCTGCTTTTGTGGCTCAATTCAGTGAGCACTTTATGATCTCCCAGTGAAACAGAGGCTCATCTGCCTGCATTCCTTCTGCTATCTGCTTGAGAGCAGTGCACCTGCCTATTCCAAGTGGCACATCCAGATGCCCCCCCCCGTGATGGGAGAGGTTATGAAAACATCTGCTCCTCCAAGAAACATGAAAACCTTGTATGACGACCTCTGAAACCATCGCTCGTCCTGCGAGCGAAAATGAAGAAGCATCCCATCTCATCAGAAAGTTGAAGATTAGAATCCTCTCATCTCGAACGACCTCCTTGCCCGTGGATAAGTTGCTCTCTGCAGCCGCAGAGTGTGATCCTCTCTCTCTGACCCTTGGCCTTCAGAGCTGTCCTAGTTATTGGGTTAACACTTGATAGGGATGTTTTCCTGAGTGCAGACAACTCAAGGTAATGGATTAGCACATTATCATTCAATTACAAAAATAGGATAGGCCCCCTCAGAATGATTTGGGAGCCTCCCTGAGACATGCACATTATAAATGTAAGGTTTGTGTTAGTCATTTAACATGCAAGAATCATATACTCATCAGTCCAAAGCAGAGAAATGTTATTTGAAGTTAAATGTGAGCTAGTCCCTGTGGAATAACCCTTTCTCAATGATTATAAATGTTATATTAATTCACCATTTACCGTTTGATCAAGGATTAGTTTATCAGAAGTACATTTCCTCTTCCATCAAACATAGGTTTGAGAAATGAATGTTCCAATATGAAATCAATTTCTCAATTTCTCAATATAATTTGACTCTTCCCCTCTTTTCTTACATATTGTCAAATATGAAATAATAACTCAGGAGTCTATTTAAGCATGGTATTGTCTATATACGCTATTAATCGAGAAAACTCAGAGTGAGTATGCAACTCGCAAATATCTCTCCTCCTTCCTATCCCTCTTTACTCACTTTCCCATCTCTTTCTATTGTCTCTTTCTCATCCCTCTCTCTTCTTCCTATCCCTCTTTACTCACTTCCCCATCTCTTTCTCATCCCTCTCTCTTCTTCATCTCACTCTCATCTCCCTTTACTCACTTCCCCATCTCTTTCTCATCCCTCTCTCTTCTTCATCTCACTCTCATCTCTTTCTCTCTTATTTCTGTTAGATATGAAGGAAAAACATACAAGTCCATGTAAGCATCTGAGTTACCACCGTTACCAAACGGTGTGCCGCGGCACACTGGTGTGCCGTGAGGCAAGTCCGGGTGTGCCGTGGGATTTTGTGACAACCATACATTATTTTTTCAATATACAACTACACACAAATAATCATTTATTTTTTAATTTACTATATCAGTACTTTGTAGGTTTATGTACGTAATCTGCGCGACTTGCGCGTCCACATCTCCACGTGCAGTGCTGCATAAACATGGCTGAGTCAGCGATAACTATCGAGGGGTGGAGGTATGCCCATTATTTTTATATCACGCAGTCTGTTCTTCTTCTCTGTCTTCCGGTTGTTGCCTGTATTAAATGACAAATACACACTACCGCCATGGATTTGATATGAACGAGGCGGCAGTTAGCAGCTAGCGGCTAGCTAGTAATGATCTAGTGATATCGGTAATATTAACTCTATTTAATACAACATTTACGGTACAAGATTCAATCATACAGCCCATGTAGTATGACAATGAATTACAGCAAACATGTGCAATATATCCATTATTACAGCTCCGTGGGATGGCAGTAAGACAATATGGATCCGTTCCCATTGTGCATCCATGGGTAAAGATAAACGCAACTCACATTGGTTCCTCATACAGCATCTCTGTAAACTACGTGTATTCACTGAATTTCACTCTCTGCCTTTAACGCTCGTTGTAGCTCCAAAAACTCCAGCCAGAGCCTGGCTCCAGCACCCTCCCTGTGAGCACAGTGTGCTCTGATTGGTCGGGACACGTAACATGAACGTGCCGGGCTGCGCGGTCCCGTGGATTAGATGCGCGTTCATAATGCAGAGGGAAATAACTTTCAGAATAACGTTATTAGCAAATGTTTTACAACTTGAGGAACGAATGTTTTTTTAATAAGGGCTATACAAGTGTTCATACTGGGTAGTTTATTTAGTTAAAAAAATTATCCAACGATTTACAGACCACTCTTTCCCCATGTAAGTCAATGGGAAAAGTGTTTTCGGGCCTGGCAACCAAACCGGAAGTGTAGTACCGCCGTTTGGCCAGCACGAATATTTTCATCTGAGTCCGGCGCACTACCTGGGGGCTTGACTACCGCCGCCTGCTGGTAAGGAAAGTTATTGCCACTCACGCATGCGCAGTTTGTACGTGCTCGGCGAGGAAAGTAACGAGTAAAGTACCGAGTTACTTTATGTAGATAGTAACGAAGTAGTGTAATATATTACATTTTTTTAAAGTAATACATTTATAATTTGTAGTTCCGGACCATGGACAATGCAGCTTCCTTGCATTGACAGTTGTCTGTGCTGAATTTCTGCTGAGTTTATTTTGCCTCATTTTCTATTTTGTGACCTGTCTGGTGTAAATGAGTGTGTTGCTGCTTTGATGAAGCCTAATTTGATAAAGTTTCAAATTAATTTCGGAAATATTTCGTAATATAGTTGTCTTTGTCACATTTTATTTGGCATTAGTAAATAATTATGCACATTTACAGATACTTTACATAATATGAGTGATAACACGTGTTATAAGGGCTTATCTTTTCACAATAGGTGTGCCTTGAGATTTGTTTTACTTGTCCTTTGGTGTGCCTTGGGCACAACAAAGTTTGGGAACCACTGGCATAAATGATAGTGGGCGTCTGAGGGTGTCATTACTGAGAAATGTCAAAGAAATTCAAAACCTTACATTTTAAAACAGGTTTGCATTCCTCCACTTAAGGTGACGTCAGGGTCGGCTCCAGAACAAATCGAATGGGGGGGAAATCATTTACCATGGGGGGGCACACACTGCCGTCAACAACCAACACACAAACACCAAGGCAACTTCAATTTAAAAAAACATGCTGTAAAGTGTATTTCACACACATTGCAGGGGTGTAGTGCTATTGTATAGCGTACTATAACTTGTGCATACATGCACGGTTGTGGCACGACCACCAAAACAGAAACATATGGACATAGGCCACCATATAAAAGTGTGCAAATGTATTTAGTATCCTATCCATGTGAACATGTTTTAGGTGGGGGGGGACCTAACCTCCTCTAGGAGGGTCCGTGGGGCAAGCTCCCCCGGGAAGATTATTTTTAAAATATTGAAGTTAAAAGCATCAATCTGGTGCACTTTGAGAGCAAAATGAAGAGATCTATGGATAGCCTATCTCTCAGCATCCATATGAAACAGAACTGTAAACAGATTAACTTTTTCTTTATGGATATTTTACTAATCACTCCCCTTTTAAACTGTATTCTTGTGTTACTGTCCTATAGTATTTCATACCCGTTTTTCATTTATTCTCTTATTCTTTAATAACTATAATGATCATATAAAGGTATTCCTCGCAAATACTTGTTTACATAAATGGTAACCAAACCGTTTGAGACCCACTGAGATAACTTACACTAAAGTTAACTATCTAAACACTGAGAGAGTCCTTACCTCACTGAGCTGAGGTTATACGATCCTCCCAGTCTGACAGGAGAGGACTCTCCTCCACCTTGGTGTAGAAACAGCTCTTTATATCTGTTAGCATAGCTAGCTAACCAGATGCTAACAACAACATTCCACGTTACCACTCCCGCACTCACAAAATGCGCTCGTGCCACACACACACAGAGCCGAGCTTGAATGAAACACAGAGACCCAGAAGTAGGCTACTTCTACTGTACTGTATATCATATTATTTTCGATGGCTTTACTGTAATCAGTGTAACAGATGAACAGATCGCCACTGGGCTTTCATCTAAACACACAGCCACGTAATGATAACAAAACAAAGGTCGGGGGTCATTGGTCAAGCAACACACCAATCAGAGAGCAGCAGTGAGCACACCTCAGGCTGTGTTTTATATTTGTATTCTTTATTTCTGATGTATTTCACACAAAAAACCTTTAGTGGAAACGTTTTCACTGATATGATTAAAAATAAAAAATAAACTGCAAAGTGGCAAGGCTTGCCCACCCTGCGTTGGGGGGGCACAGTGACTCATTTGGGGGGGAATGGCCCGCGAATGACCCCCCATCACGCCGACCCTGGGTGACGTTATCATTGGAAACAATAAAAACGAACTATTTTGATGTAGAATTTATAAATTGAATCGTTAGAGCAGAACAAAATGGTTGTATTGTAGCCTGAGTTCCGTGCAGCCCTAGTTTCAACCAGTGCTTGAATTGGAATGAAAAAGGTGCCAGTACTCTAAAATCAGCAACTTTTTCAAGTCAATTTTATATATACAGCCCACAAACAAGAATTTGGCTACTATAATGCTGGTGGGTTTGTCTCTTTACTACTGTATATTTTAGAAAGGTTCACTGTACTTAACATTTTTTATGATAGGCAGCGGATATGGCTAAAGCTCAGTAAGGTCAATATTAACTGAAACTATAGCAATCAAAGTCTAGATCTTCTGCTGAAGACACATGAAGCAGAGACCTTTCAGGTGAGAGCCCCTCTGGTGGTGTTCAACATTAATGACAAGGAAACAAAGCTCTGGTCAGAAGCATTTTTTATAAAAAGCTTTAACAAAATTAAGTATTTCTGTACATTTTGAATGCAATCTAACTTTCCAACTCAGAAAACGAAAAACGAAAAAGTGCCAAAAGTCTTCTCACATGGCTGAGCTGCTTTGCAATATACTTCACCACTGAAGAATACAAATATGTATAAAGTAAACTATGATGCAATCTAACTTTCCAACTCAGAAAAATGATAAAGAGCATGAACAAAGAACATGTAAAAACAAATGCAAAATTTGCACAATCTAAAATGAGAAACTGTAACTGCAAGTAACAAAGTCTGAGCCATGGTAAAGAGTTACATTGAACACCAAGCTGATCAGATAACTCCCTGGTTGGTCTGAAGTCCTTCTATCTCCAGGATCTGTACAAATCGGCACATTATGCCAAAAGTCTTCTCACTGGGTGAGCTGCTTTGCAATATACTTCACATTGTTAGAAAAGGCTCCAGAAGGCCTTGGGGACATCAGTATCAGGGGCTGGAGCTGGACAGGCTCTTTCATCAGCACTTCTCCTTCCCTTTGCCAGCCAGGACCTCACATACTGTTCCGGATTGAACTGTCCTAGTGATGGTCCATTACATTTAATGAAAACCAGGCTGGACAGTCTGGACAGAGAGAGCATTCCTTTTTGCAGTAAGGATATCGTTCATGCAGCTGAATGCCCGCTCACACTCACTAGTGGAGACAGCGATGGTTCGGACTGCTTTCAGTAGAGGCTCCATGGCAGCAGGTGTACGGGATGCCCTGGTTTCCTTGTATTCGCGAAAGCCCTGAACAGTCTCTCTTCTGTCCACTTTCAGCACTTCGCACAAACGTAGCACCTCTACGTCCCCATACTGTACGTCTAACTCCTCTTCAGGCCAACTTCCAGGATGGATAACTTTCATGTCCTGGATTAGCTGATTGTCCCGGGCCTCCCGGCCATGTAATGGGATTTCTCTTGTGCTGACATGAGAGGAGGTTGTGGAAGTCATTCTGTGTCTCAGATTCTCTACCATACTGCGGAAAAACTGACCTGCATGAATCTGTACAAGCCTGCCATTCTCACGCAGGGCAACACCCTTGAAGGACTTCTCAGCTAGAGCTGTATGAACTGTAGTCATGTGTGGGCCAGGCATGGTGACCATGGATTCAAAAACTCGTATTTCTCGAGTTAAGAGCCTATCTGCTGTAGGCAGTGTCATCTCTCTTTTTTGGAGTTGCCGAGAGAGGTCGCTGAGCTCTGTGAGCGCATCGTACATCAGTCCCAGATTGCTGACAAACGTTGCAGATGTGAGCACATCATCATCCAGGCCCTTGTACTTTGCTCTGTCTCTGGAATCCCTGCTCGTGTCGTTTGCAGCATTTGTGAAGTGATCATGAAGCACTCGGTAGTTTTCCCAGACTGCTCTGACGCTCCTTTCACTTGAAGCCACCCAGCGGATGGACAAAACACGCCCTATCACCAGGAGACGCTGTCCGACTGCTTGCGCACACTGCGCTAACTGCCTCTGATTTTTGGGGGAGGCATGGAACAAGGAATAGAGTTTGTCAAAAAAGATCTGGAAATGATTGAGCCCTGAGACCTCCTTGACCACATCCCCAACTGCCAGCTCTAGACGATGATTGGAGCAGTGCCACACAAACAGGCTTGGGAATTTACTACACAACTGGGTAGCAACGCCTGTTCTCTTCCCTAGCATGACTGAAGCCCCATCACATGCAAAAGAAACGAAACACTGACCTAAAAAGTCCTCGTTAAAATCTCTTCCAAGACACTCCATTAACGCCTTTGTGATGTCATCAGCCGTTGTTCCATCCAACTCGATCAGCTCCCAAAAAAACGTTTCGGGCTCAGCATCAGCTAATGCTGAGCGTAGACACACAACAAGCACCGTTTTACCACTAATAGTGGTAGATTCATCGACCAAAACACAGAGTTTTCTTTGGTTTTCTGTAATGTCTTTTGCCATTTTTTTTTTCAGCTCATGAGCTATGTGGTCGATGATTTCGCCACAGGTTTTATTGGAGTGCAAAACCCTGCCCACGTTCAGCCCATTCAGTTTCTGTACATTCAAATCAATTGGCATGTCTGTGAATGGCCGGCTATGTTTGCCAATTTTATATGCCGTTCGAAAAACTCTGATAGTGGTGTCTAATTCAGATATATGCATAGACTGCACTTGATGTTGAATAGTTTTACGTGAAGCAGATGTAAGGATGTCAGCAGCTTTTACATGGGCTTGTGATTCTTTATGTTCTTTGATTTTTTTTCTCAGGCTAGCTTGTTGTTTGCCCTTGTCAACACCGAAATGAGACACTGCACACTCACCCCATTCAGTTGACAGTTTCAGTCCTTGTCCAGTGTGTATTCCCAAAGATTTGACATATCTGCATATCCGACATCCTAGCTTCTTATCTTTAAGAAGGAGCCATGCATTGGTCTTGCAAAAATATTGCACCTGGTCCGTTGTCCAGCAGTCAGGTGCATCGCTTTGCCCGGTGTTGGTGGTGGCAGTTGAGCCAGCAGCAGCTAACGTTAGAGGCTCTGGAGGAGGCGGCGGAGCTAGTGCTAATGCTAATGCACTAGAACTTGGAGCAGGAGGATCAACCAAAGAAAGCTCCCCATCAGACACAATTTCCAACACAGGCACAGCATTCTCTGTATTTGAAGTTTCTTCCGGCGACAACCGCTGTCTTTTTGCACTTTTATTAATCCACGCTAACATTTTAGAAATGCTAATTTGTGACGTGACTTGCTTTCCTTCTCTCGGGGGCGTGCCTGCTCTGTTCTATCACTCTACATAGCCACCCACTGGGTGGGAGTTGCACTGCATAAACACAACACACGTGCATCTAGGTATGTAAATTGTAAAGCATTAAAACATGGTTTTACTAACAGTTTTCAGTATGTTGTTACTTCGGCATTATTATTATTATTATTATTTTGAAACGTGTATTACTATTAAATCACGGTCAAATAGGTTAATTTTGACATAGTCGTTTCCACCACAGTATTTACATGGAGAAGATAAGCCCCCGCCCCCTCTCCAGCACGTTCTGTTTGAATGACAGGAGTAAACAGCTGACAGCCGCTGTGAAACTCCAGCGGTTAGAGCAGTGTTTCTCAAACTTTTTCATACCAAGGACCACTTAACCAATAAAAAAACACTCGCGGACCACCTAACTCCACAAATATCCCAAAACACATCGTTTTTTACAAATTGCCTGAAAATTGTACAAACAAGTGGCAACATGTGTGATGAAGGTGTTTATCTGGGCTATATCATGCAATCGAAAGTGAAACTTAAGCTCGTTCCATTGCGGAGATATTCCCGCGAGAGTGCGAAAAACTTAAATACATTTATTTATTTCAAATGTGAAATTTTACCAATATACTCACGGACCACTAGGGGGCGCTCACGGACCACCAGTGGTCCGCGGACCACACTTTGAGAAGCACTGGGTTAGAGCGATGAGAATGTCCGTTCGGCACCTCATGACGCATCTACTGAGTACCGGGCGGCTGTATATATATATATGGATGTATAATAAGAACGGCGGGAGAGTGTTGAGTACTGGCACGGTGCATGAGTACCGGAGTACCGTCAGCATGCCGGTACTGAGCAAGAAGTGCCGGTACTCCATGGGTCAGAACCAGATGTGCCGGTACTGCGTACCGGTGAGTACCGGCCCAATTCCAGCACTGGTTTCAACAGGTGTAAACATGGTCCATATAATGTGAATACATGCAGAAGTAGACAGTAAGAGGCCCCTGACATCAGGCGTATTTGTTAAAATAGTAGGGGCTCTTCACTCTGCATAGCAGTATGAATAGCCTTAAAAAAACAAACAACCCACTCCGTGGTAACGAGAGTCATATTTCTGACCCATATGCCCTAAGTGAAGCCGTTAGTCTCATCTAACTGACCCAAGGGTTGGTGCTGGTGTGACAGTTCCAAGTGTTCAGAATTCCAGCTTCCAGTTCATGGCTCGGTGGGGGGGAGCAGACCCACGTGAGACAGTGTCAATGGCTGTATTATTCAGTGTGAGGAGCGTCATTCTCTCTGGGAGCAGGAAATGGTGTCCATTCTCGGACCAAACCATTAATGTCATGTAGAGCAGCCATAGCATCTCTGTGACTGCACTCAGCCGGACTGTAGCAGGGTAGAACTGGGTGACTCTTAGTGAAGCTGTCCAACGCCATTAGACAAAATGGAACCACGTGCTAACAAAAAGGACACAGGGTCATCAATGTCCAACCTGATCTCATCAGAATGGGTGACTCCACCACGCAACCTTAACACCACATTGCGTGGTGGAGTCACGCATTCTGCTACATTTGCGTGTCGGCACCACGCAAAAAACCACAATGTAAAGTGAATGAGGCTCTTTTGTCGTGGTGCACACACGCATTTCTACAACGTCCTGCAGTGAGCTTTTATTCTATAAAACGTTTTTAAAATCTACTCACGGGAGGCTTCTTTTATTTTATTTGTATTCATAATAATTTGTATTTGTCGTCAGAATGTATTATGGTGCATTAGTTACGAATTTTTGTTCTCAAAAAACAGTGCATTGTGTGTAATACAACTGTGATTTTTATTAAATTAGTTAGTTTTTAAGGAAGGCCAGAGCTTCAGCTGTGTCAATAGATTGTTCCCTTTAGTTAACGTTATTTAAAAGATAATGATCATGTCCCCTTTATTGTATTACGAGCATCCATTCCCATTGGATAACGGAGAATTTTACACCCGGAAGTGAGTATTCTCTTTACTCTCGATTGATTTTACAGTGATATCTGAACTACTCATCAACTCAAAAACACCAGATTATCCTTGTTAATTACACAACATTGATTGGTTTAAATTGTGTACAATGCTTTTGTATTTTTCCCCTTTGATTCGGAGAAACGAATATTTGTTGTTGGAGGAGCCTGCAACCTAAGGGGGGGTGGGGGGATAGGACACGTTCGATTCTTGTTTTGAATAGTGTGCCTTCGATGGGTTTCATTCCATTTCAAGGTGCTTTTTGACGCTCCGTGTAAACTTTGCGCACTGCCACTCCAACATCCAATCACAGAGCTTGAGGACTGATCACGGGGTTTGTCAAACAGAGCACATGGTGTAGTCCCAAACGATAGCTGAGGATTCTGGGTAGTGTAGTGTCTTCTGCCATCCAAAAACTCCGAACAAATATTCGTTTCTCCGAATCGAAGGGGAAAAATACAAAAGCATTGTACACAATTTAAACCAATCAATGTTGTGTAATTAACAAGGATAATCTGGTGTTTTGAGTTGATGAGTAGTTCAGATATCACTGTAAAATCAATCGACTGTAAGGAGAATACTTACTTCCGGGTGTAAAATTCTCCGTTATCCAATGGGAATGGATGCTCGTAATACAATAAAGGGGACATGATCATTATCTTTTAAATAACGTTAACTAAAGGGAACAATCTATTGACACAGCTGAAGCTCTGGCCTTCCTTAAAAACTAACTAATTTAATAAAAATCACAGTTGTATTACATACAATGCACTGTTTTTTGAGAACAAAAATGTGTGACTAATGCACCATAATACATTCTGACGACAAATAAAAATTATTATGAATACAAATAAAATAAAAGAAGCCTCCTGTGAGTTACTACAAGCTATAAAGTAGATTTAAAAAACGTTTTATAGAATAAAAGCTCACTGCGGGACGTTGTAGAAATGCGTGTGTGCACCACGACAAAAGAGCCTCATTCACTTTACATTGGGGTTTTTTGCGTGGTGCCGACACGTAAATGTAGCAGAATGCGTGACTCCACCACGCAATGCGGTGTTAAGGTTGCGTGGTGGAGTCACGCATTCTGGTGAGATCAGGTTGTCAATGTCTCTCTTTACCATTGGCCTAATCATAAACAAATTAGTGGGAAAAATGTGGAACACTAATCCATCATGTGGAATGTTGAGTTAATTTAAATAATTACTTATGGGTTGAAATCAAATTAACATTAACATTAGAACCAAAGTCAGTTAACAAATTTGACTTGCACAGATCAGTAATCAATACACCATTTTTTTTTTAGCTCCGTGATGAAAACGATAACAGGCAGGGATGCAAGCTTGTCATCAATAAAATATTATTGGGGTATGGACAGGGTTGCTAACTTTGGGTACCTGGCTGGAGTGAGATTTTGATATCATGGGTTTAATTACACACATGCGCACGAAGTGACTGCTATCGTGTCCGTAGCAGGACCTTAGCATATATTTAGGATATATATATATAATATATATATACAAATACACAATATTGGACACAGACTATAAAGGGCACACAGTTTCATTAAATAATGAAAGTCAAACACATGTTTGTTTCCACTGTTTTATTGTGTGCCTGTCGCGAAAAGCAACTTATTGACTTATCGGCTCCCGAGTATTTGTGTTAGATAATCTATGGTAGGGCTAACCCATACAGTGGTGGGGCTCAAATCAGTATTTGAAATGTAATTACATACACGCTATATCGCCCCCTTGTCAGTGAAACGCCACGCGTGAGGTTTAGAATATTTCCCTGTCTCAATCCAAATTGAACTGTATGAAATTAAAATAAAATAAAAACATTTGTCTTGTAGTAAATAAAAAGGCGACCTGGAGCCAATCCTGCCATTTCCTCACAAGTGAAAGAGTTCACATGCTGAAAACCCAACCCCCGCTTGGGGTCTGGGGGGATTCTCCCCCAGGAGATTTTTGAAATACTAACATAAAATACACATTCTCTCTTGAGATGAAAAAATAAATCCATCTATTACTGCACGACATATTTAAATGAAGCTGAACCTGCTGCTCCTCCCATAGGGAAGAGGCTGTGTGAATTACTTCGAATTACTTTGAAATTACCCCATTGTTCTTTGTGTCAAAATGGAAGGTTTCTGGCTAACGTTAGCTTAGGTACTCAGATCTTGTTCTTGAGTACAAGTAGAAGTACCAGAGTGTAGGAATACTAAGTTACAGTAAAAGTACTGCATTCAAAATGTTACTCAAGTAAAAGTAGAAAAGTATTATCATCAAAATATAGTGAAAATAGCGACAGTAAAAGTAGTCGTTGTGCAGATTGGTTTATTCCAGAATACTATATATGATATGTTTTATAATGATTGATCATGAAAGTGTTCTCAAAGCTGGTAAAGGAGAAGCTAGTTTGAATGACTTTGTATACTGCAGGGTAGCTGGTGGATTTACTCCAGGTGGAACTAAAGTCTGATTAAACACTTGATTAGATTTCACATCATTCATCCACATCTGAAAGTAACTAAAGGTATTAAATACATGTAGTGGAGTAAAAGTACACCATTTACCACTGAACTGTAGTGGAGTAGAAAAATAAAGCAGCAAAACATTTTAGATACTCAAATAAAGTACCAGTATCTCAAAATTGTGCCCAAGTATAGTACTTGTTAAGTTTATGAACTTAGTTACTTTACACCAGTGGCTATACTGATAGAAAGACTAAGCCATGCACAGAGGCATGAAAATACATTTTAAAAATGCTCAACAGTACTGGCAAAATTATAAACTGACTGCTGCAATTAGATGTTCCTCTTTGTGCTGTGGTCATAAAACCCCCAATGGGTCGCGCCGTGGTCTGCTTCAGATTATCTTCTCCTTCCAGAGGTCACACCTGTCTCTGACCCCGTGTCTTGCGTTTTATTTTATTTTCTTCTTCTGCAGCACCAAGCAGAGTATAGAAAAGGATGTTGAACTATATTTAAAACTGTAATTGAACTTCAACTCATATCCATTATCTGATTCCAGTGGCCAGTTGGAAACAGATAATGACAAAGTTTTCATTTTGCATCAATCGTGCAAAAAGGTTCAATCACCATTGTGTCTAAGTCTTGTCTTATCTGCTTTGTTTCGGAATGTGTTCAATACATTAGGTTACTTTATTTTCATTATTACCATACAATACATAGATTAAGAATAAATGAAACAAATAATACAACATTGACCTATTTGAGCAGACAGATGACCCGCAGTTATGCCTCTGAGGTTCCCGGGTGTAAAACAGAGGGTTTTAAAAAAAAAATTATTTTCCTTTTGCGGAAATTTAGATTAATTTTACCTTGGCTGTGGACTGATTAATTATTAGTTGTTACAAAACATGCACAAGACGGCATATACAAACAAACACGAAACAATTATACAAAACAAACATGAACCCGCAACAAATATCAGGTGACAGCTAAACTCATCCAGTTTAATTTTAATCCGAATTAGGGAAACTTCAGCGGGGGTAGGGAAAATATCAGTACTTATTTTTACTTATTGTTTTTTATTTATTTTTTTTTTTTTTTTAAACAAAATCCAATTCAATAATCCGTAAGTTTATTAAACACAGTGTGAATGTAATATTCTGCCACCACCCTTCCCATTTAATAGCTCAATTTAGTTCTTGAGCTTATGGTGTGATTAACAGAAAATACAAGTCTGTGTTGTTAAACATTAATTCAGTTGATGAGCAATAAACTACCTTATTCTCAATCAAAACCACTATGCAAATGTAGTGGTAAAACTGCTCAACCGACCGAGAGCAGAGATATTAATTAATTTAATTAATTCTAAGAACGGAATCTGCTGAAGAGTAATAACCACATTATTCTCAATCAACAACCACTATGCTAATTTAGTGGTGCTCTGCCCTCCCCGATCCGGAGAGCAGAGACTTTTAATGAATTCAGTACCCTTTATTTTAACAACAGCCAAATTCAACAACCCCTCAGTTTATGAAACACAGCGTGACGTAATATTTCGTATCACGTTTCCCGTTAATAAGAGTTCTGTTTAGTTCCAAAACTCATAATGGTGCGATTTAAGAAGATACGACACTGTGCTTTGTTTATCCCCGTGTGTGCTGCACCCCACAGGGGGGGGGAGGTGAATTACCCACACCCTGCACCCGCAGCAGCAACAGGAACATTTCGAGGCGAGTTGATTTAACTAGTTAAACCGTTGAAATCTCCAGAATTCGGCGATTCGTTTCAGTACAAATCTTTACATTGCTTTTAAACCGAAGTTCCACATTACTGATGCCCTCTTTAAGGTCTCTCCGAATATTTGCCGTGCACACACACAGAGGAAACCAAAAATATTGCATCTATCTGTTCCACAGGTAATTTTATACCGTCAATCACAGAGTCTGGCGAGGCAATGTCAAAATATAGATTTGAAATTACACTCACCAGCTCGACGATTTGTTGGTAACTGTTCGCGACGCCAATTGTGAAGTCAAAACTTCTTTGCAGCAATGTTGAGCCAATCATCAAATGAGGGAAACTGGATTCGCCTGTCAATACACTGATATTTATTGAGAGACAGACAATTACATACGGCCGGGGAGATCATCCTAGTTTCACACTGTCCTTGTGCTCCACCAAGGTAATCTCTGCCCCAAAAGACACAAAACATCTAACCAACACGAGGAGAGGCGGGCTCCCAGAAAGCCCGCGTATAATCAATAGCCGATGCGAGACAATGGTCTGCTTGTCTCAAAGAGATGCTGCCAGGTCAACCCCCCACGGACATAGGAGAAGCGTTTGACCTGTGACCTCAACATCACAGAGGAGTCTCTGACTGACTACAAGCAGATGTTTGCAGTATCACAGATTCTATAAAACAATAAGAAACTCTATAAACAGATCAGATGAAAATATTCTCTTACAGTAAGCACAGTGGCGATCTGTTGTTATTAGCATCTGGTTAGCTAGCTATGCTAACGAATTTAAAGAGCTTTTCTACAACCAGGTGGAAGAGAGCTCTCTCCTAAGAGGCTCAAATAACCTCAGCTCAGTGAGGTTAAGGCACACCTTGATATGATCATGATAGTTATTAATGAGACTAAATGAAAAACAGTAACAAAAAAGTTGTTAAAAATAACAAGAATAGAGTTTAAAAGGGGAGTGATTTGTAAAATATCCAAAAATAGTCTGCTTACAGTTCTATTTCATATGGGTGTTGAAAGATGTACCCATAGATCTCTTCATTTTGCTCTCAAAGTGCACCAGATTGATGCTTTTAACTTCAATATTTTTAAAAATAATCTTCCCGGGGGAGCTAGCCCCCGGACCCCCCTAGAGGAGGTTAGGTCCCCCCCCACACTTAAATCATGTTCACATGGATAGGATACTAAATACATTTGCACACATCTGGTGTCCATATCTTTCTGTTGTGGTGGTTATGCCACAACCGTGCACATGCATGCATGCGTGAGTCATGGCAAGATATCTGGATTCAGAGGTTGCTTTTTCTTTGCACAGAATGAAAGAAAGGCCAAATGAATGGGCTGTGATTTTAGTTTTTTTAAGCAGAGGTTGAGTTCAATAATTTGTACGACCCTCGGAGGATGTTGTAAAAATTGAAAGGAAAAAGGTTCACCACCCCTGCTGTAAATAATAATAAAAACCCTTGATTTATAACTTAACATCTCTGTCTCCTATTGATCTGAGTATATTATAAAGAATTGCCAGTTAATTGAAGCATTACGTTTTTTTCTGCTTCGAATATTTCTCTCTTTTTTCACCATACCTGTGTTTGCATCACTGTAACCAACGAGCACCTGCATGTGTATGAGAATGGCTCTGACACCTGGCAGGACATGCTCACTTCTCGCACAGAATTAAAAAAAAGTGAGTGAGGGACTGCAATATAAGAGGGGAAGAAAGAGAAACTTTAAACTGTTCAATTGTTATGATGTGTAAAGACTGACATTGTTCTATAATCGTCTGAAACTGTTAAGTCATGATGTGAAACGGTTAACAAAGAAAAAGGGAACATGTTTGCTAAGCCCTGAGCCTGTTTTTCAGGTCTCAGGCTCGAAAATGACATTCCCAGAACAAATAACCATATCTTCCCTTCTAAAAGGGTTAAATTATGAATATTTTTTCTCAAAGTAATGATAAACCTGTGAGTTGGATGTAGAAGAGTCAGAAGCAATATAGCTGGTTTTTATTTTAAAGAAAATTCAGATTGAACATAGTAAAAAACTGTAAATTATAGTGTCCGTCCAAAAATTATATTTTTACTTATAGTGAAAACTAACCTTGGATGATGGTAAGGTAGACTACAAGCTTTAGGAATCTAAAGTACAACATATAATAAGTAACCTGTATCAAGATTGATGCAAAACAAGTGACATTTGACCTTTATAGAGAGGTTTAGCAAAAGAAACTCTGATTTGGGTGGAAATGGCCGTTTTTACCGTTTCTCTGGAACCCATTGGTCGATTTTTAAAAATGGTACCGTTCAGTCCACCACAGATTTGTTTTTTCTGATGTCAAGTGAATCAGTCGCACACTGTGAAAGCCACCATTGTTGTTTCTGAAGACTGGTTTTCATTTATGTTTTATTTAAATGCTTCTGGGACATACCCGCCTGTCACACGTTTGAGAAAGAAGAAATCAAAGTCAAAATGTACGAGGGCAAAACATTTAAAGCTTTTTCTCTCCCTTCCTCGCTCTTCTGTCTCCAGTCTTGTGTTTTTTTCCTGAAGAAGATTTCTCTCTTGGGTGCGAATAAAGACTTTGACAAAAGTTGTTTTATTGCACTTCTCCTACCGCTGTGACATGCATGTGACTGCTGCACACGTCACATGATTGTATTACAATGATTTAAATTACTGTGTATATTCACTCAAAATATTGTAAATGTATTTTATCTTGCTATTATAATTCATTATTATTCATTTAAAATGACTTTTTTTTAGCCTGCAGCCGTTGATACAGATCCTAAATATCTCTTTTTCAGTGCCTGACTGCAGTATATTGTATAAATGTATTTTTAAATTTGGGATTCACTGAAAGATTGACATTAAAGTTGACTTTGACTTGACTATAAGTGAAGCTTGAGTTAAAATATTTCATTGTTTAAATGTAAATCTCTCATCTGCAGATCAACATCAGACCAGAGCTGCATTGTCTTCACTCTCGCATGACCGGTTTCCAAGAACTTAACATGTGACAATAATGTGACAATCAAGCATGTGTCAAGTGCACTGAGGGGCTCACACTTACGGGAAGACAGATCTGAACTCAGTCACTCTGGGTTATGGGTGACGTTGCAATTTAAAGCATTTACATTGAAATGTTGTGGAACCAGTTATGCAGCTGATTCAATAGATGAAGGTGATAACTTGGCAGGAGGAACCATGTCCAGGTGTGTATAAAAGGATGCTGCAGGTGGATGTGAGCAGCAGATACTTGGAGACAGAGGTGAATTCAGGAAAAGATGGCCGCCGCTCTTCTGCTCCTGCTTCAACTGGTCTCACTGGCGTCTGCATCACATCACTACGGGGGAACCGTAGGCGCACTGCCACTCCAACATCCAATCCCAGAGCTAGAAGATTAATCACGGGGACTGTAGTCCTAAACAATAGCTGGGGATTATGGGTAGTGTAGTGTCTTCGGCCATCCTAAACTCAGAAATGTTGACAATCGCAATGATGCTCGAAATGTCCCTTATAGGCCTACGTCTGTTTCCGGTTATTTTTATTTTGAAATTCAGTTCCTGACGGACGCCAAAAAAAGCCCGAGATTATGTAATTAAACTAGGGCTGTCAAACGATTACAAATTTTAATCAGATTAATCACACCTTAAAAATTAATTAATCATGATTAATCACCATTCGAACTATGTCCAAAATATGCCAATTCTTTATGTATATTGTTTTGGGAATGGAAAGATAAATTAAAGAAGGCGGATATATCCATTTAACATACAGTATCTATGTGTATTATAACAAAATTCTGTGTGTCAAAATGAAAGACAACCCACACACCTATCAATCATCAAACCGTGGGGTCTTAATTCATTACGTGTTGATTTCTATCAACGGGGGAGTACTTCAGGAAAGTCGACGGGGGGGTGGCTAGTGGAGTACTTCGTGACCACAGAGTGTGAACGTTGTGATCAGCTGTTTTAGCGCAGTTCTCCAGTGAAGGGGGGGAGTCTCCCTCCGCAGCCGGTTGGCGTAGTTTTGGCACAATTCCGTTGTACAGACCGACGTTAACAGCAGCCCTGTTTGTGCACACGGAGACCGACTCTGTCGTCCGGTGATCTAACCGCCTTCTGGAAAAGCTTCACAAGTACGTACGTACGCAAATGCACTTTGAGACACAAGTGACAGACAGTACACATTTGAAATTACGCACATAACCTGCGTACCAGTTAGTGCACCCCTGTACTACAGCAAAAGTATTCTCCGTCCGGACTTCCTGCAACAACACCACGTCGTTATCTTGATTCTGATTGGCCAGAAGACATTATCAAAGATTTTCTATTGAGAAGACGATCACTACGTGACAAAAGTTTTCAAAACCGTTTCGGTATTTCCAGACAAGTGGCTACTGAAATCAATCTTACTAACTGCTGTCTGTGCAATTCTCGGCGCGAGTTGGCGGACTTTATTTTGCTTACTTTAACATCATTTTTCATGGTGGGGCTAAGCCATTTCTTGGTATGGGTGTAGCCTACCCCAGCCATACCCTGGCGCTGCCACTGGTGGGATGTATGGGGCGGGCCATTCTGCACATGCGTTAAATGTGTTCAATATTTTAACGCAATTAATTCAAAAAATTAATTACCACCGTTAACGTGATAATTTTGACAGCATTAAATTAAACCAATACATAAAAGCAAGGATAATTGTGTGTTATTGGTGAGTAAATAACAGTGTGTTATTTTGAAAAGAATAACAAATTAGAAGGAAAAAAAGATTTAAAAATACAGATTTCAGTATTCTGAGGCTCTGAGCCCCATTTATTTTCCTCACAGACGGCAACAAAAGTCCGAAATTATACGATTTAAAATAAAAGCAATAATTGTGGCTTGATATTGAGTAAGAACATGTTTTTATGAACCACACAGCTTCCGGTCTTCCACGACCCGACCGGAGAAAAAGACGTGCTGCAGGCACAAAACACATTAGAAATACATTGCTTTTAAAATAGTGCTGTGCAACACGAATCAATAGATTACAAATCGTGTTGGTGAACACGAAATGCCATGAGACTGGGTTGGAATGTTCCACGTCTCTTGTTTGTTTTTCTGTTTGATGGCACCTTAAAAAAAGGAGTAGCTCTACTAATCTCATTGTACCTGTATGATGAGAATAAAGGATTCTATTATATTCTAATCTAACCCTAACCCTAGATAGTTAGGTTTATTTCCAAATAGGAACAAAGAATTTGCTTTGCTGTACAATGGTGCATACTAAGATGCAATAAGAGGAATACATTTGTAAACTAGGAGAAAATAAAGCATTTTTAGAATAACTTTTATGAAATTTAAAATAATGTTGTGAAAAAAGCTGAGTATGCCAGAAAATACAGGGGACACTAAAGAGTGACGCACACAGCTGGAGACCAGGGGACACTAAAGAGTGACGCACACAGCTGGGAGACCAGGGGACACTAAAGAGCAGTGTTGGGCAAGTTACTTCCAAAATGTAATACATATTACTTATTACTCTCTTTTGAAAGTAATAAGTTACATTACAATATTACTGTCTCTGAAATGTAATGAGTTACATTACTTTTTAGTTACTTTTTAGTTACTTTCACCAAAATAACCGCAAAAGAATGGCTGATATTTTAAATGCTAAAATGTAGTTTAGTGCAGCTCATTATACATCCAGTGAAGGGCGATGTGGTATAGCATAACAACTGTGTAGGCCCTTAAGGCTACTAACAACTTGTATTACACGGCTTAGTTGAATACTCGATTTATAACAGTAACGAGTTACATTACTCCATTACCGACAAATGTAATATTATTTACTTTGTAAACACCCAACTCTGGTTATGGATGGGTCTTCCAGCAGGACAATAAACCTTAACATATGGCCAAGGCCCCACAGGAGTGGCTGAAGAAGAAGCACATTTAGGTGATGGAGTGGCCTAGCAGTCTCCGGGCCTTAATCCCATAGAAAATCTGTGGAGGGAGCTGAAGCTTCGATGTGCCAAGCATCAGCCTCAAAACCTTCAGGGTTTGGAGAGGGTCTTCAGAGAGGAGTGGAACAAAATCCTTCCTGAGATGTGCACAAACCTGGTGACCAACTACAAGAAGCGTCTGACCTCTGTCTGTCCTACAAGGGTTTCTCCACCAAGTTCTAAGACATGTTTTGCAAGGGGACAACTACTTATGTCCCTCAGTTGAAGGCAAATACGTTTTTATCTTTTATATTATGTCAATTTCTGGATTTTCTTTTTTTAATTCTTTCTCTCATTAGTAAAATAAACCTACCATTACAATGATAGACTGTTAGTTTATTTGTGAGTGGGCAAATTTACATAATCTGTAAGGGATCAAATAGTTATTTCCTCCACTGTACAAACTGCACAACATATTTACATGACATTGTATACAATACATTCTATTTTTCACCAGTCTACCACAGTATTACTTTTATTTAAAATTATACTTTTATACTCTACTGCACAATTGTATGTCTTGTTTTTTATTAGATTTGGTTCTACTTTTTAGTCTCTCTTTATATATATATATGTATTTTTTAGAGCAGAGTTGGAGGAAACCTAAGAGTTAAGAATTGTATTTCCACTGATTGCTTTACTGTAATCGTGACAATGACGATAACACAAACACAATGCTTTTATTCAAAATGGATTAACTACAGGGATTAAGAAACCAGTGGTTATTCTTCACATGAATAGAATGAATAGTTTCTGGTAACAAACCTATGCTTAACGCTCGCTGCCAGTCAAAGCGTGCAAAAAAAGAGCTACAAGGAAGTAAAAGCAAGCATAATACTGAGTTCGCTTATCAGTGATCAAATGTCCTTCAGCATGCAAACAAAGTTATGCGAAACTATACCTGAATGATTATCTCAATATAATCAGAGTGAGTTCAGGTTACGGTTCAATTTACCTGAAAATATGCGGAAACTTTCATATTAGGGAAACTAAGAGTACACCTGCTGACAAACCGTATAAACAACATACCTGAGATGCTTAACTACCTGCTGACTGACCTTATAAACGGTACAGTTGATAATCTGATTAAAGTTTAGTTCTTTGATAAAAACAAGTTAAAGTTAAAAAGGTTAAAAAGGGTCCCTCCCATATTTTTTTATGTTTACATGTCTTAGAATTCATTCAAATGCATTTGATTGTAACTGGGTTGTGGACTGATCACTAGAGGGTGATAGCTCTCGGGAGGAACCTACAACCCTTTAAAGGCAGAAACTGCAGAATAAATCCTGCAGTTGGGCTACACACAAGCTAACGTTTCTGCCTCTTGTGTGTTCAGACAGTGGTTCCCAAACTGGGGGGCGCGCCCCACTTGGGGGGGCGCCAAAGATCGCAGGGGGGGCGCCAGGCCTCAGATGATTTGAGGCCAAATATCATATTTAGACTTTTTTTTTTACATATAATTGTAACTCAATACATGATTGTCACTTGTCTCTTCATTACAATACAATATAAAAAATAATTGATTAATTCATTTGAATAAAAATGCAAGTTAGTAGCTATTAAAGGCATAAAAATACAAAAATGTATAATTTTTTCTTTAATAGAAATGTTTCTTCTGCCCGTAAAGTGTCCAAACCAGGCTTTGCTGGATAAGCGCATTTTTAAAACATAGTCATTGTCCATGCCGGTTTCAGTTGGATTATTTGTCAGTTGCTCCGATCAGATCGGCCTCCTCCATTTTGTAGATTATTTACGACTTTTGAATCCACATAAACACATCGGCAAAATCCGGCTTACTTTGAGCATGTGTTTTAAACAGTTTAATCCCTTTGTGAATTGTTTTCACTTGCGCCGTCCTTTCATTTCTTCATACAGCGGGAATCCAAATGAATTAATCCTGAGTCCAATAACCATCAAAGTCACTCCAATAGTGCTCCTTAATCACGCTTTCATCCTCCTTTAACACAATACTTCACATTCATCCAGTTTGTGACAGTAGTTGTAGCATTTTTGAGACTTTTAAACTGTAATTACCGCTGTTGCGCCCCCCCCCCCAAAAAGGTTGGGAACCACTGATATAGGAGGTAGAGTCTGCTGCCGCCCAGTAGGCCTATCCCTAGGCCTGAGGCCAGCAACACTAACTGCGATGCTAAATGTCCGGCTTATAAAGTAATGAGCAACATGCTTCTTCTTTTTACACCTCAATGGGCTTCTCACCATGATGCCTGCATACTTTATGTCCCTTTCTGCACAGTAACATGAATGAAGATCTTACCTGAAGCTATAGCTAATGAGAACATTTTTATCGTCATAACTCAACCCAGTCTCACAACATTTAATATATTGATTCGTGTTCACCAACACGATTTCCCCCTTTTTTTCGTGTCACACAGAACGATTTTAAAAGTAATGTATAGTGGTAGTATGTTTTCGTGCCTGCAGCACATCTTTTTTACTCATGTTCTTACTCAATATCAAGCCACGATTATTGTTTTGATTTTAAATCGTATAATGCCGGACTTTTTTTGCCGTCTGTGAGGAAAATAAATGGGGCTCAGAGCCTCAGAATACTGAAATCTGTATTTTTTGTAATCTTTTTTTCCTTCTAATTTGTTATTATTTTCTAAGTAACACACTGTTATTTACTCACCAATAACACACAATTATCCTTGTTTTTATTTATTTGTTTATTTCCATAATCTCGGGCTTTTTTGGCGTCCGTCAGGAACTGAATTTAAAAATAAAAATAACCGGAAACAGACGTAGGCCAGAGTTCCCGTTAGAATATGTTTTCGCCGGTCAACATGTCCGTTAAAGTTTAAATCTTCCGGACAAAATTAGAAAAGTGACGGTCAAAGGTCTTCTTTGTTATTTATTGTGCTTTAAAAGTGTACAGTAATTTACAATAACACGGGAATAATAAACGGAGCGCTCTCCCTCTCCTGACAGCCCGCCAGTATCATGCAGATCGCGGATCAGTAATGAGTGACCCAACAGTAAAACTAAACATATCTATAACTAGTTACGGTAGTTTGAGAGGTAATTAAAATAGCTACGTGTGATATTCTAACCTGAAGTGTGTGTTGCTCCGCTCACCGCTGCATGTGATCATGCAGAGCTGCGTGTCGACTCGTCAGCAGCAGCTGATCTCTCTCCCGTCAGATTAGACTTCACTTGCGTTTATGTCCATATCGATCAGATCCAGCTAGTTCTAGCTAATGATATGACTACCTGCTTATTAAAAGACACCTAAACAATAAGCGTCGCTATGCAACTGGGTGAGGCCACAAAGTATAGCGCAGCATTATGCATTTGTTTACATGCCCACCGGAACCCCGAGGCATTACCAACAGATCAACGCACAATCAACCCATACAGGACATCTCTTTCTCCACATTACGTGTTAGACATTAGAATTGACTATTCTTGTCTGTCACATAAATGGCGCAAATTGCGCAACTGATGTGGTATTGCGCTAAACGGAAATTATTTTGAACGGACACATTGACCAGAGAGATTTAGATTTGCCGGTCTTCAGCATATTTTACCGGTCGTAGTCCGGTAATTACCGGCTAACGGGAACTCTGACGTAGGGACATTTCGAGCGTCATTGCAATACACAGCCACTGAACTGATTACCCAAGATCCTCAGCTATGGTTTAAGCTCGGTGATTGGATGTTTTAGCCGCAATGCACGTTGGTATATGGTGTTAATGCGATATGAAATCCGAAAAACATTTTGAAGACACTACACTACCCATAATCCCCAGCTATCGTTTGGGACTACAGTCCCCATGATTAATCCTCAATCTCTGGGATTGGATGTTGGAGTGGCAGTGCACCACGTACATGCTATGTTATAAAGCCGTGGAGGGCAGGAGTTTATAAACCAAAGGGTAACCGCCCTTACGGGACGCTGTAATAAGTAAAGCGAACGCACCCACAAGGACACTTGGCCTCCTATTGGTTGAGGGATTTTGACAGGATTGTTGCACAAAAGTTTCGAGCGCGCACAGAATAAATCTGAGAGCAGAACAAATCTGTAAACAGCAATATATCTGAGTGCAAGCGTACAGTTTGAGCAGAAGCAGAGCACATCTAAGTGCAAGCAGGCACTATTTGAGTGCGAGGACAGGGTTTGAGGGAAATAAATCAATAAAGTATGCTCTCAAATTTAAATACCACACTCTTGAATAAAGATAGGGAATAACCCCCATAAAATGAGGCTGTTAAAATGCAGTCTATCATCCACCTAGTCTGAGCAGAGACTGTCCATCTCGGCAATGAGATGAACAATGTTGTGAAAACTGTCAACATAATTCGAGCATGCGGGCTCTAATAGAGTCAATTCAATAGTTCCTATCTGATGTTGATGCTGAATTCGGGGACCAACTGTACCATTCAGATGTGAGCTGGCTGAGTCATGGCTCCATGCTGGAGCGGTTTTATTCCCTGAGATCAGAAATCGACCCGTTTTTGAAATAATTGGACCAACCTCTTCATGATCTGACCGACCCTCTATGGTTGGCAGACTTGGCATTTTTTTGTTATCTTACTGATCATCTTAACAAACTGAACAAGAGCCTACAAAGGCAAAGACCAGCTTGTGTTGTGTTTTCTTTAAGCATACTCAATTATCAAGCATACTTGACCTACTTCTGATTGATTTGCTGACTGTACCTCTAGTGAGTGGTGAGTGTTTTTTCTCTATCTGGCCCTCTGTGAAAACAGTTTGGACCCCCCTGCATTAGAGGCTATTAAATGAGATGCTGATCTGGTTGAATCATTCATGTAAATTAAGATTGAACATATAGTATAGAGGTAGAGGATTAGGATTCAATAGGAGGTAGAGGATTAGGACTCAATGTCAATCCAGTTCAAACAGATGAAAGGTTATGTAGAAAATGTATTCTGTATGTGATGTGTATGAATGGTTATACTAAAATATGTATATAGATTAACTCAGACGATTGCTAACAAGCATCAGGTATGATTTCTGTAAAATGGCATGAGGGGTGGAAAGGGGGAGGGACTCCCTATCTTTTTCTTTCTTTGTTTTTGTCTTTCTTATTGTATTATCGTTTACAATATATATATATATCTGTGTTTATAAGAACCTTGGCAACTAGAAAACAATAACAAGTTGGTCACAAGAACAACAAAGGAAACAAAGGGACAACTAAAATTGTCTTCATGTGACCCATGAGCTAAAGATAACTTAACCAAACCTAAATCTTAAATAAATAACGTGTATACTATTTCCAAAAAACCAATCCACAGTGCAGAGAAAGGGAGGGACATAATGAAAGTGATTTTAAAGTTGACATATATGAGACACATACTGTGGACCATTGAACAATTTAATAAGAAGTAGAGCAATTCCAAATAGTCAGATGACTGGTGTATTGCTTTTTAATTAACATACATTGTTGGAATCAACAACCAAAACATTTATTTGTTTTTCAAAGTATTTTTATTTTGTTTTTCTTATAACCATTATTATCATGCACTTGGAAGGTATATAAAGGTGTGCTTTTTAATCATTGTTACCTTCTTGTTGCTTTACTTTGTCCCCCTATTAACCTTGATAATATGTCACATCGGTGTCCCATGTCCTGGATTTAAAGTAATTGAAGAAAAGTGTATAACTTTGATTGAACTGCAGATACTTCATGTCCACAGAGATTCATTTGTGGACTCCTTCATAAAAAAAACTATGCCTCCTTTCTTTCACAGATGTTCTGACTGTCCGCTGGGGTGTGAAAAACTGCCCACGAAAAACTATATTCCACATTGATTGTATCAAACCTCAATAATGAATGAGTCTTTCACCCATGTAAAAGCAAAGACACACTGTTAGACAGTGAGACAATGATTCAAACCACCAATACCCTAAACACATGGACTATAGTAAACATTACACAGTATCTGATCATCTTTCTTATAATCAGAGAAGTTCAAAAGGGCATTTCTGTGTTTAGTCTGACTCAAAGGATGGCAGGGGCATGTATTTAGCTCTGGACCTCCTTGAACGATAGATTACTGCTCCGCATACCAGGAAGCAGCCGGCAACAAGGAGGATGTTCATGCCAAGACTCATGCTCGGACCAGATACTGAAATGGAAGAACAAGAAAAAGACAACCATTACCTTCATATATTTGTTTCATACAAAATATTGGATTGATCTGAATCATATCCCTGTAGATGAGTCAAACTACATAATCACAGTGTATTGAATAATCTTATGGTGTCTTGTCCACTATTGGGCATATTTAGTGAGCTGCATAACCAGGAGGAGAACCCGGATCCTAGAGAACATTTGTATTATATCTATGATAAAGAACAAAGTCCGCAGAGGAGAAAAGGTTGGTTTGGAAGTATGGGTCAATGAACAGGGCTTTCAACCAAGATACCCTTGTCCGTGTCCCGTAGTTAAACCAAAATACTACATGTTATTTCAACTTACAAGAGGTACTTAACTTATGTATCTCACCTAAGTTATATAACAAACAAAACCATGATATGTTACTGAAGCACCAAATGAATACTCTAAGCACAATTTTGAAAATGTTAGCATTTCACAACATAATGATTGTGATAACAGCCATTTTTTTCGGGCTGATTACAATGGGTGGTGCTATGTGTGTGTGCCAGTTCACTAGGGACACCTATCGTCATAAAGTTCAGTATTGGTTGAAACTTTGTAGGATGTAGTTTGTGCAGCTGTGGATGTGGACACTTACATTTGCTGTCTGAAATGTTAGCCAGGCGCAAAGGTCCCTGGGAAATGGAGTGGCTGGAGGACTCGGCCCCAGCTTCCCTTCTGCTTCTGCCTGAGTTGGATTGGATACATCCCTGAGAGCACCTGGTCCCTGGAACGCCAGTCTGACACAGGATGACGGTGCAAGTGATGTACACCTGCAGACAGATGGAGGTAAAGTCAGTCAACTAAAGAAAAGTCATTTGTACATTCTTAACAAAGTATAAACTTAATAAATAGGTAAAGTAACCATTCCTAATATCTTAATAAATAAGCTTGTCTCAAAGTCAGTTTTGTTATTAAATGCCTGGAACGTTAAAATACATCAGTAAATACCCCACTGGTGAATAAAAAACAGCGGTTTCTAACAAGTGTCTAAAAGAGATGATTAAACGTAATCACGCCCAACCTTAGCCGCCTTTAGCTTAGCGGAGGTGACTTGAAGTCATATAACCATTCTGTAGTTCTTTTATAGCCTAACGTTAGCTTTGTATAATAAAAAAAACGTAAGGTTGTGATAATATGTGGAGATAGTCCTGCTGATCAAACCGTGTAAGTCTCATAACATTTAACTTTCCACGAATATTCCAAAAGCCAAAGGAAAGTTCCCATAGTTTTTTGTTGAGGCGACCAGTGCACTGCCAAATTCCATATTGGCAAACAAAAATATATGTCATCCCTGCACCACAATATGCACACTACAGTACAAGTCATTTACAATAAGCACAGTATATAACTTTGGTTACTTTCCTTATCTATTGCTCTGGTACAAATACTTATTCCAAATAAATGTATACTTATATTTTTTACTAGTTCCAATGTACTGATGATAGACGTATAATATTTTGACTAAATACAGAAAAAGTAACCTTACCGATTCATGAGCACCGATGAACTCAAAAGCCTCCATTCCAAATCTGAAGTGAGTCTTGGGGCTAGGGTAGATTGTAACCGTGTCGTCCCTCATGCACCTGTTAATGTTGATACAACGGTTTATTAGAATAAATGAAGGCATTTCTCATATGGATCAAACAAATGCCTCTTTGGTGAGTAGATACCCTACCCGTTTTCGATGATGGTGTAGCTGATTTGAGAGTTGGTGTTGTCATATGGAGACGCCTTGCAGGTCTCCACAAACAGCTCAGTGTTGGGGATGGAGGTGGTCGCTTCGATCTGCATGAACATCCTCTGTTTGAGGTACACCTCCACTGGGTAAACGTTGGAGTCAACTTGTTTTTGGAAACGCTGGGTTTCAAAAAATTCAAACTGGAATGTGAATGCACCGAATCCCTTATCTTGGAAGGCGTACGGGTTTTTGTGCGTGAATCCCAGGGTCAAGTTGGTTTGCATTGGATAGCAGCAGAAGAAGACGATCTCAACGTCGTGCTGCCTGGTAATTATATCTAGCGGGTTAGCAGATGTGATCTCGTTCTTGAAGATGATGTTGTCGTCTTTCTCCTAAAAATGGAAGATAATTAAATTAAGAGAGGAAGCAACAGTCTTTAACACAACAAGACATAAGTAGATGGTGTTATGAGATACAAATACATCGATTTATATACTCTATAAACTATTCTCCAGCTAGTGGAGTTAGCACTTATTTAGGTGTCTGAATGAAAATCAATCAGCTTTTGCCAACATGAATAAAGTATTCTGACCACAAGGCATGCTGCATTTAGTTCACTCTCTAGAGGAAAACATATTTTAACTATTGGGGCTCAATCATGAAAACTAAAAACTAGACTAAAATTGGGTAGTTGTGCTAACCAAGAACTTCATTTTCTTTCTAGCAAAACGACTCAAGTGGCAAATAATGTAGGAATATTAGCCACAACAAAGATTGAGTAAAACCTTTTGAATTATGATGTGAAGTTGCTGTTTTGGAGGTTTGTGTTGTTTTGTTTCTGTTACTTGTGATGTTATTGTAAGTAACCGAGCAGATAAGTAATACATGCTGTTAAACGTGTATTTTTCTTTCTACCCCCCTACACTCCTATTTGGAGCATTGTTAAATTTGACAAAAAGGGACAAAATGCACAATAAACCATTATTCCATATTTCCTTTTGGCCAAGAAAATGGTGTTGTGAAGGTCTGATATTGTGATAGTCCTAGCCTAACCGTTTTTGTTTTACATCAAGCAAAGAAATATGCGGATGTGTTCAGCCAAACGTCCTTTTAAGAAAAGCGATAGAGTTTTTTGTGTACCTCTACAAAGGTTCCACATGCATTTAGCGACATGACCGCCACCAGGTGGGTCGCGTTGGAGCGCGTTGCCAGGTCGCAGGAAGAATCGCCCAAGGCTTTCAGATGCAAGTTGTCCTCATGGTGTCTGATAAGGTAGGACTTCTCCACTTCCACCGTCATTGTTGTTTCACTGCATGTCACTTTGGTCTCTAGAAATCGGTAACATGTATTTATTTGTACTCATATAATCAGTGTAAATCTCCAGGCTTTAAAACTTGACATCCATCCACTTAATATCAAATGTATTGGACATAATCATGGTCTACATAAATGATCAATGGAAGAAAAAGTTAACTAACCATAGTGTCCGACATCTACAATGACACAGCGTAGCTCGGATTGAAAGACTCGGCCCCATCTTGAAATGAAATATAGATAGTATAAATTATATGAATGGTTTATCAGGGAATTTCTCAACGGAAAATAGACAAAGTAGATATTTTATAAAAATATTGAATGGGTGCAAGTGTAGTATTCTTATTTAACCTGATTGACTTAAAACTCACTCGTCAATTGCTTCAGAAACAAAGCAAATAGGAAAATGGCCGTTCAGTTCATTTTCAGTTGGTGTCCATTTTATGATATATTCTTCTGCGGAGATATTCTCTTTTGAAATGCCCATTGGTCCAGTAACAATCAAGTTATGAATCCTAGAGAGATAGAGAACACTGTATTATAACTTGAAATGGGAAACATTATTTGTTTAATAAAGTTAAAACAAGTAATTTATCATAAATGAGATCCAGGAGAAGCTTGTTCATTGTTATATTGCTGCTAAAATAGACATTATATTTAACATTATATTTCCTTACGTGGAATATTGGGCTCTGGATTTGACTTTGATGTTGAGGGTTTGGTTAACAAACGCAGGAAGATCCACCCCATTGCTCGGAGTTGGCGCCAAGAAAATGGGAAAGTAATCACCATCAAGGCATGAAGGGGGAGAGTATGAGTCCACTAAAGGTCAGGGGAGAGAAGAGAAAAAGGATTACATGGATTGAATGTTAATATTCCAATCGGTGTTATTACTATATGCATAAGCATCGTACAATATTACATTTTTTCCTGAGGTGAATTTAAATCCATGCATATTTTCTACCTAATTGCAGAGAGCATCAAGACTCTCTTGTGGATTAAATCAGTATACTTTGCAGACAGTTGCCACGACTACAAAATACACAACCTGAAATAATTCAATGTGACATTTATTGACAATAAAATAGAAAAACTATTTAAAAGATTGTGTTCAAACAGTCCTTAGCCAAAATGTAGCCCTCCTTTTAAGTCCAATGCAGAAGCCTGACTGAATACATCCTGTAAGTCAGACTAAAAATAAACGTTGCAAACACTGCAAATGAAAAATGCTGCACGAAGCTCCAAACACAATGGAAACCATGTTTCGTCAAGTTGGGGAATGTTTTCTAAACGCTGTGCATGTGTTGTCAAATTGGTGAAGATGTTTCTTCGTTTGCATCGTATTTGAAGATGCTGTGGGTTTCTCCTATTGTTAGTGTTTTGAGGCTGTTGTAGCGAGTTGGCCCCTGATGGCCACCGTAGTAAATGCCTATATTAAAAAAAGAAAATGTTTGCCTCACCTTGAACACTAAACAGCAGAGAAAGCTTGCTCAAAGCAGCAATTGTCCTTCTGTAAGGATCAGCTGTTGTTGTTGGTGCAGCTGTTGTTGTTGTTGCAGCTGTTGTTGTTGGTGCAACTGTTGTTGGAGCAGCTGTTGTTGTTGGTGCAACTGTTGTTGGTGCAGCTGTTCTTGGAGCAGCTGTTGTTGTTGGTGCAACTGTTGTTGTTGGTGCAACTGTTGTTGTTGTTGCAGCTGTTGTTGTTGCAACTGTTGTTGGTGCAACTGTTGTTGTTGGTGCAACTGTTGTTGTTGGTGCAACTGTTGTTGTTGTTGCAGCTGTTGTTGTTGCAACTGTTGTTGGTGCAGCTGTTGTTGGTGCAGCTGTTGTTGTTGGTGCAGCTGTTGTTGTTGGTGCAGCTGTTGTTGTTGGTGCAAGTGTTGTTGGAGTAGTTGTTGTTGTTGAAGTAACTGTTGTTGGTGCAAGTGTTGTTGTTGGTGCAGCTGTTGTTGTTGGTGAAACTGTTGTTGTTGGTGCAGCTGTTGTTGTTGGTGCAGCTGTAGTTGTTGATGCAAGTGTTGTTGGAGCAGCTGTTGTTGGTGCAGCTGTTGTTGGTGCAGCTGTTGTTGTTGGTGCAGCTGTTGTTGTTGTTGCAAGTGTTGTTGGAGCAACTGTTGTTATTGGAGCAGCTGTTGTTGTTGGTGCAGCTGTTGTTGTTCGTGCAAGTGTTGTTGGTGCAGCTGTTGTTGGTGCAGCTGTTGTTGGTGCAGCTGTTGTTGCAAGTATTGTTGTTGGTGCAACTGTTGTTGTTGTTGGAGCAGTTGTTGTTGAAGTAACTGTTGTTGGTGCAGCTGTTGTTGTTGGTGCAGCTGTTGTTGGTGCAGCTGTTGTTGTTGTTGGTGCAACTGTTGTTGTTGGTGCAGTTGTTGTTGTTGAAGTAACTGTTGTTGGTGCAGCTGTTGTTGTTGGTGCAAGTGTTGTTGGTGCATTTGTTGCTGGAGCAGCTGTTGTTGGTGCAGCTGTTGTTGTTGGAGCAGTTGTTGTTGTTGAAGTAACTGTTGTTGGTGCAAGTGTTGTTGGAGCAGTTGTTGTTGTTGTTGGAGCAGCTGTTGTTGGTGCAGCTGTTGTTGTTGGTGCAAGTGTTGTTGGTGCAGCTGTTGTTATTGGAGCAGCTGTTGTTGTTGGTGCAAGTGTTGTTGGTGCATTTGTTGTTGGTGCAGCTGTTGTTATTGGAGCTGCTGTTGTTGTTGTTGTTGTTGTTGTTGTTGTTCCGTAGTAGTAGTCATAGTGCTGGCGTTTATCCCTCCTCATTGTAAAGGGGAGCTTATCTGTGTAGGTTCCATCAGAGTAGTGCAGCTGAATGGGGCTGTTGGGAAAGTCCTCCACTACAAGCTCAATGGGTTGGTTTCCAGTTTGAGAACTGTATGTATACTGCAGGGTGCAGGAATTCTTAAAAAACAAAGAAAGACAGTTTTCACATTTACAGTGAAACAATTTCAGGATATCATTTGATGTATTTTATTATTATTGAAAGCTCTGTGGGGGCCAATCAGGAATTTACGTTTGAAAATCACATTTTAAGCTGAATTTCTCGATTGATTGTAATTCTTAACTTTGGCTGATTCCTTACCATATCGAAAGAGAAACCTTGAGGCAGGCGACATATCCCACACTCATATCCATTTGACATTGTTGGTACCCTGCATCTGACGTTGTCACCATCATGGTCAAACGTTGGGATTTTGAAGGATCGTGGGCAGCTCTTGGATACTCTGTAACATGTTAATCAAATGAATCAGTAAATGACAATAAAGTCAACAAATTCCGATATTATACATTTGTTGTTGGATTTCTTTGGAATTGGAATTATTTTTATGATTTTAAAGGTTCATTCACACAGTTGATACAATACAATACAATACAATACAGTTGATCTTTTTTGTTGATGAAAAACTGTATAATAAGGGACCTTTAAAATAAAACAATAAAAACATCAAATAAAAAAAAGTAAAATAAAAGCAATACAGAAAGAACACAGTGAAACACGGACAATGATTCCAGTGAGAATCGAAAGTTAACCCAAATGAAAAGCCATATTAAAAAGATAGGGACTATACCTGAGAAGAGGCAGCATGGTAGTGACAGGCATTCTGTTTGATTCTCCCGTATCAGACCGGGATCCCAGATCCACATGGCCCATCATTTTCCATGTGTTCATCGTGTCCGTCGCCCAGTGGCCCAGACCAAGTGAAGGAATGACCCGACCTGGGAATCTGTTTGAAGACAATGTTGAATAATTAGCATTTTAGCGATATCTTCAACATTATCACTGCGATGTTACTCGGTGTCACAATCAGATAACCTCAAAACTATATGTTTTTTTCTATAATAATGACAAAAGTGTACGATATGAACGTTTCATTTACACTGTCATGATTTTGCTGAAGAAACACTGCAACAACTCGAAATCTTGCCAAGTATTTTTGTTTAATATCTAGTCTAGATTATGTCTTTACACCTGATACTGTATATTACATAATACATTCAGAAGTAACACTACAGTGAGATATCGGGTCTTGTTTTTAGACAATGCATTATCTTGTTAAGTCAAATAATCTTATTTCGAGTTGTATCTCAGATTAAACACATATTTATTTTTGCATATTTCTTAGAAACTCACCAACTAACATCAGAAAACAGACCACTTTTGAGCATTAGCGGCTTATATTGTAACAGCATTTCCTAATTCTGGTCAAATATAGTTCAAAATTAGTTCTCCCAGCTAAGATGTGATTTATCTAAATATCCCATCTTATTTCAAGTTCTCTAACCAAGCAAATTTACAATTGTTGTTCTTATTTCAAGTGAAACCGCTTGTTTTCATTATTGTTTCACTTGTTTTTAGAGCAGCATTTTTTCCAGTGTATAAGTAATATCTCACCTGATCTCGAAGGGGGTGTTGCTGTGGAGTTTTAGTTCTTTCTTTATGTCGGCTGTGCACCAGTTAATACCATGGGAACTCATATTGTTATGTTGGACACTGCTATTGGTGATAGATCCACAGCCACCAATACCACAGAAGTAGTCAGAGTATAAGGGGTTACACATGTATGTTGACTGTTTGTTGCGGAGTTCCAGCTGTAAAGAATATGCAGCAGTGATTAGATTATCAAAGGTCATTACATTGATGAAGAAAAATACCAGGTCAATAGCAATTGGTGACAACAGATTTCAAGATTCAGATTCAAAGGTTTTAATGTCATATGGACATAAGCTACAATGTAGAAAGGGCAATGAACATCTTATGACCCGAGCTCCTCCAATAAAATAAAAAAATAAAATGGTGCAAGAAGTCTATATACATAAATAGAATATGATATACAAGAACAGAATGTAAAATAAAATATTGTACAGTAAGATGAAATGAAATATGGTTTATTATGGTGATAACTATTTAGATAAATAAGTAAATTACAAGATGACAAACAGATGAATGTTTATCGAGGCACTTAACAGAGCTCAGAATGGTTATTATTCTGGGTAGTCAGACAAGTGTAGTGCCAGATAGTGCAGTCCAAGTCCATGCACACTAGCAATGCGTCATGAGTGCACAAAAATCCTCTAAAAATATTATGGTCGAAATGTCCTTTTTAAAAAATATATCTTCACCCTTACGGATATATGTATTTGAAAAAAAACAAATATATTTTCAACATTATATATAATATTTTTGCCAACTTACCTTATACGTCCCATCTGAATTCTGTCCTTTAGGCGTGAAGCTCATTGATCCACCATAGAAGCTTAAGTAGCTTGAGTCCAGGTTCCAGGCGGCAGCAGAAACCACGAGCAGCAGCAGCACCTGCAGCAGATACAGAGTGAGAGAAGCCATCTTCCTGGGTGTCCTCTCATCAGGCTCATTGCATCTTAAATACTCTTCTACAAGGAAATATATTCACAATATTATCTTGGTGCATACCAGAATTATAAAGAATGCAGTCGAACAGTATGTGCAAGGAGCAAAAGCGAAGGCATTCCTGTTCTGCACAACAATTACACTGAAAGCTAAGTTTCAATGAAGATTCATCTGATAAGTCTGTGTCATCCACTGTGTGAGAATATACAGAGGTTAAAAATGATTTATACCCCATGATCAGAATAAAATGACATCCAATGCTACAGTGTTAACATTGCATTGCACTACATTAGGAGAGACGCTGCAGTTTCAAAAACGATGCATATATTTTTGTACATATGTAAAAAAAAGCTAACCCTATTCTATCTATTACATTACATTACATTTAGCTGACGCTTTTATCCAAAGCGACTTACAATAAGTACATTCGACCAGGAAGACACAACCTTGAAGAAAACAGAATCATATAAGTACATCAGGTTTCATAGAGCCAAACATTTCAAGTGCTACTCAACTGGCTTTAGGTAAGCCAGTCCTTTATTAGTATAAAAGTGCTTCATTAATAGTTCTAATGCTCGAAGTGGAGTCGAAAGAGATGAGTTTTCAGTTTGCGCCGGAAGATGTGCAAGCTATCTGCCGTCCTGATGTCAATGGGGAGCTCATTCCACCATCTTGGAGCCAGGACAGCAAACCCACGTGATTTTGCCGATGGGAACTTGGGTCCCCCTCGCAGCGAGGGCGCAACGAGTCGTTTGGCTGATGCAGAGCGTAGTGCACGCGCTGGGGTGTACGGTTTAACCATGTCCTGGATGTAGGAAGGGCCAGATCCATTCGCAGCATGGTAAGCAAGTACCAGTGTCTTGAAGTGGATTCTAGCAGTTACCGGAAGCCAGTGAAGGGAGCGGAGTCGTGTGGGAGAATTTAGGAAGGTTGAAGACCAGACGACCGCTGCATTCTGGATGAGCTGCAGAGGTCGGATGGCACATGCAGGTAGACCAGCCAGGAGGGAGTTGCAGTAGTCTAGGCGTGAGATGACGAGAGCCTGGACCAGAACCTGAGTCGCTTTCTGTGTCAGCTGGGGACGTATCTTCCTGATGTTGTAAAGCGTGTATCTGCAGCAACGGGTTGTAGCAGCGATGTTTGCAGTGAAGGATAGATTGTTATCTAGGGTCACACCCAGATTCCTTGCAGTCTGAGTCGGGGAAACAACTGAGGTGCCGATGTTGATTGTTAGGTCAAGAGTGGGACCATCTATTCCCGGGAGGAAGAGCAGCTCAGTCTTGTCAAGGTTGAGCTTGAGGTGATGAGCAGACATCCACTGAGATGTCAGCTAGACAAGCAGAGATGCGTGCAACGACCTGGGTCTCTGAGCGGGGAAAGGACAGAATTAATTGGGTGTCGTCAGCGTAGCAGTGGTAAGAAAAACCATGCGGGCTAATGACTGATCCGAGCGAGTTTGTGTACACGGAGAAGAGGAGGGGACCAAGAACAGAGCCCTGAGGGACCCCCGTAGTTAATTGACAAGGGTCGGACTCAGACCCTCTCCAAGTCACCCTGTAGGTACGGTCTTTCAGGTATGAGGTGAGGAGGGAAAGTGCAGAGCCTGAAACTCCATGTTTTTGGAGAGTGCGAAGGAGGATCTGATGATTCACCGTGTCGAATGCAGCAGACAGGTCCAACAGGATGATGACAGAGGAGAGGGATGCAGTTTTGGCAGTGTGCAGTTCCTCAGTGACAGCAATGAGAGCAGTTTCTGTGGAGTGACCTGCCTTGAAACCAGACTGGTGCGGATCCAGAAGGTTGTTCTGATTGAGATAACAATGATATTTTATAATATACACTGAAAAACACTGACAGGTTGTCTTTAATTAAATGTATTATGTCAATGGATTTCACATACCTGTATTAGGTTAGTTGAAGGCAATACTATTACGTTTAAATTGGTTCAACTTTATTGTATTACTTGCTTTCAACTAACCTAATACAGGTGTGTGAAATCTGTTGACATAATACATTTCATTAAAGTCAATGTTTCCGTTTTTTCAGTGTAATCAGGATGTGGCGGTAGTATAAAAATCCGCACATGTTGTGACATTAAATATTCAACATTTTGTATTTTATAAATTGGTTCAAACATATATATTTGATTCTGTAAAAGTAACACACGTCTCCTGCATCACATGCGAGCTGCAGACGTTCTCATAAAGTGGGTTGTTGTTGAGCTCAAATTATAACACTTATCTGTATTGAAGTCAAGCAATAACAATAAATAAATTAACAAGAAAGTTAGGCGATATATATAATAACGAGGAAGCTCTTTTGTTTTAATTTACAGGAACATCTCTCTTGATAAACACCATGCCTAAAAACAGGTTTTTGTAAGAGTTGCGTTTACTCAGACACTGAAAGGCGTGAAGAACATAACAAAGTGACACATGTTTTCTAATTGATGATACAGTAGATTGAGGCAAGGGAATTTTTTTTGTTATTTGTTCAGGGATTAAATTGTGTCTTGTATGTGTTTTGTTTACTGTGTTGTGCAACAACTGTCCTATTTTACGAAATTAAACTTTCCTAAATATCTTTAATTGCATTTTACGTGGCAAAACATGCACTTTTGTAACGTTGACCCCTTTACATATCTAAACGTATTAAACTGACTTAAAACTGACTCTAGCTTGTTTAGTTTACAAATGCTTGGACTAATATGTGAACAATCACATCTGTATTTTTTGGCATACTCAGCTTTTTTCTCAACATTGTTTTCAATTTCATGAAAGTTATTCTAAAAATGCTTTATTTTTCTCCTAGTTTACAAATGTATTCCTCTTATTGCATCTTAGTATGCACCATTGTACAGCAAAGCAAATTCCTTGTACCTATTTGAAATAAACCTAACTAGCTAGGGTTAGGGTTATAATCAGGGGTGCACATCACTTTTTGCCCTGGTTCTCAAAGGAGCACCTGGAGATGTTGCTTGGTGCTCATCCTTAAAATGAAATAAACCGTAACTTTTGAGGGGGTCTGGACTTTATTTGCCAGACACACGGCACTGAACACACATGCAGAGGTGAACACAGAACACACGTGCAGAGGTGAACACTGAACACACATGCAGAGGTGAACACAGAACACACATGCAGAGGTGAACACAGAACACACATGCAGAGGTGAACACAGAACACACACTGAGGTGAACACAGAACACACATGCAGAGGTGAACACAGAACACACATGCAGAGGTGAACACAAGACAACATTAGCACGACCAGTAATCCTACAAGCTGTCATCACTACCCTCCTGACTGTTCTCCTCACTGTCTTCCTCTCTGTCAGACATGGTAGCTGATGATGTAGGCCTACTTGTAACTTTTATCCATGTACTTTTTTCTTTTAATGTTTAATTGACAGCACTGTAACTTGTATCCATGTATTTTTTCTTTTAATGTTTATTTTATTAGCTTTTCTTTTTAATGACTGCCATTTTCTTAATCTCTTTCATTTTTTGTAAAGCACTTTGAATTGCCTTGTGTTGAAAAGTGCTATATAAATAAACTTGCCTTGCCTTGCCTTGCCTTGCCTTACTTCTTTCTCTCTGGTTGAGTCTGCGATTAGCTGCTTGCATCCACAAGTCAACAGCTGGTTTTGGGTCGAAAGTCTCTGTTGTCATCTTAGACAAGTGGATGTAATCAAATAAGTATGTGAACATAACCAATAACCTACCATAGCCAATAACAAATGAATGTAACTTATTTTATTTGTGTTGTTCATTCATATCTTATTTTACCTTAACATTTATTTATGCATTTTTTTTTATCTCTCCAGTTTTAAAGGATATTTTTGGTTACTGTCCTATAGTATACATTGGAATGATTTAAAACCTGTTTATCCCAATAATTATAAAGGAGTGCCTTGGAAATATGTGTTTACATAAATTGCGACCAAACCGTTTGAATTTAGACTTTACCTCACTGAGCTGTAGTTATCAGTCTGAATGGAGAGGACTCTCCCTCCACATTATTGTAGAAACAACTTCTTCTTATATCCGTTAGAGCAGCTAGCACGGCACCAGATTCTAATTACAACAGCGCTGTTACCGGTGCACCCTCCCTTGCTCACTCGCATTTTGGCTGTGAGCTGCGGGCGCCAGATAAGCCAACATCCCCCATTTTCATCACTTACAGCGCCCATCGTACAGGGCAAATGAAACGTGTAACCGGGGTGAAAAGGGTGTTACATTTACTTAATTATGAATATTGTTACATCAAGGCCGAAAATTAGGATGAGCCCCAACGGTCAAAATGTTTTTTCCCCTCCCAGAACTGCCAGCGCAGCGACTCCCCAGATCTGGCGCCCTAGGCGAACATCTAGCCAGGGCTACGGGCCGACCCTGAGTTCATATCATGGTTCGTATGCAACTCGCAAATATAATTCTCTCTCTCTCTCTTATCTCTCCTCTCTCCTCTATTTTCTCTTTTCCCTTCTCTCTCTCCAGAACAAATCTAAAGGGAGGGCATATGATTTTCATGGGAGGGCACAACACCGTCAAGTGCTGCGGGCCTGCAGCACAATATCAAACAGCAAGGCCAACAGCATTGCGTAAAGACGCACACTTATCGCAAATACATACACAAATAAAGGGCAACATAGAAACCACTTTTGAAACATTGTGTGCGTGGCAGCACAGACACTGGTAAATCACGAGCAAGGCACACTGGTTAAGGATGGCAGCTTCCTCATCGCTGCACTCGGAGAGAAATAGACGGAGACGATGAACTGCTGTTAGCTATGGAATGCCATTTAAGCCAATATTAAATAAATAAATATATACATAAATAATTAAATAAATACATATATATAAATATGCCTATGAAATAATTTATAAAATAAATAAATTAGGCAATAAATATGTATACATGTACATTTAAATACACATTTATTTATTTCATTGGACTTTTATTTCATAATGACACATTTATTTATTTCAAGAGACTTGTATTTCATGACACATGTATTTATTTCAAGAGACTCGTATTTCATAATGACATATTCATTTATTTCAGATGACTTGTATTTCATAATGACGCGTTTCTTTATTTCAAGAGACTCGTATTTCATAATTGCTTATTTCATGTGTCTTGTATTTCATGATGAGACATTTCCATTCCTTATATGCAAATGAACGGGGCGTGGTTAGCTCACAGGTCCAGAGACCCAGACCAAAGCAACAGCACCACACTGACTACTCGAAAAGAGGAAGAAAATGGAGGAGAAGGACTATAAGGCAAACTACTAAATGAAAATAACAACATGGAAGACGTCGGTGGGCTCCAAGACTTAACTGGTTCTTATCTGGTCTTCTCTGGTCCGCCCAATGCTGCTCTTCTGAGAGCAACCGCTCTGACAGCTCTCTCTAGTCTCTACTGGGAAACAGCTAAAAGTCCTTCTGGAGGTAAGCAACGCTACACAATTACACCCAGTCTGAGAGTAAAATATGTCTCGAAGGTTCGTTTTGCTTTCTTACAACGTTAAGTTAATGTTAACGTAACCTTACGTTTGCTAGGAGGCTATCGTTACGAGCTAGCTGTCTTAGCTAACAACAGTTAGCAGCTAACGTTTTCTGCAGTTTGTGTTGCCCCTGAAAAACGTGATGTAGTTATTTAAGCGTATGTTAAATTAACGTTATTTTACAAGTTGAGAGAGTTAAGTTGTGTTTAAAATCGTCAATGTAATGCACGTTAGTTACTTGTGAAGCTTTTCCAGAAGGCGGTTAGATCACCGGACGACAGAGTCGGTCTCCGTGTGCACAGACAGGGCTGCTGTTAACGTCGGTCTGTACAACGGAATTGTAGGCTACCTGTTGATGTGCTGCGAGGTAGCGTCTGTAGTGGAGGCACCGGCACGGAGCAGGAGGAGGATGCTGGCGGGTGTGGTACAGGGTGGCAACGCAGGTGGTGATGGTAGGGGCACAAGGAGCTGTGCCTCGGAGGACAGCATTGGTGGCGGCCGCCTTGATGAGTCAAGCCCCGGGGTTTGCCGAGGTCCAGTTTGTGACATTAAGGCGCGCTGCTGCAGCCGCAGGTGCAGGGTCGCCAGCAGCTGCATCGGCAGCAGTTCTTTCATCGCTATTTCGTTTTAATAAATCCTGAGACCTTTTGAGTCAATTTCTGATGTCCATTGTGTAATTCAAACAGAAATGGGAGTCTACTGAATGCACAATAAACAAATCCAGAATAGGCGGCAGAGTGTGACGCTGTGATTGGTCTAAATGTGGACGAATCACAAATCACAAGACACATGAATTTATTTGACGTAGCCTGCGATTATTATTTTTTTAGTTACTATCTGACATCACATACATCGTAGCATAAAAGTTCACAGCTTATTTATAACAAATATATATATATTTTTTTATAAATAATAAAAATCGTGTTTATTGGGGATGAATGTCAAATGGGAGGGCCTGGCCCTCGCTGGCCCTCCCACGGCGCCGGGCATGTCTCTCTCCCTCTCTCAATGTTGGTACGCAAATGCGCTTTGTTTCAAATGACCCGGTGCTCTTTTTTTGGCGGAGGTGCGCATGCGCACCTGCTCACCAGTTATGTGCAGCCCTGGTTATAATAGAATCCTTTATTGTCATTATACAAGTACAATGAGATTAGTAGAGCTACTCCTTTTTTTAAGGTGCTATCAAAAATAAAAATAAAACAAACAAGAGACGTGTAACATTCAGGAGAAGACAACATACAAACAACAAGCATTCATACTTCAATATGCAGATAAAGTTAAAGTGCAGGAATATATCGGTTTAAGTAAAATTAGGGTTAGGCACCCCTTTATTGGATTGTATTGTCTGACTGCTGATTAGGACAATAGACTGGAGTGCTTTATCAGTTCAGTCCATTTACCATTTGAACTTGCGTCTAATTCTAAGAACATAAACTAAATCAATCAATGTTTATTTATATAGCCCAATATCACAAATGTTACATTTGTCTCAGTGGTCTTCACAGTTTGTACAGAATATCAGTATGACAATACGACACCCTCTGTCCTTAGACCCTCTGTCCTTAGACCCTCTGTCCTCAGACCCTCTGTCCTTAGACTCTCTGTCCTTAGACCCTCTGTCCTTAGACCCTCACATCGTACAAGGAAACACTTCCAGAGAAAACCCACAGTTTAAAGGGAACATGGGAGAAATCTCAGGGAGAGCAACAGAGGAGGGATCCCTCTCCCAGGACGGACAGACGTGCAATAGATGCCGTGTGGAAATCGAAGAGATAATACATTTAAAACATAGGTAGACCAAATCTTTGGAAATGCATGTGTCTGTAATAAGAAGATACTTTCACTGGTTTAAGATACACTCTTTCAGAGGAAATATTACAGGGGGTTTTCAGTTCCTTATTTGTATGTTGTGCCTCTACTGTGACATGTTTACAGGCTTTAATGTTCAAGTGTGCAGGAGAGAAACTTCTGGAGGGAACTCAGGGATTTTAGCCTTCAGACCATTTACATGCACAGAAACCTATAACACATACATGAAAGGGAAAACCCCAATACACAATAGAGCCTCTTTTTAATTGAAACATATTTGTGTGATTGTTCTCATGAGCAGAGCTTTGGCATGCTGCAATGTTAGTCATCTCCTCAGCATGAAGAATGTTTTTTTTAATCAAGCCAGGAGAAACATTTACTTTGCCCCTCCTCCTCTGCACCGGCTGGCTTCCTGTCAGCGGATTACCATTTATCATCCACGACGTTCTAAAAAGTACAAGGGGAACAATAGCTCTTCCAGTAAGTGCTAAGGCATGACCTACTTTTTATCATAGGACAATTGAGAATGAGCTGCACCCGCTCATTAAAAGAGCCGATAATAATGATGCATTGAAATTAAAGGTTGAAGATTTCCCTCATGTATTTAAGTATGACATTTACTTTTTTAACTACAACCTTGTTTTGGATTAATGACATATCAGCATAAATTATTCCCGTAAACAATGTGACGTAACAGCTGAAGCACTTATGCAGCCAGTTGTGTAAAAGTAGATTTACTCAAGTACTGTACTTAAGTACAATTTTGAGGTACTTTTACTTTACTTCAGTATTTCCATTTTATGCTACTCTGTACTTCTACTACAATTCAGAGGTAAATGGTGTACTTTTACTCCACTACATGTATTGAATACCTTCAGTTACTTTACAGATGTGGATGAATGATGTGAAATATAATCAAGTGTTGAATCAGACTTTAGTTCCACCTGGAGTAAATCCACCAGCTACCCTGCAGAATACAAAGTCATTCAAACTAGCTGCACCTTTACCAGCTTTGAGAACACTTTCATGATCAATCATTATAAAACATATCATATATATTATTCTGAAATGGACCAATCTGCACAATGACTACTTTTACTGTCGCTACTTTCACTATATTTTGATGAGAATACTTTTCTACTTTTACTTGAGTAACATTTTTAATACAGGACTTTTACTGTAACAGAGTATTCCTACACTCTGGTACTTCTACTTTTACTCAAGCACAAGATCTGAGTATTTCTACTTTTACTCAAGACCTGAGTACTTCTACTTTTACTCAAGTACAATACCTGAGTACTTCTACTTTTACTCAAGAACAAGATCTGAGTACTCCTTCCACATCTGTCTACAGCTTTTATCGGTAGTAACTACCCCAATTTAATCATCAGCACGAAATAATGATTACTGATACAATATGCTGTTTATCAGGTTCAGGTTATTTATTTGTGACCCCAGGCAGATTAAAAGACAAGGAATCCATTGTGATACATGTACAATAACCCCAGGCTACAACGCATTCAAAACCACTAAAACAACAAACATCAATCATTCAATCAAATAAACACATAAATGCTAATTTTGAAAAAAAACATTAACAAATAGTTATTCAGTCTTCTGAATTTCCAACCTCTTACAGCTGCAAAGGCTCATGGGTATTGTTGGATGTAGAGTCATTGGCCATGAAAGACCAACTAGAGAGAGAAACTCCCTCTGGAGGGAACACAGGGATTTGAGCCTCTGCAGACCATTTACATGCACTAAAACCCTATAAAGCAGAAGAAATGACTACTTTGACCTAGACATCACATTGTGTGTTTCCCAATCACAGCTCTCATGCATCTCGGCATCCTTCCACATTGCTGTCTGATGACATAATGCCACGCCTGGGGCAAAAAACTCTAGCAGCTCATGTTCTTGTTCACATGCCAGAGGTTTTCAATGAGATTTAGTGTCATTCAAAATTTCACTCAACAGCTCTAGGAGGACCTCAAGTCACCACAATTTGATTGACTGTAGCTATGAGGGTACAAAAGTACAGGAGAACAGCATGTGCACATACTTATATATTATATTACATTTCATGTCACTTGTTAGACGCTTTTACCCGAAGCAACTTACATACATTCAAAGGTGGTGCAGTGCAAGTGAAATGTGTTGTAATGCACGTGTCAACACGTTCCATGCTCTCTTGAGAAATCTGATGTACAAATGTATCTGTTGATTGAATGTTTCTCATAATTCTGTCATTATGCTGATGTAAAATCCGTGTCTCAGTACGATACCAGTCAGCTCCGTGGAAACATTGGTAACTGCCTTTTTTAATTTACATTTTAGTGTTGAATGTCTTTTAAAAAATGGACCTGGAGTCTCTTCAATAAAGCTGATTGATTGATTGATTGATTGATTGAATACGATTAGCAATCCCCACAGGAGCTATTTGGGGTGAAGTGCCACAGCCTCATACATGTGAATGAATTATTTGTCTTGCATTGACTGCCTTCTCATATTTGCAGTTTTTCTTAAATAATGCCTGCACTCTAAAAACGAATTCAGGCGACCTTTCACCTCCACTTAATTAAATGCATGGTTGCAAGATAAAAATGTGAGTTAATTGATTTAGATAAACATTTTAAGTTGCAAACATTAATTTGACTTGACTTTATGCAGCTAGCCAGACAGTGGGACATTGCACGAAAAGTCAGCACACTCAGCACGGATAGTGCGCAACGTGATTGCAGCGTCCAGGCAGCTCCCGTTGGAGCATAGCCTTGAGTTGCACATAGCTCCAACGATCCATCAAAGTGTCTCTCCACACACACACACACACACACACACACACACACACACACACACACACACACACACACACACACACACACACTTTGTATTGAATGATTGTATTGTATGAGAGAGGTTTCAGGTTGAATTGAGGCGAATATTTGTAATGTTCAGAGGTTGTTGTCATTGTTGAAATGATAATAAACAAACATTTGCATAAAGCATATATGTCCACTCATATGTTGATAAGAGTATTAAAAAACTTAAAAACTTTAATCCCTTTAAGGTACATTTAAAACAGACAAAAAATGTGCGATGAATTTGCGATTAATCGCGATTAACTATGGATTGTAAGAGAATATTTTCATCTGATCTGTTTATAGAGTTTCTTATTGTTTTATAGAATCTGTGATACTGCAAACATCTGCTTGTAGTCAGTCAAAGACCCCTGTGTAGGTTGAGGCTTGTCTGGATCTCTTTGAGACAAGTAGACCATTGTCTCACATCTGCTACTAATTAGGTATACGCGGGCTTTCTGGGAGCCCGCCTCTCCTCGTGTTGGTTAGATGTTTTGTGTCTTTTGGGGCAGAGATTACCTTGGTGGAGCACAAGGACAGTGTGAAACTAGGATGATCTCCCGGCCGTGTGTAATTGTCTGTCTCTCAATAAATATCAGTGTATGACAGGTGAATCCAGTTTCCCTCATTTGATGATGCGCTCAACATTGCTGCAAAGAAGTTTTTACTTCACAATTGGCGTCGCGAACGGTTACCAACAAATCGTCGAGCTGGTGAGTGTAATTTCAAATCTATATTTTGACATTGCCTCGCCAGACTCTGTGATTGACGGTATAAAATTACCTGTGGAACAGATAGATGCAATATTTTTGGTTTCCTCTGTGTGTGTGCACGGCAAATATTCGGAGAGACCTTAAAGAGGGCATCAGTAATGTGGAACTTCGGTTTAAAAGCAATGTAAAGATTTGTACTGAAACGAATCGCCGAATTCTGGAGATTTCAACGGTTTAACTAGTTAAATCAACTCGCCTCGAAATGTTCCTGTTGCTGCTGCAAGGAGGGTGTGGGTAATTCCCCTCCCCCCCCCCCCCTGTGGGGAGCAGCACACACGGGGATAAACAAAGCACAGTGTCGTATCTTCTTAAATCGCACCATTATGAGTTTTGGAACTAAACAGAACTCTTATTAACGGGAAACGTGATACGAAATATTACGTCACGCTGTGTTTCATAAACTGAGGGGTTGTTGAATTTGGCTGTTGTTAAAATAAAGGGTACTGAATTCATTAAAAGTCTCTGCTCTCCGGATCGGGGAGGGCAGAGCACCACTAAATTAGCATAGTGGTTGTTGATTGAGAATAATGTGGTTATTACTCTTCAGCAGATTCCGTTCTTAGAATTAATTAAATTAATTAATATCTCTGCTCTCGGTCGGTTGAGCAGTTTTACCACTACATTTGCATAGTGGTTTTGATTGAGAATAAGGTAGTTTATTGCTCATCAACTGAATTAATGTTTAACAACAGACTTGTATTTTCTGTTAATCACACCATAAGCTCAAGAACTAAATTGAGCTATTAAATGGGAAGGGTGGTGGCAGAATATTACATTCACACTGTGTTTAATAAACTTACGGATTATTGAATTGGATTTTGTTTAAAAAAAATTAAAAATTAAAATAATTTAAAAAAAAAACAATAAGTAAAAATAAGTACTGATATTTCCCTACCCCCGCTGAAGTTTCCCTAATTCGGATTAAAATTAAACTGGATGAGTTTAGCTGTCACCTGATATTTGTTGCGGGTTCATGTTTGTTTGTATAATTGTTTCGTGTTTGTTTGTATACCTGCCGTCTTGTGCATGTTTTTGTAACAACTAATAATTAATCAGTCCACAGCCAAGGTAAAATTAATCTAAATTTCCGCAAAAGGAAAATAAATACCAAAAAAGCCTCTGTTTTACACCCGGGAACCTCAGAGGCATAACTGCGGGTCATCTGTCTGCTCAAATAGGTCAATGTTGTATTATTTGTTTCATTTATTCTTAATCTATGTATTGTATGGTAATAATGAAAATAAAATAACCTAATGTATTGAACACATTCCGAAACAAAGCAGATAAGACAAGACTTAGACACAATGGTGATTGAACCTTTTTGCACGATTGATGCAAAATGAAAACTTTGTCATTATCTGTTTCCAACTGGCCACTGGAATCAGATAATGGATATGAGTTGAAGTTCAATTACAGTTTTAAATATAGTTCAACATCCTTTTCTATACTCTGCTTGGTGCTGCAGAAGAAGAAAATAAAATAAAACGCAAGACACGGGGTCAGAGACAGGCGTGACCTCTGGAAGGAGAAGATAATCTGAAGCAGACCACGGCGCGACCCATTGGGGGTTTTATGACCACAGCACAAAGAGGAACATCTAATTGCAGCAGTCAGTTTATAATTTTGCCAGTACTGTTGAGCATTTTGAAAATGTCTTTTCCTGCCTCTGTGCATGGCTTAGTCTTTCTATCTGTATAGCCACTGGTGTAAAGTAACTAAGTTCATAAACTCCACAAGTCCTATACTTGGGAACCATTTTGAGATACTGGTACTTTATTTGAGTATCTAAAATGTTTTGCTGCTTTATTTTTCTACTCCACTACAGTTCAGTGGTACATGGTGTACTTTTACTCCACTACATGTATTTAATACCTTTAGTTACTTCACAGATGTGGATGAATGATGTGAAATCTAATCAAGTGTTGAATCAGACTTTAGATCCACCTGGAGTAAATCCACCAGCTACCCTGCAGTATACAAAGTACTTCAAACTAGCTGCACCTTTACCAGCTTTGAGAACACTTTCATGATCAATCATTATAAAACATATCATATATAGTATTCTGGAATAAACCAATCTGCACAACGACTACTTTTACTGTCGCTATTTTCACTATATTTTGATGACAATACTTTTATACTTTTACTTGAGTAACATTTTGAATGCAGTACTTTTACTGAAACTTAGTATTCCTACACTCTGGTACTTCTACTTGTACTCAAGAACAAGATCTGAGTACCTAAGCTAACGTTAGCCAGAAACCTTCCATTTTGACACAAAGAACAATGGGGTAATTTCAAAGTAATTCGAAGTAATTCACACAGCCTCTTCCCGAGGAGCAGCAGGTTCAGCTTCATTTAAATATGTCGCGTAGTTATAGATGGATTTATTTTTTCCTCTAAAGAGAGAATGTGTATTTTATGTTAGTATTTCAAAAAAATCTCCTGGGGGAGAATCCCCCCAGACCCCCTGCGGGGTTTGGGTTTTCAGCATGTGAACTCTTTCACTTGTGAGGAAATGGCAGGATTGGCTCCAGGTCGCCTTTTTATTTACTACAAGACAAATGTTTTTATTTTATTTTAATTTCATACAGTTCAATTTGGATTGAGACAGGGAAATATTCTAAACCTCACGCGTGGCGTTTCACTGACAAGGGGGCGATATAGCGTGTATGTAATTACATTTCAAATACTGATTTGAGCCCCACCACTGTATGGGTTAGCCCTACCATAGATTATCTAACACAAATACTCGGGAGCCGATAAGTCAATAAGTTGCTTTTCGCGACAGGCACACAATAAAACAGTGGTAACAAACATGTGTTTGACTTTCATTATTTAATGAAACTGTGTGCCCTTTATAGTCTGTGTCCAATATTGTGTATTTGTATATATATATTATATATATATATCCTAAATATATGCTAAGGTCCCGCTACGGACACGATAGCAGTCACTTCGTGCGCATGTGTGTAATTAAACCCATGATATCAAAATCTCACTCCAGCCAGGTACCCAAAGTTAGCAACCCTGTCCATACCCCAATAATATTTTATTGATGACAAGTTTGCATCCCTGCCTGTTATCGTTTTCATCACGGAGCTAAAAAAAAATGGTGTATTGATTACTGATCTGTGCAAGTCAAATTTGTTAACTGACTTTGGTTCTAATGTTAATGTTAATTTGATTTCAACCCATAAGTAATTATTTAAATTAACTCAACATTCCACATGATGGATTAGTGTTCCACATTTTTCCCACTAATTTGTTTATGATTAGGCCAATGGTAAAGAGAGACATTTATGACCCTGTGTCCTTTTTGTTAGCACGTGGTTCCATTTTGTCTAATGGCGTTGGACAGCTTCACTAAGAGTCACCCAGTTCTACCCTGCTACAGTCCGGCTGAGTGCAGTCACAGAGATGCTATGGCTGCTCTACATGACATTAATGGTTTGGTCCGAGAATGGACACCATTTCCTGCTCCCAGAGAGAATGATGCTCCTCACACTGAACAATACAGCCATTGACACTGTCTCACGTGGGTCTGCTCCCCCCCACCGAGCCATGAACTGGAAGCTGGAACACTTGGAACTGTCACACCAGCACCAACCCTTGGGTCAGTTAGATGAGACTAACGGCTTCACTTAGGGCATATGGGTCAGAAATATGACTCTCGTTACCACGGAGTGGGTTGTTTGTTTTTTAAGGCTATTCATACTGCTATGCAGAGTGAAGAGCCCCTACTATTTTAACAAATAGGCCTGTCAGGGGCCTCTTACTGTCTACTTCTGCATGTATTCACATTATATGGACCATGTTTACACCTGTTGAAACTAGGGCTGCACGGAACTCAGGCTACAATACAACCATGTTGTTCTGCTCTAACGATTCAATTTATAAATTCTACATCAAAATAGTTCGTTTTTATTGTTTCCAATGATAACGTCACCTTAAGTGGAGGAATGCAAACCTGTTTTAAAATGTAAGGTTTTGAATTTCTTTGACATTTCTCAGTAATGACACCCTCAGACGCCCACTATCATTTATGCCAGTGGTTCCCAAACTTTGTTGTGCCCAAGGCACACCAAAGGACAAGTAAAAAAAAAATCTCAAGGCACACCTATTGTGAAAAGATAGCCCTTATAACACGTGTTATCACTCATATTATGTAAAGTATCTGTAAATGTGCATAATTATTTACTAATGCCAAATAAAATGTGACAAAGACAACTATATTACGAAATATTTCCGAAATTAATTTGAAACTTTATCAAATTAGGCTTCATCAAAGCAGCAACACACTCATTTACACCAGACAGGTCACAAAATAGAAAATGAGGCAAAAGAAACTCAGCAGAAATTCAGCACAGACAACTGTCAATGCAAGGAAGCTGCATTGTCCATGGTCCGGAACTACAAATTATAAATGTATTACTTTAAAAAAAATGTAATATATTACACTACTTCGTTACTATCTACATAAAGTAACTCGGTACTTTACTCGTTACTTTCCTCGCCGAGCACGTACAAACTGCGCATGCGTGAGTGGCAATAACTTTCCTTACCAGCAGGCGGCGGTAGTCAAGCCCCCAGGTAGTGCGCCGGACTCAGATGAACATATTCGTGCTGGCCAAACGGCGGTACTACACTTCCGGTTTGGTTGCCAGGCCCGGAAACACTTTTCCCATTGACTTACATGGGGAAAGAGTGGTCTGTAACTCGTTGGATAATTTTGTAACTAAATAAACTACCCAGTATGAACACTTGTATAGCCCTTATTAAAAAACATTCGTTCCTCAAGTTGTAAAACATTTGCTAATAACGTTATTCTGAGAGTTATTTCCCTCTGCATTATGAACGCGCATCTAATCCACGGGACCGCGCAGCCCGGCACGTTCATGTTACGTGTCCCGACCAATCAGAGAACACTGTGCTCACAGGGAGGGTGCTGGAGCCAGGCTCTGGCTGGAGCTTTTGGAGCTACAACGAGCCGTTAAAGGCAGAGAGTGAAATTCAGTGAATACACGTAGTTTACAGAGATGCTGTATGAGGAACCAATGTGAGTTGCGTTTATCTTTACCCATGGATGCACAATGGGAACGGATCCATATCGTCTTACTGCCATCCCACGGAGCTGTAATAATGGATATATTGCACATGTTTGCTGTAATTCATTGTCATACTACATGGGCTGTATGATTGAATCTTGTACCGTAACTGTTGTATTAAATGGAGTTAATATTACCGATATCACTAGATCATTACTAGCTAGCCGCTAGCTGCTAACTGCCGCCTCGTTCATATCAAATCCATGGCGGTAGTGTGTATTTGTCATTTAATACAGGCAACAACCGGAAGACAGAGAAGAAGAATAGACTGCGTGATATAAAAATAATGGGCATACCTCCACCCCTCGATAGTTATCGCTGACTCAGCCATGTTTATGCAGCACTGCACGTGGAGATGTGGACGCGCAAGTCGCGCAGATTACGTACATAAACCTACAAAGTACTGATATAGTAAATTTAAAAAATAAATGATTATTTTTGTGTAGTTGTATATTGAAAAAATAATGTATGGTTGTCACAAAATCCCACGGCACACCCGGATTTGCCTCACGGCACACCAGTGTGCCGCGGCACACCGTTTGGTAACGGTGGTAACTCAGATGCTTACATGGACTTGTATGTTTTTCCTTCATATCTAACAGAAATAAGAGAGAAAGAGATGAGAGTGAGATGAAGAAGAGAGAGGGATGAGAAAGAGACAATAGAAAGAGATGGGAAAGTGAGTAAAGAGGGATAGGAAGGAGGAGAGATATTTGCGAGTTGCATACTGACTCTGAGTTTTCTCGATTAATAGCTTATATAGACAATACCATGCTTAGATAGACTCCTAAGTTATTATTTCATATGTGACAATATGTAAGAAAAGGGAGGGAAGAGTCAAATTATATTGAGAAATTGAGCAATTGATTTCATATTGGAACATTAATTTCTCAAACCTATGTTTTATGGAAGAGGAAATGTACTTCTGATAAACTAATCCTTGATCAAACGGTAAATGGTGAATTAATATAACATCTAGAATCATTGAGAAAGGGTTATTCCACAGGGACTAGCTCACATTTAACTTAAAATAACATTTATCTGCTTTGGACTGATGAGTATATGATTCTTGCATGTTAAATGACTAACACAATCCTTACATTTATAATGTGCATGTCTCAGGAAGGCTCCCAAATCATTCTGAGGGGGCCTATCCTATTTTTGTAATTGAATGATAATGTGCTAATCCATTACCTTGAGTTGTCTGCACTCAGGAAAACATCCCTATCAAGTGTTAACCCAATAACTAGGACAGCTCTGAAGGCCAAGGGTCAGAGAGAGAGGATCACACTCTGCGGCTGCAGAGAGCAACTTATCCACGGGCAAGGAGGTCGTTCGAGATGAGAGGATTCTAATCTTCAACTTTCTGATGAGATGGGATGCTTCTTCATTTTCGCTCGCAGGACGAGCGATGGTTTCAGAGGCTTCATACAAGGTTCATGTTTCATTGGAGGAGCAGATGTTTTCATAACCTCTCCCATCACGGGGGGCATCTGGATGTGCCACTTGGCATAGGCAGGTGCACTGCTCTCAAGCAGATAGCAGAAGGAATGCAGGCAGATGAGCCTCTGTTTCACTGGGGGATCATACAGTGCTCACTGAATTGAGCCACAAAAGCAGAGCAATTGGGGGGGGATTGAGTTATGGCGCTCTGATGAAGAAGAGTTTTGAGCCAATCAGCACCTCAGTGCTAATCTACAGATAATTGAGTTATGGCGCTCTGATGAAGAAGAGTTTTGAGCCAATCAGCACCTCAGTGCTAATCTACAGTATCAGGATGCCTTTACACACCAGACATTCTGTGTCATAAAGAGAGGAGGAAAACATGTTCTTCTAGCTCTGATACAAAGATAACATTTGAATTGAATGACCAGATGATTACAGATGTACAATTAATGATTGTTTTTGTATTCCCAATGAACAGATATGTGTTAAATAGTGGTGATAAATATATTTTCTCAGATTACACTTTCACACTAAACTAATTAATTAATTGATATTTTCAGATTTATAAGGTATTGGACAATAAGATATTTCTAATATTATAACAGACAATGTTACTATCCTTAATCATTACCAGGTAAAACAGATGTTTTGATGTTGATTACAGTTGATGCTCTGAATAAAGAACAGATGTTTTGATATTGATTACAGTGATGCTCTGAATAAAGAACAGATGTTTTGATATTGATCTCAGTTGATGCTCTGAATAAAGAACAGATGTTTTGATCTTTTCCTTTTCAGGTCTTTATACAATAAAATGTTTGATTCTTCAGATTGTTAAACATTTTGAGAATTGTTTAGCTTTCCCTTCAGATTTTGAAATGACATAATGATTGATAGTTGAAGTAATGTAATTAATTAAATATCATGCCTTACTCTTGAATAAAGCGTAATGAAGTAAACGTAAAGTAATGTTAAAGATTGAGGACACTGTAACTTTACAGATTACAGATTGATCGATTCATCACTGTGAATTTATACCTTAACTGGGAATCTTAGCTGGATCTCTCATGATTCTGATTTATACCTCAATTGGATTTATTATAAATCCTAAATTCTAATTGTGTTTTAATAAGTAATTGCCTTAAAGTAAATCTTTGAGATGTAAGATGATTTAGAATTTGTGTTTGATGAAGGAGATTAACTGAGTGATAAATGATAAAAGATCTTATTCTTGAAACATATATTTTGCTATAATATTTTGTATCCCATGTGTTTATTATTGTACCTTTTGACAAAAATGCCAAGCACTGAAGAGAGATGATTTTTATTATGATTGACTGTGTTCAATCATGGTGATTGAAGTGTTTTTCAATCTTGTTCTATTTTTAATGTAATGAATGTATCTGAGCCCACCCAACTCTGAGGACACCTATTGATTTTAAGTATTGACTGAAATATTCTTAGACTAATGTTAATTGGTTATCAATAGATTGATAAAAGGGTGAATCTGTAAGAGAATATTTTCCTCTGATCTGTTTATAGAGTTTCTTATTGTTTTATAGAATCTGTGATACTGCAAACATCTGCTTGTAGTCACTCAAAGACTCCTGTGTAGGTTGAGGCTTGTCTGGATCTCTTTGAGACAAGTAGACCATTGTCTCACATCTGCTACTAATTAGGTATACGCGGGCTTTCTGGGAGCCCGCCTCTCCTCGTGTTGGTTAGATGTTTTGTGTCTTTTGGGGCAGAGATTACCTTGGTGGAGCACAAGGACAGTGTGAAACTAGGATGATCTCCCGGCCGTGTGTAATTGTCTGTCTCTCAATAAATATCAGTGTATGACAGGTGAATCCAGTTTCCCTCATTTGATGATGCGCTCAACATTGCTGCAAAGAAGTTTTTACTTCACATGGACCATCATGCCATTAATCGCTGTTAAATAGTTATTTACAAGAAGACATAAAAACATAAACAACAAAAGGACATCATACAGCAAAATGTACAGGGATTACAATTTACATATCTAACCACATGTACAGGTACCAACAGCATCTGATTTTGTAGCATCCAACCGAGCTTTAAAAACATGTAGTGGTACTAGCTTGGTAATTTTCCATTCCTTTTGCAGACTGTTCCATGTTAGTGGAGCTGCACATCTAAAAGCTTTCTTCCCTAAGACAGTCCTAGCACTTGGCACATTTAATAAAACCACAGCATGCGATCTCAGGCAATAAGTACTTTCAATTCGCCGAGAGATCAGGGAGCAGATATAAGATGGTAGTTTATCCAACATGGCTTTGTAAATAAAAAAGTACCAGTGACTGAGCCTCCGTACAGTAAGTGATAATAATAATTCCTTACATTTATTATAGCGCTTTTCCAGATGCTCAAAGCGCTTTACAAATACACATTACACATATCCAATGGTCATGTACTGTGGAAAATACCCACAGGAGCAAGATCAGGTGAAGTGTCTTGCCCAAGGACACAACCGCTTTACAGACGCAGCAGCGGCGGGTTTCACCCCTTGATCTGATGATCATTGCACAGCGCACTGCGCCACACCGTCCATCTTCACGCCTCGAAGTCATCGAAGCGCTTTTACAAGTACACTACATGTACTGTGGACAATACCCACAAGAGCAAATCCGGGTGAAGTGTCTTGCCCAAGGACACAACGGCCTGACGCAGTGGCGGCAGGAGCGGGTTTCGAACTGGAGTTCCCCAGCACCCCCCTTGATCTGATGATCAGATGCACAGACCACTGCGCCACCCGTCCTGTGATGGCAAAACTGCCTTGGTATACAGGGTACAGTGATGCGTAAGTGCTTTTCAATTTGTCAAAAATCTCAGTGCACTGTGATACGCAGCATCTAACTTGCTCAGGTAATTGGCAGGTGAATTCATATATAACAAATCACCATAGACCACATCAGCACAGGTAAAAAGGTCAGCCTTTTCCTGGCCTCAAGCGAGAAACAGGACTTATTTCTGTAAAAGAAACCTAGCCTAACCCTCAGCTTTTTAAGCAGGTTATTGACATGAAGATTAAAAGTGAGACAATCATCAAGCCAGATACCCAGGTATTTGTAACAGGTAACCACTTCAAGTTGTATTTCTTGCGTAGTTACAATATCCAAAGCAGTCTCTGGTGTATTTTTAGCTTTAGAAAAGAGCATTACCTTGGTTTTATCCACATTTAAAAGAAGCTTAAGCTCAGAGAGCTGAGCCTGAATAATGTTAACAGCCTGTAATTTAACAACAGCCTCGTTAATCGAGGGACCTGCACAGTACATAACGGTATCGTCCGCATAAAAATGTAAGGTTGCTTCTTCGACATTTTCACCTAAACTATTAATATAGATAGAGAATAATAGCGGACCTAAAACTGAACCTTGTGGTACACCATTAGTGATGTTTAACCACTCAGAAGACAGCCCATCAAACAAAGCTAGCTCTGTTAGCATTAGCCTGGAAGAGATTCAGGTCTGCAAAAGGAGGAACAGGGAGAGCAGTTCCTGAAGACACGAAACAGAGTATAAAGTGAAATGTGCAATAAGACGGTAAAATAAAAATGAAATAATACACATGTATACAAACCTAAGAAGTTGGAGTAAAACATGTGATGTGCAGCAAGAACATATAAAACAAAACAACACTATGTGCAATAAGGCAATAACATAAAATAGTAAAATACATATTTATATAAACCTGAGAATTTAAAGTGAAAATGTGCAATAAGACGATAAAATGAGAAACAGGAGGAAATGGAAGAGCAGCATTTTCACTTCCTGTGGAAAATCCTTCAAATAAATCCACACAAATGGTTGAATTACCTGAAACCACGGTTTGCATAAATACAATGACGTGTGTTTCTGTCATCGGTCTGGAATGTTTTTAAATGCTAAATAAAAGCTTGATAAAAAACTAAAAAAGTTATAAAATGTGCATTAAGACTATAACAAATAATACAAAATACAAATCTGCCACTTTCTTACAGAGCCCCTCCTCCAACACACCCGAACGCGCAAAAGACCAATGAGGGCACGAGATAAGTTTGTGCACAGATGGAAGGCTGACAGGCAGGTAGGCCATCCAGTTACAGCCGGGCCGGCTCAGATGATTGGTCGTGCTTTTTTCAGTACTACGGCTTCCACAGATGACATTTTTATATGGATTTTTTGTCAAAGCATTTCAAATATTCATTGCTATCGGGATGTAAAATGATAAAATTAAATAAAAATAACTTGTTTTTCTAAAGATAAGAAGTTAAGGAAATAATGTGCAAAAAGAAGATAAAATAGAATATAATATTTGTAATTTGTATTTTATAATAATATGAAGAAATGTTCACATTGTGCTTAAATATATAAAAATAATCAATATGTTAAAATGTGTATATCAAAATATATACAGTGATGTTAAGTATTAATGAAACCAGAATTTTGCTTGGATTGTACGGTGTAATATTGTATGTTTTGTAATTTTGATGTTACATTGGGCATTTGAATTATGTTGGATAAAATATCTGATAACTATTATGTTGGTTTCACAATGAAGATAATAGTGGCTCCATCGTGTGGCATATCAACAGAAGAATACATAATGCAGAATCTCTACATTATAATGTTACTGAGAGGATTCAATTACCCGTTTCTACAACTGAACGTTAGCTTATGGGTTTAAAAACCTTATAATTGCAATAATTTAACAAATGGGACTGTTTCCATTCAATCGCTGAAACCTCAAAGTAATCTACTCTCTATAATCAGGATTTATAAACTTATGTTATATCAAGTTGTTTTATTAAACACTTTTCTCCCTCATATCTATATGACAACTTTCCTTTACCAGTCATCTTCAACAGTAAATAAATACAGAGCTCAATCCCAGGTCAAATGCACATAAAGGGTAATAATGAGGTTCAGCAACAGGAAAGCATTACAAATAATGCCATTCGTATTATATTAAATAAACTATCCAAGATGTGTGTTTGATGCAAGAGAGAAAGATAAATAAATTGGACAAAAGCAAAAGAGATGTGAGAGAGTTTTTATTGAAACTTTAAGCCTAAAGGAGTTAGGATAAGGTGGAACAATTAAGTTTTACATGTACTATTAACATTAAGCATTACACTGATTGGATACACATATCAATCAAGTTTTAAATCATAATGGAGTACATGATAGAAGAATCACTTGTGAAGCTACATAGGATTACACTGTAAACAGTGGTTAACACCACAATAAACACCACTTATAACCCATAAGGCACAAATGAAGACTCGTTATCTGATAGCATTAAAAAACAAGAAGCTTAATGTAGTCAAATGCAACCGATAAAAAAATGGGTATTCTGAAATGGCCGCTTTCTTAGTTTTCTAAAGAGGCCAACGGTTGGTATTTGACCTTTGATGCTCTGACTTTGTACAGGGCCACTGCACTGATCATGCCAACGGCTGCAAGAAGACATCCAACGATGAACACCAGGTTCAGATTCAGGGGGTTCGCTGGAGAGAAACAGAAGCGTTATTTTAATTTCACATTTCCAAAGACTAACTCCTCAGAGGACATGGTCGAATTGTCTTATTAGTCCAGGAAGGTTCCTTACCGAGTGAAACGACCCGAGGTCTCTAAGTGGCATCCATGATAACAGCTTTTTAAAATGTTGATGATAGGAAAGAAGCTTTAATGCTTGATATCTCCTTTAGGATACACTGGAAAATCCTGTCCCACAATACCTAAGGCCCATCACTTTTTCACTAAGGTTAGAACCTAATTTGCTCATTTTCATATCAGTATGTAGTGTCTCTACTGGGACATGTCTCCATGCTTTAATGTTCAAAAAGCTCTTTATTCTTCTCATACTGCCTGTGCTGCAGCACCTCTTTTCACCCTCTGTTTGAAACCAGAGCCCAGTCTGCTCTGATTGGTTAGCTGGCCGGCTCTGTTGTGATTGGTCAACCACTTACATTAGAGATGTCCCGCCCAGTAGCGTAGGCAGAAATGTACTTTAGGGTGGGCCTGTAAAAAATAGGATGGGCCAGATTTTTCTTCTGCGCATCAGAAGCTAACAACAATCCCCGCCGGTACCGGTGGCAGATTACTTTTAGAATACTTTTGGAATACTTTATTTTTCCATAACAGATGGGTATGTTTTGGTGAACAGGAGACACGTATTTTACTGTTTTAATGGCTTATCAAGAACTCAAACACAACATCTTTGCAGGTGTCTGTTGTCTGTGGTGGTTGGAGTTGTATGCAGCCACGGCCGGTATGTGGGTAGAGGAGGGGCTGGTGTCTGACGTGTAGTTGTTGCTGGAATTGTATGATGATACCACCACCCCCATGGGGTTGTGGTTGGTGCCATAGTGTTAAGCGCTGGAGTCGTGATTGGAGTTGAAGTCGTGGGAGGATATGTGTGGTAGTAGGCTCGTTTATGCCTCATGGGAATCAGTGGAGCCTTGTAGGATTGGGTTCCATCGGTGTAGGATAGAGAGATGGGCCTTTGCGGGAAGTCCTCCACCACCAACTCAAATCCAAAAACACTTGGGTTGGCGATGGCATTGCGGTAATGTAAGGAGCAGGAACCCTAACAATGTAAACATTCAGACATTTAGTGAGGCAAAGGCTCTGTCAGGTATTGGAAAATGTATAAGGACATTGATTTTTAATTTACAGACCTGATCCAAGACAAAGCCTGAAGGTTGGTTACATCCGCTGCACTCTATATTTCTGATATTTCCATATCTGCAGCGAACTGTGTCTCCATCAGGGTCGAAGGACATCAGCTTGTAGGTCCGTGGGCAGTTCTGGGGAACTCTTGAAAGGACAAATTAACACGAGTGAGGAACACTGTTCTGCCCATAAAACCCAAAAGGATCAAATAATCAGAGTTATAAATGCACATGTGAGGTAGTAGAGTAAGCACGGCCACAGTGGCTTATTTTAGGGTGGCCCCAAACACACCCTCAAAGAATTTATATTGATACTTATATGAACATTACACACCCATTTCAAAGAATAAACACAACGCGAGTTGACCTTTTTTTAATGAATATAATTTCATTCAAATGAATGGAAGCAGTAGACACAGTTATTAAATAGAGGCAATTGTAAAGCAATCATCTAACAACTATTTTGGGAAAGAGGTTTCAGCCGATGGTAAGGCAGAACTGTAAAGGTTAACACCCATTTTGTCACTTTACTTTGTGAGTGCAGAGCAGAAACTGTCTGCAGGACTTCACCTTCATGATACAGAGCGATTTAATCAAACAACAACATAAAGAATGAGCTTACCGTAGGAAAGGTAGAATGGCAATGTCTGGGGATCTGTTTGGTTTGCCAGTGTCAGATCTTGATCCCAAATCTACTTGAGTTCGAAATCTCCAACCTGAAACCCCGTTACGTGTTCGGATCCAACAACAGCTACTTGCCCTGATAGGTGTGCAAACAAATACTGCATTAATAAACAGATGCTTGTTTTTATTTATTATTTTATGATAAGCATCAAAACAACAAATACAAGTGTTTGCAATGCAATTATGGAGACTCATATAACATTAGCATGATTTGAGTCAGAGAAAAAGCTCACCTCATCTGAAACGGTTTGTCAGTTGGGACTTTTCTTTGTTGAACTGTTTCTGTTTCACACCATTGTCTGTTGCTTTGCGGTGAATTGGTGCTCCTGTCAGTTATGCCTCTCTGTTGATTAGTGACTAAGCCACAGTTGCCAGTGCTACATGTCTGGTAATGGGAGTACAGACACCCATCATACAGTAGGTCGCCCTGTCGCGAAAGTCCACCTTTGAAAAAAAATAATATTAATGCATATTTTTATCGCTATTTCCAATGTATTTTGTGCTTTGACATATACTGTACCAATCAAGGTAAAAAGCTAGACAACACAGTTAAAAGAAAACATTGAGGTAAACTATATTTAATGTATGGCAAAAACTTTAACAAAAGTGAGTGTAAAATTAACAACGTCATAAATATGAATAAATTAGTTAATTATTAACTGATGTAGTTTCTCTCACCCTAAATGATCAATCAGGGTTTCTTCCTTTGTAGCTATAGGTCACGGTTCCCCCGTAGTGATGTGATGCAGACGCCAGTGAGACCAGCTGAAGCAGGAGCAGAAGAGCGGCGGCCATCTTTTCCTAAATTCACCTCTGTCTCGAAGTATCTGCTGCTCACATCCACCTGCAGCATCCTTTTATACACACCTGGACATGGTTCCTCCTTGCAAGTTATCACCTTCATCTATTGATAACTGATCTATAACTGCCTTACGAAAAAACACTATAGTATTACTATTGAGAATTACTATAGAAATACCACAAAAAACTGCTATAGTATTTCTATGGTGTTTTGGGACACACTATAGAGAATTACTTTAGTAATACTATAGAGTTGGCTATGGTGATCTTATAGTGAAGTTACAGTTATACTATAGTGTTTCCTGTAGTATTTCTATGTTTTTTCGGCCACTATAGGAAATTACTATAGCTATACTATTGAGTTTTATGTAGTATCACTATAGTGCTTTATATATTATTTCCATGGTTTTTTGGAACACACTACAGAAAATTACTATAGTAATACTATAGAGTTGGCTATGGTGATCTTATAGTGAATCTATAGTTAATTAGCTTTAATAATGATGTATTCATCCCTATAGTAAGTGTGGTATCAACAAATACAAGTTAGCAAGCAGAGCAGTTTCAATTTGAAAGATAGGGACTTTATTAACAAAATAAAATACATTGTTCACAGAATATGAATACGAATAACTTAAATGTAAAAAATGTACAAGAATAATTTCAGGCCCGAAACAGAAATGGTTGGGCAATGAAATTAAGAAAAAGTGTCCCAACCCCTATACAGGGTTCTTACACCTTTTCCAAAGTCAAATTCAAGCACTTTTCAAGCATTTTCAAGGTGCATTTTCCAGCTTTTCAAGCATCTTACAGCTGTTGTAAATTACATATTTATATACACATACTCAAATGATTATTTCCCTACCTCACATTAAATCCGATGTTCTTAATGCGATAAACAACCAAATGTGTGTTTCGTGATAGCATTCTACACGAGGATGAAAAATTAAAGAAAATAAAACTAAGTTTAATATTTCAAAATGAGTGATCTGTACGTAGACTAGGCCTCCCATATAACCTGTCTGAGCCAATATAAAACAATCAGCCAAATAACTTTTCAATACATTATTGATTACTATTTTTGAGGTACTTTTAGGTTGGAAGTGAACATAAGTCAGAGGTACATGGTGTACTTTTCCTCCACTATATGTATTTAATCCCTTTAGTTACTTTACAGATCTGGATGAATGATGTGAAATCTAATCAAGTGTTAAATCAGACTTTAGTTCCACCTGGAGTAAATCCACCAGCTACCCTGCAGTATACAAAGTCATTCAAACTAGCTGCACCTTCACCAGCTTTGAGAACACTTTCATGATCAATCATTATAAAACATATCATATATATTATTCTGAAATGGACCAATCTGCACAATGAATACTTTTACTGTCTTTAACTATATCTTGATGAGAATACTTTTCTACTTTTACTTGAGGAACATTTTGAATGCAGGACTTTTACTGTAACAGAGTATTCCTACACTCTGGTACTTCTACTTTTACTCAAGTACAAGATCTGAGTACTTCAACTTTTACTCAAGTACAAGACCTGAGTACTTCTACTTTTACTCAAGTACAAGATCTGAGTACTTCTACTTTTACTACAAGATCTGAGTACTTCAACTTTTACTCAAGTACAAGACCTGAGTACTTCTACTTTTACTCAAGTACAATATCTGAGTACTTCTACTTTCACTACAAGATCTGAGTACTTGTACTTTTACTCAAGTACAATATCTGAGTACTTATTCCACCTCTGGTAGTGTATTAGTCTGAATTGTAGCCACAAAATCATGCAGAGCTGCATAAAAATAGCCTCACAATGGTAACAAGTGGAAAATAATATGTACAAATGTGTACAATGATTTGTAGGTAATTTTGACTACTCAAGACACCTGATTTATACATCTGCAAAGGAAGACCGTGTTCATTCTACAATTACATGGGATTAAAGCAACATGTAGTTTTACTTGTATAATACTTCAATTTTATATAAAAGACAGTTTGTTTTCATGTTTTCAAATAAACAAAGTATTGGCTTTCAGAATATTAAACTTGTTTCGGCAAATGTAGATGATAAATACAACTTTGAAGCTTCGGCATAATTACAAGCAGAGAACGGACTAATGTAACGTCACAGCAAGCATAACAGCCGCCGGTGTTTCTTGTGAGTGTTTCCCCGGTACACAAACGCAAAAATACACAAACACACTCGCGAGCTTCCCCCAGACCAGTAATACAAACGAAAATGTGTCTTCGGGTCAATGTGACTGATTTCGATAGAGCAAGTCACATTTGGTTTAGGCACGAAACATACTACCAGTAGAAATACATTGCTTTCAAAATCGCTCTGTGTCGAATCAATAGATTATATTTCGTGACTATAACACAAAATGCCGTGAGTGCTTCATCCTCTGAACACCACAGGATGGCGACTGTAACGCACATAACATAGGTACGCTCCTCTGAAATGATTGTCCCCTGCAATTATTATTATCCCTCAATCGAGTTCGCTATTCAGCTAGCTAACGTTAGCTTAAACAAACGTAACATGCAACGTTAGCCTAATCTAAAATGCTCAACTACGGCGTACCTTTCATGTGGCTCGTCAGCGCAGACTCTCCCATCGTTATGTTGCAAACTTAGCAGGAGGCTACTTGTGGGCTTGACCCTCGTCTTAGCCATGGCTTGTATTTGTATTCTGCTAGCCAACGCTCGTTGAAACGGCAACCTCCTGGCACACAGTCAACTATCACTCTCATCAGAATGCCTAAGTCACACGTAACACAAACACTTGCAGGTCGCGCGCATAGCGCGGGGAAGCCGCAGCGGAGCTGTTTTATGTACAGTAGAAGCGAAGCAATTCTTTTCTTTTAATCTAAAAAGCGAACTATTCAGTCAGACAGCAATTTATTGTAAAAGTAAAGCATTTACATTTTCAAGCACTTTATCTCAATTTCAAGCACCATTCCCATAATTCAAGCACTTTCCCAACCTTGAAAACACCACGTCAAATTTCAAGCATTTTCAAGGATTTCAAGCACCCGTACGAACCCTGCCTATATATAAACACATTTCACATTCATATACTTACAACCCATGCCTCTCCACCAAGTCAGAGATGCAAACTTTGACAAGTTTGAGGCTGGTCTTCTCGGTAAGAATGGCATTAGTTTGCAGTTCATCAAATCAGTGTGCGAAAAAGTACACGTCCCACCGTCCGGGACGTGTTATTTACAATATCGGACAAGTAGATCTTTCAATTGACTTGTCCGGCGGACAAGTGACGTTTTTCGGCCTGATTTATTGACAAATTATTGATACATTCAGTTTACAAAAGGCAGAACTCATTCGCAAATTGTACGTGTCCGCCATTGTTTGTTTAGAAGTGTTAGTTTCGGTTCTGCTTGTCGATTCCTAAGGAAATGCATCTCGCCGCTTTCTATACAGTTAGACGGGGCGGGAAGTGTAGCACAGTGGCAGGGTTGGGAAGCAAAACACGGTTCCGAGTAGGAACAAATAACAATTGTCCGGTACCGGGATTAATAAGAGTTGTGAGGACAGGAGGCGAGGCCGAGCCCCGCGGACTGCAGCTCTCTCTATGCTCCGTATCAGCTGATCGCTGCACGGTGCAGCTCAGCGTCTCTCTCTCTTTCTACACACAGCGGATCCGCTGCCCGATTAACAGCCTCATCTTTGTCAAACTTTCTTATTTTCTTTCTCTAACACATAATGAAGGTTATTAAGCGTTTTAACTCCTATGTTGTTAATATTGACCACCATTTCCTTTATGAAGTAAAGCAACCTCCCTGTCTGTGTCCTCACATCCCCGGACCCCCAGACTCAGAGGAGCACAGGGATGTCAGTATTGTTTATGAAGCAGGGTATAGAAAGTACATTATTGAAATGAAAATACTATTTATTTACTTTTACAAACAGTGAGCAGCTGCAGCATGTGTATTGCAGGACATGTGTAAGCGTATTTGAGTTGTAGAAAAGCGCTAGGCCTATAGGCTATACTTCTAATGTGTCATTATTATTATTATTAGGTTATGTCCTATGTGTTGGACATGTGTGGTTGGACTTTGTCTCACAGGCAGGTTGCAGTGTAACATCAGAGGAGACTGGGCCAATTGTACATTCTCAAACTGCACCACTTAGAACTAACTAAACAATGCAGAGATTATTTTTATATAAATTGTATTCAATAACCGTAAGAAATGCAACAGTATGAAGTGATTTGTAAATAGGAATACAGATTTGACTTAATCTTTTCATAAATATATTTTTCTCCCAGTTTGACTTATTTTTACCCTCTCAAAGAACCGAAAATAACCAGAATCGTTCAAATCCAAACGATACCCAACCCTGTGTGATGCAGTAAAATCTTACCGCTCACTTACGTTAGCGGTGTCGTAAAAACCGTGGGAAAATGTAAAATACGATGACGAAGAAGAAGATTCCAGTGGCCCCAATTTTTGTCCATTCTGGACAAGTGAAAAATGTATTCGGACAAGTAAATTGCCAAACTCACTTGTCCATGGACAAGTACTCTCTAAAAACTTTTTCTCACACTGCAAATACTTCTGGAATTGTCTTCTTAAGTAGATCAGTTAGGCCATTCAGAAGAACTGGTTCTTGGCTGAACAAAACAATAAGAGCAAGCACAGCACAAAGTAAAGTTCTGGCCTGTGTGATTTTTTGAAACACAATTTAACAAGCATGGTACATGTATACCTGAGTGTGACAGACTTCTCTTAGGACAGGCTGAAGATCCGGTGCTTCAGAAAAGTGCACTTGGAATCTGTCAAAGTTACTGATGTTCTCACTTCTATCAACATCTATAAACTCTTTGAAGTCTGTGTTGTATTTAAAAATCCTATCCAGGACAAATCCAAATTCACCTGTTACTTCCAGGAGATGGTTTGTGCTTTGGACACTGTAGATTTTTCTTTTAATTTCCTTTTAGCTAGGACTTTAACAGATTCCTGCAGCTCATTCCCGCTTCCTGTAATTATAAGAAAAAGACAAATTCATCCTGATGTTGACTAATCATATTATGCCAGATTAAATTAAATGCCATCATCTATCATCTTCTAGTTAAACCCATTAATACACACCTTATATAAATTATAAGCAGTATGGTAATTTTAAGTTAATTAACTTCACCCATAAAGACAACTTCTAGAGAAGCACAGGGGATATTCTGCTCAGCCTCCAGTGGCGTTTTCTCCTGGAGGCTGGGTATTTCTTTATATATTTTATTTGTATTAAAAAACATCTCTCCGCTGTTGTCAGTGAGTATTTTACAAAGACTGAAAGAGCGCCCCTCTAAATTAATGTGTGGTGAAACACAGTATTGCACGCTACACTCACTCTATACTACACCCGCAGTCCGCTGTGTCAGGGACAGAACGGTTTGATTGGTCGGAAGGAAAGCCCGCCGGCCCTTCCCTTCCGACCAATCAAATAATCGGAAGGGAAGGCCTAACGTGCCGTGTGTGACGCTGCATCTCACATACACAAGTTGCCTTAGCGACAAGAGGCAGATATGAAATCTCCCTTCTACACAATATAATATTTGCAAGTATAGAGTAGTGGCTGATGTTTTAGCCAGAAACAGGTAAACTGTAGTACTAATAACTTTAGTGCGAGTAAGTTACGTATTTGCACTGTAAGAGACTGCATATCAACGCAGCCTCTGTCGGTCTTCTCACCCGCACTTCCCCCCCACATCTGGCCGAACAATGAAACCTAGCCAAAGTAGCTAGATAGCATTAAACATATAGCTGCTAATGCTATCAATATAATGCCGATTGAAGAATGATGGTCACAGAAAAGAGTGTAAGCTACATTAAGTTAAGATAAAAATAAATATAATAAAAAAGAAGAAGAACTACGGCTTAAAGGAAAATAATTGTCATCCAGGCAGCTAAACTCAAACAATAGTTAGCTGTTCAACATTGGCAAAACATATTTATTTAAGTTTAAAAATATGTATTTAGACCCCTAGCTTGCTCACATTATGACAATATATCTGCTCACTTTGTTAAAAACGTTTTGTTTCTGTAACTTACCTAGAGTTAGACTCTCCTCCGCTGACATCCATCCTCCACAGCAGCCAGAGGTGAAATGGCAGTTGGGACATTTGATGGACAGTTGAAAAATGATACATTTGAAATAACTCACCCGTGATTGGGCAGGACAGTGCCCAATGACAGTGCCCAATGTTAGCCCAGTGTTAGTCAAACCCAGAGCCATATAATAGAAGAGTTATGACATCTCCGTTCACTCCAATGGACCACTTTTTTTACAGCAATGACGGATCGTGGAGCCTCTCAATCGTTCCCCGGAAGTTAGCGCCAAGGCTAGCAGAGCTGTAGAGTTGCAGCATAATAGACCGTTCGTGACGGACTTTTAAAGGTAAGAAGAAGTTTAAAAATTTATATTGCGGATATTATCAGTACATCTGATTCAAATTAACATGTGTATTAAAGGATGTCAGTGGATTATCCCTAAATTAGTAGATTTAGGGAACGTTTACAGATAACAGATTAAGCTAGGATACCGAAGCAAGTTAGCAACAGACGTTGAACAACCTTTTAATTGTAAATGCCGTTCTCTTAATGTCAGTTGGTCCAACGTTGTTGAATTAGAGAAGAGGGGCTTCTAAACGGGATTGTACGCGGGGGTGGAGGGAGTTAAATATTAGATAAATATAACTTTGGTGCGTGTAAGAGTGAGTGTTTTTAGCAGAGCCATATTGTGTACTTGTGATTATGTTGATTATTACCTGCCTGTATAATGTTGCAGCTCAGCTGATTTTGGATTGATGGCAAAGGGAGAGGGACTTAAGTGAGAGTGAAAACACAAGGTAAGTTTAATACTACTGTTTTATATAAGTAAGCATACTAAACATGTATTCTGTGAAGGTCTCACTAGCACTGAGCTAGCTATCCATCCAGTTAAACCGTTTGAAAGAAAACTCCAGCGCAGTTGTCAGTTTTACTGAAGTCTCTTTACTTGGTGAAACTGTAAAGACAATACAGACATAACAGTTTATTATTGACGAGCTAAACTAAACAGAATACCTCACACAATGAGCTACGACGCACAAACTGAGAAGCTAATCAGCCTAGCCGCTAGTAGCTTAGCCGCAAGGAATACTCACTGCATTCCTACAAACATAAACATTTTACATACAACATATTCTCATTAAGCCACAGCCTGTCGGATAATAACACTCAGACGATGCGTGAACCAGCGGGAAATATGAAGCACAGCCCATGGAGAGCAGACATCCGTTCATGAAAACAACCCAAGCTACACATGGAGCACACTCGGAAACAAACAAGTTCGTTTTCCTAGTAACAGGAATCGAATAAACCACTGGCAAGCAGCAGTGTCAACCAACCACCACGAGGTGGTGCCAAAACACAGCCAAGAAACACATACATGACAGATATACACCAAAAACACATATCAAGGACAGAGCACTCCCCGCCTGGGGTTTTTAAACCCCAGATCAATCAACAAGAATCAGTCTTTGGAGACAGAAGCAGGACCACTTCTGTAACAGGACGAGAAAAGATCCTTTTGGTCTTGTCCTTGGAGATCTCTACCTCAATCTTACGAACCAGTCCATCCCTTCCTGGGAATGTCTTTGAGATGGTGGCCATAGGCCATTCGTTTCTCTGAGCCTGATTGTCTTTCAGGAGAACAATGTCCCCCTCTTGAAGGTTTGGCCTCTTGGACTGCCACTTGTGACGAAACTGCAGAGTCTTGAGATATTCTTTTCTCCACCTACTCCAAAAGGTGTCCGCCAGGCTCTGAACTTGCTTCCACTGCTCTTTAAAGAGGTCTGCCTCTTCAAAGTTACCTGGAGGAGGTGGTGTAGAGCCTGTTTTGAGGGTCAGGAGTATTGCTGGGGTGAGGATGAGAGGTGACTCTGGATCTGAAGATACTGGGATGAGAGGTCTAGCATTGATGACTGCTGTCACCTCAGCCATGAGCGTAACCAGAACTTCATGTGTCAAAGAAGACTTCTTCTGTTCAAGCAGCAGATAGTCAAGAATGCGACGAGCGATGCCAATCATCCGTTCCCATGCCCCACCCATGTGGGACGCATGTGGCGGGTTGAACACCCATGTGCAGTTCTGCGTGCTCAGGTACTTCTCCACGTTGTTGCCACTGGAATCTGTAGTCTTCATTTGCAACTCTCGAGAAGCGCCGACGAAGTTAGTGCCGCAGTCAGACCATATTTGTTTTGCTGGGCCCCTGATAGCGAAGAATCTCCTTAAGGCATTAATGAAGCTGCCGGCACTCATTGTTTCAATGACTTTGATATGTACTGCCCTTGTACACATACATGAGAACATCACTGCCCATCTTTTTGAGTTTGAATGTCCTCCTCTTGTGCGTCGTGAGGCTTCCCATGGCCCGAAGACGTCGACATCTACGTAGGTGAAAGGAGGTGCTACTTGCAGTCGTTCGGCTGGTAGATCCGACATCTGTTGATGTTCTGTCTTTCCTCTCAGCTTCTGGCAGGTTACACATTTGAAGAGCACACTGCTGATACTGCGCTTTGCTCCTACCAACCAGAACCCTGCAGCTCGGACAGCTCCTTCGGTGAAGTGCCTTCCTTGGTGCTTCACTGCCTGGTGATGGTGATGGATCAGCAGCGTTGCCAGATGGTGTCGGCCGGGAATGATTATGGGGTGAGCTTCGTCTGAGCTCAGACTTGAGTGATGTATGCGGCCTCCTATTCTTAGGAGTCCTTCCTCCCCCACTACAGGATGCAACTTCCACAAGCTGCTAGACGAAGAAATGTTAGATCCTGATCTCAAACATTTGAGCTCCTCTGCATAACTCTCGTACTGGACGCTCTTCACGATGCACACCTTGGCCTTTGTCAGCTCTTCCACTGTTGGATGGCAGATGTGCCACCTATGACACTTGTCGTTAACAGAACGGGAGAAAGAGCAAGCTACATGGATCAAGCGTGCTACTGCTGTGACAAGAGTGATGTACTTTGAAAAGCGTTCAAATCGTTGAGGGTGTACCACATTTCTGGTGACACATGTCAGACTTGTTGTCACTTCAGGACGAACCTCAGAGTCAAGAACAGGGTTGATGAGGTCATAAGTCTCTTCCAACTTAGGAGGATGCATGAGTGCATCCTTGAGAAAGGCTGGTCCTGTGAGCCACGTTGTACTGTTTAGGAGAGCTGGCGACACAGATCTGGACCCAATGTCTGCTGGATTGAGGTCTGTACGCACGTATTTCCACTGGCCAAGACATGGTGACTGATGAATGCGTTGGACCCTGTTGTGCACGGAGACATAAAATCTCCTCGACTGGTTGTGGATGTAGCCTAGCACAACTTTGCTGTCTGTGTAATATGTGATGTTGTCGAATGCTACATCTATCTCTGCAACTATCAACTCGGCAATCTCTACTGCGAGCACAGCCGCACACAGTTCAAGTCTTGCAATAGTGTGTCCAGGCTGGGGAGCCAACTTTGTCTTCCCAAAGATGAAGCCTACCTCGGTTTGACCTTCATGACTGGTCATCTTGATATAGGCCACTGCTGCGATTGCTGTCACTGAAGCATCTCCGAAGACACAGAGTTCTCTTGTTTTAGCACCTGCAGTAGAAAAGGGTGCATACGGGCGTGGTATATGGAGTTCTTGTAAGTCTTGTAGAGATTCCTTCCATGTAGTCCAGTCGAGCTCCATGTCTTTGGGGAGTGGCGCATCCCATTCGTCTGCTTGCACAGTGAGCTTTCGGAGTATTAGTTTCCCGCGTACTGTTACTGGTGCAAGGAACCCAAGGGGGTCGTACAGACTGTTAACTGCAGACAGCACTCCTCTGCGAGTAAACGGCTTCTGGTCATTTGCAATCTGAAACGTGAAGGCATCTGTGCACATGTTCCAGGACAGACCGAGGCTTCGTTGGGTAGGGAGCTCATCGGTAAAGAGGTCTAGGTTTCCAACATCCTTGGAACAATCCTCAGGTGGGAATGCTTTGATGACTCTTGGGCGGTTTGATGTGACTTTGTGCAACTTGATATTAGAGGCTGCAAGCATTTTCTGCGCTCGGCCGAGTACACTGATGGCTTCTTCTTCGGTGTTAAAGGACTTCAGGACGTCATCGATATAAAACTCACGGTCAACAAGGCTTCTTGCATCACTGCCATAGTTGGTCTCTGCTTCTTTAGCTGCTCTCCGTAGACCATAAATGGCCACAGCTGGAGAGGGACTGTTCCCGAAGAGGTGGACCCGCATCCTGTACTCCACTATATCGCTGGCGGGGTCATTGTTTCTGTACCAGAGGAAGCGCAGAAAGTCTCTGTGGTCCTCTCTTACAACAAAGCAGTGGAACATGTGTTCTGTGTCAGCAGTGATAGCCACCTGTTCCTTCCTGAACCTCATTAGCAGCCCAACCAAGCCGTTATTCAGGTCAGGGCCAGTGAGCAGAACCTCGTTGAGTGACACTCCTTCAAATTGTGCACTGGAGTCAAAGACCACACGAATCTTATCTGGCTTTTTGGGATGATACACACCAAACAGCGGCAGATACCAGCACTCTTGTCCTGATTTCATGGGCGGTGCAGTCTCTGCGTGTCCTTTGCCGAACATGTTTGCCATGAACTCTAGAAAGTGGGCTTTCATCTGTGGTCGTTTTTCCAGCGTGCATCTCAATGAGTTAAGACGATCTTGTGCTTGTTTCTTATTGTTAGGCAGCCTCTGTCTTGGTAGCCGGAAAGGTAGTGGTCCCACCCAGCTCTTCGAGCTGTCTTGATGAAACTCTGCTTCCATGATCTTAAGAAACTTCATATCTTCTACGGATGGTGCTAGTTTGTGGTCGTTGGCAGTTCGCGTGAAGATGGTTTGACCCAGACTGGCTGCATCATGTGTTGCTGTGCTGAACTTAGAGGTCAGTGCTGGATGATGTGTGTAGTCAGGGCTTTATTGAAGATTTCTCTTACCTTGATTTGGTTGTTGCATTGCTGCAGATGGCTAGTACGACCATTCTCCAAGATAGACGTCTTGTAACTGTTCACCTCTAGTGGTTTGTGAGCACCTGCTAGACACACGTCGCCAACGACAACCCATCCCAGGTCCAGCCTTTGGGCGAACGGTGCATCGTTTGGACCACTTATCTGCTCACGGACCTTGTGGACCCTGAGAATGTCTCTGCCCAGCAAGAGGAGTATGTCAGCTTTAGGATCGAGAGGTGGTATTTCGTCGGCGATGCACTTCAGGTGAGCATGGTGATGAGCTGCATTTGGCGTAGGGACTTCGGAGCGGTTGTTGGGAACTTGGTTGCACTCTAAAAGTGTAGGCAAAGGAAAGCTTAACTTTTTGTCTGCGGATTCCACTGTGAACCCACTAGCTCTTCTCCCTGTTGTCTGAGTTGATCCAGCGCATGTTTTCAGTGTGTAAGGGAAGGAAGGCCCTGTGATTTTGAAAACGTTGAAGAACTCAGAGCGTGCCAAAGAACGATTACTCTGCTCGTCCAGTATTGCATACATTTTCTTGGCTTCTCCCGAGCGACCAGCTGGATACACACTTACAAGGCATCTTTTTGAGCATGCTCGTGCGCTAACACCTTCACCACACACTTGTGTGCACCTTGATGTGACCTGATAGTCTGTTTTGTCTTCCTCCCCGCAATGCTCTGAAGAGGGAGGAGAGGGCTTAGGTTTCCAGACTGCTGGTCCTGGGTGTAGTGCTGACACGTGACCCGTGCTCCCACATTCTATACATTTCACCTCAGCCGTGCAGTTTCTGGCGAGATGACCAGTAGAGGAGCAGCACCGGAAGCAGAAGGAATGTTCCTTTAAGAGCTGTTTGCGCTCCTCTAGACTCCTTTCTCTAAAGCTTCTGCATTTCTTCAGAGGGTGTGGTTTATTATGTAGAGGACAATGGTTGTTTGGGTCTGTCAGCTTCTCATCCTCTCTGCTTTCATATCTGTCAGTAGACGACACTTGTGTCTTGTGAACAGATACAGGCATCTTTGTGGATTTCTCCCACGTACTATTTTTCTCCATAGGAACTGTTGTGGAGAGGTTGAAGCTGGGATCAGTACGAGCTTTTGCCTCTGTACGAACAAAGTCTGCAAAGACAGAGAAAGGTGGGAAACTGACATGATGATCACGTTTGTATCTTGAACCATAGGATATCCACTTTTCTTGGATGTTGTATGGGAGTTTCTCGACGATGGGCTTAACCCCTCTGGAAGTATCCAAATATGATAGACCTGGGAGGGAGCCGTCTCTCTTAGCAGCCTCAAGCTCTAGCAGCAGGTCTGCTAAATCTCTGAGTCGTTTTGGGTCTTTGTTGGTCAGTTTGGGGAAGCTTTCCAGCTTTTCAAAGAGAGCCTGTTCAATAACCTCAGGTGAGCCGTATATTTCCTCAAGCCTCTCCCAGGCCATCGTTAGTCCAGCGTCGGGGTGTCTGATGTTGACGGCTTTGATTCTTCTCGCCTGATCTGATGACTTCTTTCCCAGATATTTACAGAGCAGGTCGAGTTATTCTCCAACAGACAGATCCAGACCAGCAATAGCACTTAGGAAGGACGTTTTCCAAGCCCAATAATTCATTGGTTGATCGTCGAATGTTGTGAGGCCTGATGTTACTGCGGGCAAGATATTTAGCCAGATCGTTAGTGGTTTGAGAGTTGTGGTAACTGGCTTCATAGGGCGTACCTTGGTTAGGCTGATAAGCAGAGAATGGAGACTGCTTATTGAGAGTCCACGGTGATGCTGGTGTAGTTTGGGTAGAAACAGCAGCTTGTGTTTGAGCAAGGCCTTTAAGTGAGTAGGACTGTGTAGGCTTAACATCCTCTCCTTTACTATGCTGTGATGGTTCATTTAGGTGTGGGTCTATGGGGGCAACAATGTCACTAATTTTGCTAGGCGATCCACCTATGCTGCTGGTTTGCTCTCACATAAGCAGCGGTGCTTTGGTACCTAAAGTGTTGAGACACTGGATTAGAGCTTCTGCTGGTCTCTTCAACATCAAGCTCTAGTAAGCCAGCCTGCAACATTTTTACTTCAGCTATGGCAGCATCTTTCTCTTTTTCTTCCTGTAATGCATCGAGAGTAGCTTGAATGCGTGCTTGCTCAACTTTTAGCTCAATTTCCCACTTAGAGTGTGATGTTCTAGCCTGTGCTGCTTCAGCCCTTGCCATAGCCATAGCCAGTGCTAAATTAGCCTTTGAGCTGGATGATGAGCGCGACGCACGTGTGTGCGTTTACACTTATTTTATCCATGTTGTCATTTTCTTCCATAATGGCTGGGTTGTGAATTTAATAACGTGGATGAAGAGATAAACTGGCGTGAAGGCTGTACATATTCACTGAGTTAGCCACTTAGCTCTTGGTGTCGCTCCGTAGCAAGCCTGTCTCCGCCCCCGGAGCTGGCTGTAATGCCGTCTTTTCACTGTGAAGGTCTCACTAGCACTGAGCTAGCTATCCATCCAGTTAAACCGTTTGAAAGAAAACTCCAGCGCAGTTGTCAGTTTTACTGAAGTCTCTTTACTTGGTGAAACTGTAAAGACAATACAGACATAACAGTTTATTATTGACGAGCTAAACTAAACAGAATACTTCACACAATGAGCTACGACGCACAAACTGAGAAGCTAATCAGCCTAGCCGCTAGTAGCTTAGCCGCAAGGAATACTCACTGCATTCCTACAAACATAAACATTTTACATACAACATATTCTCATTAAGCCACAGCCTGTCGGATAATAACACTCACAGACGATGCGTGAACCAGCGGGAAATACGAAGCACAGCCCATGGAGAGCAGACATCCGTTCATGAAAACAACCCAAGCTACACATGGAGCACACTCGGAAACAAACAAGTTCGTTTTCCTAGTAACAGGAATCGAATAAACCACTGGCAAGCAGCAGTGTCAACCAACCACCACGAGGTGGTGCCAAAGCACAGCCAAGAAACACATACATGACAGATATACACCAAAAACACATATCAAGGACAGAACATATTCTATCACTGTATTATATAAGTAATCTTGTTAGTAACCTACTGTATGGCAGGTAGAGGGGCAGTGATGTTACAGGTGGAGGAGCAAGACTGCAAACTCACAAGACAGAGAAATCAAAGTTTGTTCTCCAGAGAAGAGGTTGATTTCACTTCAATTTTTTATTTCATATTTTCTAAAGATGTGGAAATGGCAACAAAAAAACACTTGAGAGCTGTAACCAAGACAACTGTAACAACAGGAGTAGAGAGCCACCAAGGTTTTTCAAGTCCCTCTCTTACTCCATTTTGCCAACCCAAACTTCCAGGTACATGACGGGACACCTTGCTTGTTTTTGTTGTTTGCTCTCCTCTGGCTGGGTGCTGGCAGGTGGAGGGCAGTGATGTTGGCAGGTGGAGGGCAGTGATGTTGGCAGGTGGAGGGCAGTGATGTTGGCAGGTGGAGGGCAGTGATGTTGGCAGGTGGAGGGGCAGTGATGTTGGCAGGTGGAGGGGCAGTGATGTTGGCAGGTGGAGGGGCAGTGATGTTACGGGTGGAGGGGCAGTGATGTTAGCTGGGTGCTGGCAGGTTGAAGAGCAATGTTTAGTCCAAATATTTCCATTCCAACGGCTAATGGAAATGATTGCAGCTGTGGATCTGTTTGGGGGTTGCTGGATGTGGTAGCTTGGCTGCTGTTGTTCCTTTTCACCTTTTTGGATTGGCTCTTGCTTCCAAAATGGCCATCTTTTAATTTAATTTTGTTTCTGTCATTTCTGATTTGTTTTGCCTCAATTCTCAGCCTCAGCCGTATGAATCTTTTTACGAGTTTTTGTTGTACTCCACAGCATGACGGAAGCCTGCTGGAGAGGGCCTGAGCTTCTTTCTCCAAGACACCCACTGCGTTGGGGAGCTGCATGAGGGAGGAACCAGTCTTGGTCCTAAATAGTTCCTCAATTTGGTGAATGAAGTCAAAGGCTTCTTGGGAGGGACGACAAAGAGCACCTGCCTTGAAGTCTTTCAAGTCCACTAACAAGCTGTTGTCACCAGAAGGACTCTCATCATGGTGCTCTGTTGCAATTTTGCATTTTTCACAGATGCTGGCAAACTTGATGATTTTGTGGACGATGTAGCCTGCAAGATGGAAGAGAATACATTTCTCAGTTTTTGTGAGGTCAGGTGCTGCTGCTCTGTTCACCGCCATCAGCTGTTCCACTCTGACTGATGGAGTGATTTTTGGCTCCCCTGTGTCCAGGAAGTCTGCCAAAAAGCTACTGTGGTCTTCCTGGTAGCTCCCAGAGCTGATGGTGGTGAGGAACTGCCCCACAGATATGATTCTCAGTGCATGAAGGAATTCCACTGGAGTTGGGACAGGATTTTTAGACCTCACACAGCTGAATGTATTTTCAAGGCAGTCTTGTGTGAACCTTGACGTTAACACAAACCTGTGTCCTTGTGTAAGCATCTCCTCTTGTATGGCCAAAATTGATGTTGTTGCCATTATCACCCCTGTTTGAACAGGCTTCCAACCTCCCTTTTGACCTATCTTTATCCCACGAAACAGATGGACGATGTTCTGGAGGAAGGTGATGGCCTTTTGGTACTCCTCCATCTTGAGCCTGCTCAGGGCTGTAATTGGATGGCGAGATGACACCAGATCAAACCAACGATCAACCTGCTCCAGGAACCACGCTGTCGTCAGGTATGACAGAGGGCGGTTTTCTTGCTGCACCATGTATTTCAGCCCAGCACTTGTAGCCTTACTGAACACATTTAGAGCAAGACCAACCTTCATCTTATCAAAGTGACTTGGCTCGATGGCTGCAGCTGAAAGATGGGGAGCTATTTTTAAGGCCATCCCTTCCTCAAAGGTCAATAAGTCCTTAATGGGGACCACAGAAACCTCGTTAGAGGGGAGGTTCTCTCTGTTAACAACATCCTCAGGAATTATGAAGACCTGCCCACGGACAAGGGTACTTTTTAATTTTTTTACCAGATGTGGGACATCGGGCATGAAATAGAGCTGCCTGTCTGGTTTTGCTGGATGTGGCACCGATGTTTTATTTTGGTCCACCCCAAAGGATTTCCACATGGCTCGGTTAGGGCTACCCATGTCGGTGGTGACATCAAGCACATGTAGCCCTATGGATGCTGCCCTCTGTATTATATCAATAATGATTGGCCTGTACTCTGCTCCATTGGTAGAATTGCCAGTGTAATGATATGCCACTACTTGCTTCCACTGTGTTGTGTTTCCAGCCAACATAAACACACAAGCATGCGTTGCCACCCCTGTGTGACCTGGTAAAGTCACATCACCGTACAGTTTGCCTGTAATCATGTCTAACTCCACACTTGGTGTGATTGCCATTTCATCCAAGGTCAACACACACTCCCTTTCAAGGTCTGGCAATCTATCTGCCTTCAATTTTAGGAAATCAAAGACCTCTGTCAACACACCAGGCTCAAACTTAACACATTCCATCCTTCTTTGCAGTGTCCTTATTCCTGGAAGGGGAATCTTCAATTCCTGCAGAGTTTTGTAACCCGTTGGTCCGCTCGCAAAGCGAATTTTTAAAGCCTTCTTAATTGTCTCATTGCTCCATTTCATCCCCTTTGTGGTGAGTCTGCCTAATGCCTTCAGTTGGTCTTTTGAAAACGTTTTCTTATATTTCTTGTCCCTAATTTTCATTGTTTTCTTGAGAGCTGCATTTTCCTTCCTGATTTTTCTTAGTGCAGCCTTTGCTTTTTTGGTGATTCCTTCTTGGCTCTTTAATTTTCTCTTTAATTGTTGTAATAGATCTGTTTGACTGGCTGCTGGTTCCCTCGTATGCTGACTGGCTGCTGGTTCCCTCGTATGCTGACTGGCTGCTGGCTGAGTGGGTGGTGTCCGCCCTCCCTGTCTCTCCTCACTAGCCATGTCCTCTCTTTCTTCACCCTCACTTTCCTTTCTCTCAGTCTCCTCATCCCTTCTTCCCTCAATCTTTGAGACTAATGTAAGTAGAAGACATGGCACTGTAAATGTTCGAACATTTAAAATATTATACCACTTAAAAATAAGAAATATTACTTTTGTTACTAAGAGTTCATACTTATTATACCTGTGTCACCTTTCACACTATCGCTGTGATCATGAGCTATGGGCTTTGTAGATACAGGTCCCGGGGTGAATCGTGGTGCAGGGGCCCTTCTCTTTTTGACCACAGGGCGATGCACAAAGATGGTGGGTATAGCCTCTGCTCTCAGCCTAGTCTTGCCCTTTTTTGTCTTGACAAACTGGTCTGCATCAAAATGTGCCTGCGGAGTGACTTGAGGTTACTTCACACACAGAACAACTGTGTCTGAATCTTGTCTGCCCACATACATATTCCATAGTGGTTGAATACACAGTATTAGGAAACACGTTATACTTACTGGACATGTTATACTCATTACATACTGTATATACAATATGACCAAGAATGTGAGACAACTTTATAGAAATTCATATCACATCTGTTACTGATGCCATTTGTCATACTTTATTAAATTCACAAATAATAAAGTTCCATAACTTCAGTTGGGAACAAAGACCACACCTTATCTCCCCAAGGCAATTTCCCATCCAATAGGTGTGCTGTGTGTGTATAACCCTTTCTCCTGTCTGTTTATCCCTCTTTCAGCACAAGAACCAGAGGGGGATTCAATGGAGCCTGAATACCTGCACTGAGACCCTCACCCTGCACCCTGATTCTCAACTCTGTGTTTTTCAAGCCTTTCCCTGTTTTTTTGTATTAAACAAAACATTAAGCTTTCTCAATGGTGTGGTTTTCGTTTTGTGAAAAAGTGCAAATGCAGTGTTTGTATATAATTACCTCACATATTTTGTTGCTGTTGGTCGTGAAATTGCTCCTGCTTCCTCCGCTCTGTGTCAGTGGGGAAGCCGTACATTCGTACTCCTTTCTCGGAGCGATTGGAGCATCCCCAGGCAGCACAGCAAACCATGGTGGCGACTAGGAGGCAGCACAGCAAACCAGGACAACACGGAGGAAAAGGCACAGACAAACTGCATGATATGCTATTCAATGTTTATTGAATTCCATGTATTTGCAATGGATGTTCCTAAAACAACACATTTAACATCATCATCATCATGCTGCTGCTGCTAGTCCTTTGATAGTCACCTGTCGGTCTCCTGTCCTTTCTGAAAGCCATAAAGATGACATTAGTCATTTAGATAACTTGTGTCCTCAATTACCATGGTTACTGAAACTACCATGAATTTAAGAAAATGGTAGACATTAATCTAATCTGAATTTTAAAGCATTACTTTAGATCCCCTCCCTCTAAATATATCAATACACATTAGAAAGTGATGCTCCTGACTACCATACAAGTTTAAGAAGATAATATTGGTTTTAAAGAATTCAAAGCTATAAATAAACAGCAACAGGCTCTTTAACCAAGGCACTGTTAGCCTAACATGTAAACTAGTTGTTCACACTAATCCTAATATTATCACTTAATATTAGCAAATTCTATTTTATGTTTAAAACATATTGATGTAAATACATACACATATCGATTTGTTGTATAAATATTGCAAATCAAAACCTTTATTCACTAATAACTACCAAAAATCGTAGTTCTATCTCCTGTTATCAATGCATTCACATTGCCCGCCATGAACTTCCGGGGAACGATCCTCGTCTACATGAACCACGTGACGATAACCGTTTTTGGACTTCCGTTGTCGTAACTCTTCTATTATACGGCTCTGGGTCAAAACTAATGTGTTGACTATGTGCATTTTTATTTTTATACGTACACACATGTGTGTAAAATAGTTCAGAAATGACACTGAATGTGTTGAATTGCCTTTGACACAGCAGTGTGTTAAAAAAAATGACACATTAATTCTAGGAGTGCAATACTTTTACAAACACTATGGTAATAATATGCATTCATTATGACAATATCATATTACTATAGGAGTGGTCTATAGTGTGTTCAAAAAATAACTACAGAAACACTATATATTATACTATAGTTATAATATTGAAAATAATATAGGAATACTACAAAGATCTAGATACATACTGTAGTATTACTATTGAAATATTATAGGGCTACTATAGCTAGTAAAATGGCACTACAGAAAAGACTATAGTAATATGATAGCTGGTGAAAAATACTATAGAACTCTACAAACTTACTAAAGGATACTATACAACTCTTATAGTATACTATAGTAATACTATAGTTCATTTTCGTAAGGGATGGTTCCACAACATTTCAATGTAAATGCTTTAAATTGTAACGTCACCCATAACCCAGAGTGACTGAGTTCAGATCTGTCTTCCCGTAAGTGTGAGCCCCTCAGTGCACTTGACACATGCTTGATTGTCACATTATTGTCACATGTTAAGTTCTTGGAAACCGGTCATGCGAGAGTGAAGACAATGCAGCTCTGGTCTGATGTTGATCTGCAGATGAGAGATTTACATTTAAACAATGACATATTTTAACTCAAGCTTCACTTATAGTCAAGTCAAAGTCAACTTTAATGTCAATCTTTCAGTGAATCCCAAATTCAAAAATACATGTATACAATATACTGCAGTCAGGCACTGAAAAAGAGATATTTAGGATCTGTATCAACGGCTGCAGGTTTGCAGATGTATCACAGGTATTTCTTGGGTGGGTTTTCCCTTTCCTGTAGTGTGTTCTATAGGTTTTTGTGCATGTGAATGGTCTGCAAAGGTTACTCCCTGTATTTTATAGCACATTTCAACAATTTGAAACGCAGTTCTAATTATTTTACAACAAAAAAACTATAACATGAAGTGACATTTAGATACATCTAAAAAAAAGTCATTTTAAATGAATAATAATGAATTATAATAGTAAGATAAAATACATTTACAATAATTTGAGTAAATATACACAGTAATTTAAATCATTGTAATACAATCATGTGACGTGTGCAGCAGTCACATGCATGTCACAGCGGTAGGAGAAGGGCATTGAAACAACTTTTGTCAAAGTCTTTATTCGCACCCCAAGAGAGGCATCTTCTTCAGGAAAAAAACACAAGACTGGAGACAGAAGAACGAGGAAGGGAGAGAAAAAGCTTTAAATGTTTTGCCCTCGTACATTTTGACTTTGATTTCTTCTTTCTCAAACGTGTGACAGGCGGGTATGTCCCAGAAGCATTTCAATAAAACATAAATGAAAACCAGTCTTCAGAAACAACAACGGTGGCTTTCACAGTGTGCGACTGATTCACTTGACATCAGAAAAAACAAATCTGTGGTTGACTGAACGGTTCCATTTTTAAAACAGTTGAATTGATCATCCTTGAGTTTCTTTCAACCAAGAACTTAGAGAAACAACCTGCTCTATTCGGCTCATATGATCTGCACCCGATGTAGCTACTTGTACTTGCAATTGCACACTGACTTTTATATATATTTGAAATAAAAATAACAATACATATGTAAAAAAAAGCTAACCCTATTCTATATATGGCTGATATTTTATAATACGCACTGAAAACTTGAACACTGAAACGTTGTCTTAAATTAAATGTATTATGTCAACAGATTTCACATAATTAGTGGGGGGGGCACATCATTTATATACTGGCCAACAGGGGGCCGCAGATTCACTTGGAACACACACACACACACACACACACAAATTCCATGTATTGTACTGTATGTAATTATTAACAAATATACTAAGTCTGACATCTTCATTGATATTTTATAATCTTTCAGGGAACATCCTCTAATAAGCTCACTAAACAAATATCAGTTCACAGAAATGTTATTTAATTTTTACAATTTCAAATAAACAAAGTCCTGGTTTTTAGAATATTAAACTTGTTTCACCAAATTCAGATGATAAATACAACCTTTAAGCTTGTAAAGGCATAATTACAAGCGGCAACTTAACGTCACAGCAGGCCTAACAACAGCCGGTGTTTCTTGTGAGGGTTTCCCCGGAAAACAAACACAATACACACAAACGCGTCACAGATTATTTTGCGGTATTTGGCTGCCGAACAAAATCATGTACGCAGACGTATCATGTACGTGACGTAACTAGGAGTGTAGTGGACGGTATCAGTACTACAAGTGAAGAAATACATTTATTTTTATATTTATAATATTAATTACGTTACTTAGAAATTAATATAAAGGGCGCAAAAAGAGGAGGTGGCCCCCGGGCCGCCATTTGCCCATCCCTGGGTTAGATCAAAGCATTAATATGAAGTTTAAATGTGTTCAACTTTATTGTATTACTTGCTTTCAACTAACCTAATACAGCTGTGTGAAATCTGTTGACATAATACATTTCATTAAAGTCAATGTTTACGTTTTTTCAGTGTAATCAGGATGTGGCGGTAGTATAGAGAATCACTTGACTTTAGCTTGATCTGCATCTTACATTCTCCTCTACTAGGAAATAAAGGAAATTGCTTTTACATGTTAACATATGACTCTATGTAAAAAGCATGAAATATAAATAGTTTAGCCTGCCTTCTTCTGTGTTTCTTGTGATAGCAAAGTTTCAATGAAGATTCATCTGTTCAGTCTGTGTCATCCACTGTGTGAGAATATACAGAGGTTCAAAATGATTTATACCCCATGATCAGAATACAATCAAATCCAATGCTAACATTGCATTGCACTACATTAGGAGAAACGCTGCAGTTTAAAAAACGATGCATGTATACAGTCACAAATGTGCCAAAACACATGCAAATGATGAAACATCTCCACCAACTTGACTACAGACGTGCGGCATTTAGAATACATTCTACAAGCGCTGCACAAACGATATTCTGCAAGATGCTCAAAACACAACAGAAGCCAGTAGATGATAAAAAAGACGCACTCAACTGGGACCAGAGCGCTTGTTCAGGGATTATAAAGTTGGAAAACAATAACTGTCGTTTTATTTTTTTATGTAGGCGGGCTTATTTTAACAATGTGTCCACATGACTCATTCTGATATTAATGCAGATCTGCTGTAAACTAGCTAGCTAACGTAGCTAACCTAGTCATTCCAGATATACTGACGAACACTTACAGTTATGAGACAGACTCACTCTGCAACAGAGACAGTTGTTCAGCTTTATAATCCTGAACGTCACCAAGCTGTCCCGGCTGTGTGCGTCACTCTTTAGTGTCCCCTGGTCTCCCAGCTGTGTGCGTCACTCTTTAGTGTCCCCTGGTCTCCCAGCTGTGTGCGTCACTATTTAGTGTCCCCTGGTCTCCCAGCTGTGTGCGTCACTCTTTAGTGTCCCCTGGTCTCCCAGCTGTGTGCGTCACTCTTTAGTGTCCCCTGGTCTCCCAGCTGTGTGCGTCACTCTTTAGTGTCCCCTGGTCTCCCAGCTGTGTGCGTCACTTTTTAGTGTCCCTTGGTCTCCCAGTTGTGTGCGTCACTCTTTAGTGTCCCCTGTATTTTCTGGCATACTCAGCTTTTTTCACAACATTATTTTAAATTTCATAAAAGTTATTCTAAAAATGCTTTATTTTCTCGTAGTTTACAAATGTATTCCTCTTATTACATCTTAGTATGCACCATTGTACAGCAAAGCAAATTCTTTGTACCTATTTGGAAATAAACCTAACTAGCTAGGGTGACGGCCCGTCTACACTACAGGCATCGAAAAATGCTTTCAACGCTTCGCCCATTCACTTGAATGTGGTGACGTAGTTGATTTTGAATCCTCGCCGAACTGCATTGTGGGGAGCGGAGTGTGGCTTTGCAAGCATCGCGAGCATCAAAAGTTGAGCAATGTTCAACTTTTGAGGCTCAGCGCTAGCCAATAAAACCGCGTGCAAGCTGGGAGAGCCAGACCGCAGTTCATTTACTCATATTCCAAACGAGAAATTACGGTAGCAAATCACCCGGTTCTTTACGACCAGAACTATTTACCGGGATACAAACCGGAGGAACCAGGCATGGAGGGAGGTGGCAGAGACAGTGGGTGAAACTGGTAGGTTTTCGTCTGTTTGGGGATTTTATATCCAGTTTACTTCGTTTTAACATTGCTATTGCTTTGTATGTCGGGGGCGGGAGATTCATGTGATTGGTTGTTGGTCGCCTTGGTCGCGAGAAATCGCCAAGCCTCAGACACGCCCAGCTTCAAGATTTGTTTATGCCTGTAGTGTAGACGGGCCGTTAGGGTTAGATTAGAATATAATATAATCCTTTATTGTCATTATACAGGTACAATGAGATTAGTAGAGCTACTCCTTTTTTTAAGGTGCCATCAAACATACAGAAAAACAAACAAGAGACGTGTAACATTCCAACCCAGTCTCATGGCATTTCGTGTTCACCAACACGATTTGTAATCTATTGATTCGTGTTGCACAGCACTATTTTAAAAGCAATGTATTTCTAATGTGTTTCGTGCCTGCAACACGTCTTTTTCTCCGGTCGGGTCGTGGAAGACCGGAAGCTGTGTGGTTCATAAAAACATGTTCTTACTCAATATCAAGCCACAATTATTGCTTTTATTTTAAATCGTATAATTTCGGACTTTTGTTGCCGTCTGTGAGGAAAATAAATGGGGCTCAGAGCCTCAGAATACTGAAATCTGTATTTTAAAATCTTTTTTTCCTTCTAATGTGTTATTCTTTTCTAAATAACACACTGTTATTTACTCACCAATAACACACAATTATCCTTGCTTTTATGTATTGGTTTAATTTAATGCTGTCAAAATTATCACGTTAACGGCGGTAATTAATTTTTTGAATTAATTGCGTTAAAATATTTAACGCATTTAACGCATGTGCAGAATGGCCCGCCCCATACATCCCACCAGTGGCAGCGCCAGGGTATGGCTGGGGTAGGCTACACCCATACCAAGAAATGGCTTAGCCCCACCATGAAAAATGATGTTAAAGTAAGCAAAATAAAGTCCGCCAACTCGCGCCGAGAATTGCACAGACAGCAGTTAGTAAGATTGATTTCAGTAGCCACTTGTCTGGAAATACCGAAACGGTTTTGAAAACTTTTGTCACGTAGTGATCGTCTTCTCAATAGAACATCTTTGATAATGTCTTCTGGCCAATCAGAATCAAGATAACGGCGTGGTGTTGTTGCAGGAAGTCCGGACGGAGAATACTTTTGCTGTAGTACAGGGGTGCACTAACTGGTACGCAGGTTATGTGCGTAATCTGAAATGCATACTGTCTGTCACTTGTGTCTCAAAGTGCATTTGCGTACGTACGTACGTACTTGTGAAGCTTTTCCAGAAGGCGGTTAGATCACCGGACGAAAGACTCGGTCTCCGTGTGCACAAACAGGGCTGCTGTTAACGTCGGTCTGTACAACGGAATTGTGCCAAAACTACACCAACCGGCTGCGGAGGGAGACTCCCCCCCTTCACTGGAGAACTGCGCTAAAACAGCTGATCACAACGTTCACACTCTGTGGTCACGAAGTACTCCACTAGCCCCCCCCCGTCGACTTTCCTGAAGTACTCCCCCGTTGATAGAAATCAACACGTAGTGAATTAAGACCCCACGGTTTGATGATTGATAGGTGTGTGGGCTGTCTTTCATTTTGACACACAGAATTTTTTTATAATAAACATACATACTTAAATGGATATATCCGCCTTCTTTAATTTATCTTTCCATTCCCACAACAATATACATAAAGAAATGGCATATTTTGGACATAGTTCGAATGGTGATTAATCATGATTAATTAATTTTTAAACTGTGATTAATCTGATTTAAAATTGTAATCGTTTGACAGCCCTAGTTTAATTACATAATCTCGGGCTTTTTTGGCGTCCGTCAGGAACTGAATTTCAAAATAAAAATAACCGGAAACAGACGTAGGCCTATAAGGGACATTTCGAGCATCATTGCGATTGTCAACATTTCTGAGTTTGCCGAAGACACTACACTACCCATAATCCCCAGCTATCGTTTAGGACTACAGTCCCCGTGATTAATCTTCAAGGTCTGGGATTGGATGTTGGAGTGGCAGTGCGCCTACGGTTCCCCCGTAGTGATGTGATGCAGACGCCAGTGAGACTAGCTGAAGCAGGAGCAGAAGAGCGGCGGCCATCTTTTCCTGAATTCACCTCTAACTCCAAGTATCTGCTGCTCACATCCACCTGCAGCATCCTTTTATACACACCTGGACATGGTTCCTCCTTGTAAGTTATCACTAGTGATGGCAAAATGAAGCTTTGAATGAAGCATCGAACCACTTGGACAATTATGTCGGAAATAGGTTCATTTCTCGAAGCTTCAGTTACAGCGACCTCTCCTGGCGAAGTGCAATGCTGCAGTGGGTTTAACGTATCTTTGCCTTGAAAAATATTCGATGCACACACACACACTAAGACTGAATATCATGTTCTATTTGCAATTAAAGATTGATAATTGTGTGTATTGGGTTATTGAGAAGAGACTAGAGAGTGCTAGACATGTTTTTGGGAGGAGAGGGCCTTTTATCAGTTATTAAAGTATTAAAGTTGAAAAGCAATGATTGAAATACATCCATTCCGGGATTTGAACCAGCTGCGCGGAGGACATCGCCGCATCCGGGCCGCCGGCTCTACCCACTGGGCTATCTATTCCTTCAAATATTGGACTGTTTTTATATTACTTATAATTGTCTTTTTGTTCACAACTTCTCCACATTTCGAAGGGTTTCCCGAGCCACAACGACCTATCTTTCTCCCTGGCTTGCTCTATAATGATACTACAATTCAAATGCAATACCAACAACAACTCAACATATCTGGACCCTGAGTCTGTAATAAAGTTGTCATTCATTCATTCAACAGCAACAACGCAAACTACGACAACAACCCACACATTGCGCATTGTTTAGAGCGGTCATAAAGTGTTGAAGCGCTCAAATTTGAAACTGTTTCAACCTGTCACCTGTCAGAATCGAGACGAGGCAGTGCATTGAATCGCGTGAATGGACCGCGAACCAGTCAAGTGATTCATTCAGGAAATGAAGCAGTTGCTGCTTCGGACGTCACATGTCACGTGATTTGAAGCAGTTGCTGCTTCGGACGTCATATGTCACGTGATTTGAAGCAAGCTTCGAAGCACTGCATCTATGGAATAGGAAGTCCAGGGTTGAAGCTCCGTTCGAAGCTTCAGTGTCAAACTGCCATCACTAGTTATCACCTTCATCTATTGAATCAGCTGCATAACTTGTTCCACAACATGTCAATGTAAATGCTTTAAATTGTAACGTCACCCATAACCCAGAGTGACTGAGTTCAGATCTGTCTTCCCGTAAGTGTGAGCCCCTCAGTGCACTTGACACCGGACATGCTTGATTGTCACATTATTGTCACATGTTAAGTTCTTGGAAACCGGTCATGCGAGAGTGAAGACAATGCAGCTCTGGTCTGATGTTGATCTGCAGATGAGAGATTTACATTTAAACAATGACATATTTTAACTCAAGCTTCACTTATAGTCAAGTCAAAGTCAACTTTAATGTCAATCTTTCTGTGAATCCCAAATTCAAAAATACATGTATACAATATACTGCAGTCAGGCACTGAAAAAGAGATATTTAGGATCTGTATCAACGGCTGCAGGTTTGCAGATGTATCACAGGTATTTCTTGGGTGGGTTTTCCCTTTCCTGTAGTGTGTTCTATAGGTTTTTGTGCATGTGAATGGTCTGCAAAGGTTACTCCCTGTATTTTATAGCACATTTCAACAATTTGAAATGCAGTTCTAATTATTTTACAACAAAAAAACTATAACATGAAGTGACATTTAGATACATCTAAAAAAAAGTCATTTTAAATTAATAATAATTAATTATAATAGCAAGATAAAATACATTTACAATAATTTGAGTAAATATACACAGTAATTTAAATCATTGTAATACAATCATGTGACGTGTGCAGCAGTCACATGCATGTCACAGCGGTAGGAGAAGGGCATTGAAACAACTTTTGTCAAAGTCTTTATTCGCACCCCAAGAGAGGCATCTTCTTCAGGAAAAAAACACAAGACTGGAGACAGAAGAACGAGGAAGGGAGAGAAAAAGCTTTAAATGATTTGCCCTCGTACATTTTGACTTTGATTTCTTCTTTGTGTGACAGGCGGGTATGTCCCAGAAGCATTTCAATAAAACATAAATGAAAACCAGTCATCAGAAACAACAATGGTGGCTTTCACAGTTTGCGACTGATTCACTTGACATCAGAAAAAACAAATCTGTGGTTGACTGAACGGTACCATTTTTAAAACTGTTGAATTGATCATCCTTGAGTTTCTTTCAACCAAGAACTTAGAGAAACAACCTGCTCTATTCGGCTCATATGATCTGCACCCGATGTAGCTACTTGTACTTGCAATTGCACACTGACTTTTATATATATTTGAAATAAAAATAACAATACATATGTAAAAAAAAGCTAACCCTATTCTATATATGGCTGATATTTTATAATACGCACTGAAAACTTGAACACTGAAACGTTGTCTTAAATTAAATGTATTATGTCAACAGATTTCACATAATTAGTGGTGGGGGCACATCATTTATATACTGGCCAACAGGGGGCCGCAGATTCACTTGGAACACACACACACACACACAAACAAATTCCATGTATTGTATGTAATTATTAACAAATATACTAAGTCTGACATCTTCATTGATATTTTATAATCTTTCAGGGAACATCCTCTAATAAGCTCACTAAACACATATCAGTTCACAGAAATGTTATTTAATTTTTACAATTTCAAATAAACAAAGTCCTGGTTTTTAGAATATTAAACTTGTTTCACCAAATTCAGATGATAAATATAACCTTTAAGCTTGTAAAGGCATAATTACAAGCGGCAACTTAACGTCACAGCAGGCCTAACAACAGCCGGTGTTTCTTGTGAGGGTTTCCCCGGAAAACAAACACAATACACACAAACGCGTCACAGGTTATTTTGCGGTATTTGGCTGCCGAACAAAATCATGTACGCAGACGTATCATGTACGTGACGTAACTAGGAGTGTAGTGGACGGTATCAGTACTACAAGTGAAGAAATACATTTATTTTTATATTTATAATATTAATTACGTTACTTAGAAATTAATATAAAGGGCGCAAAAAGAGGAGGTGGCCCCCGGGCCGCCATTTGCCCATCCCTGGGTTAGATCAAAGCATTAATATGAAGTTTAAATTTGTTCAACTTTATTGTATTACTTGCTTTCAACTAACCTAATACAGCTGTGTGAAATCTGTTGACATAATACATTTCATTAAAGTCAATGTTTCCGTTTTCTCAGTGTAATCAGGATGTGGCGGTAGTATAGAGAATCACTTGACTTTAGCTTGATCTGCATCTTACATTCTCCTCTACTAGGAAATAAAGGAAATTGCTTTTACATATTAACATATGACTCTATGTAAAAAGCATGAAATATAAATAGTTTCGCCTGCCTTCTTCTGTGTTTCTTGTGATAGCAAAGTTTCAATGAAGATTCATCTGTTCAGTCTGTGTCATCCACTGTGTGAGAATATACAGAGGTTCAAAATGATTTATACCCCATGATCAGAATACAATCAAATCCAATGCTAACATTGCATTGCACTACATTAGGAGAAACGCTGCAGTTTAAAAAACGATGCATGTATACAGTCACAAATGTGCCAAAACACATGCAAATGATGAAACATCTCCACCAACTTGACTACAGACGTGCGGCATTTAGAATACATTCTACAAGCGCTGCACAAACGATATTCTGCAAGATGCTCAAAACACAACAGAAGCCAGTAGATGATAAAAAAAGACGCACTCAACTGGGACCAGAGCGCTTGTTCAGGGATTATAAAGTTGGAAAACAATAACTGTCGTTTTATTTTTTTATGTAGGCGGGCTTATTTTAACAATGTGTCCACATGACTCATTCTGATATTAATGCAGATCTGCTGTAAACTAGCTAGCTAACGTAGCTAACCTAGTCATTCCAGATATACTGACGAACACTTACAGTTATGAGACAGACTCACTCTGCAACAGAGACAGTTGTTCAGCTTTATAATCCTGAACGTCACCAAGCTGTCCCGGCTGTGTGCGTCACTCTTTAGTGTCCCCTGGTCTCCCAGCTGTGTGCGTCACTCTTTAGTGTCCCCTGGTCTCCCAGCTGTGTGCGTCACTATTTTAACAATGTGTCCGCATGACTCATTCTGATATTAATGCAGACACTTTGATGGATCGTTAGAGTTATGTGCAACTCAAGGCTATGCTCCAACGGGAGCTGCCTGGACGCTGCAATCACGTTGCATGCACTATCCGTGCTGAGTGTGCTGACTTTTCGTGCAATGTCCCACTGTCTGGCTAGCTGCATAAAGTCAAGTGCTCGGCGCAGTTGTCGGCGAAATGTCGCTCCTCTGTTTTTTATTGAAACAGCTCCTTACATCCTTTAGCGTATGGAGCTATTTCAGGGTCATAAGTTTTGATCTTTCAACAAAATACAATTTATTTGAAAGTTCAAGTTTTTATCCTGAACTTTGAAAAATACAATGATGTATTCAAAATAAAAATAAGTATTTGAAATCATTTTTCAGGTTGAATATTATTTTTATTCAGTTCAGCAATTTTTTTGAATAAAATATTTATTTTCAGATTTCACTTTTATATATATTTTGATATTTGAATCCTTATTTTTTTCAGTTGCAGATTTTTCGTTTTCAGATTCAAAACAAAGTTTTTTCAGGTTTCACATTGCTTTTCACCTTCAGATCGTTTTTCGCTTTCAGATCGTTTTATTTCGCTTTCAGACTTTTGACCCCGATGTTGCTTGAGGGGTCAGGGCTTAGCAAAGAGTAGTTTGGCTTCCTGAGTGACAGGCCTCCCTCTGTCATGTTGCCTTCATGGATGTTAGGTAGCGCGAGAAATATAACTCAATACTTTCTATACACAATACTCCCGTGATTGGTGGTAAACTGATACCAGCGTCAAAGTTCCGTTAAGCGAGCTGTTGAGCATCGTAGTTGGCAACAATCAAGGTATAAGAGCAATAAACTGTGCTAGAATGTGCAATTACATAACCATGTTGTCTACTTTTATATGGAATAGAGCAGGGGTCGGCAACAGGCGGACCGCGGTCCGGATCCGGACCCAGACGCCGACCTATACGGACCCGGACCTATAATCAATGCATTAATAGGGGATTTTTCGGTGCCTCCCGCTTTTTTTACGCTGATTTGGGTGAGTTGTGCAATTCGTGGAACCGAAGAGTTTTCGTTTTGGGGGGGGGGGGGAGTCCGTCGGTCCGATTGACGGACAACTTCTCCCTTCAAAAAAGAAGAAGAAATCTAGACCGCAAACAAATAATTAAACAAGCGAGTACCTGTTTTTCCTGACCAAGGACATGTTCCTTGAACACAACACGTGGTATATGTCTCGTCTGAAATGAGTGCTGACGGAGAGCACCGGAACGCCTTTCCAACCCTTCAAATATTGCAGTACCTATAAGGAGCCTGTTGGAGCACCACCCAATGGCGGTGGTGGAAGGTTCACCTCTGCTCCGCGCCGTCCGTTGATGAGTAGGCTCCTACAAGGAAAGGACTCGTACACCGAGGAATGAGATAAGCAATAAGCTGAGTTTAATGGTAAAAAGCAACAATACAAAATACAGAGTACGCTGCAACAGTACAAAATACAGAGCACTCCGGGCTGAATTCTACCACCGTGTGAGATACGTCTCAGGACAGTCAGTCAGAAGACAGCGCCGAGTATGAACAGTGGAACAGCTTACATACAAATTAAGTGGGAGGAGTTGTGTCGGTTGCTCCTCCCTAGCTATTTGTTATTGGCGATTTCACTTCTGGGCGAGCCCTTGGCAATGAGCTGGTAGTTCTCCATTGGCCGGTTTCACTTCTGGGCGAACCCTAGGCAATGAGTCAGCAGCCGTTGACTCGGTCTGGTTCGCCCCATCTCCTTACAAGGAGATGTTAACAGATGACCAATGTATAGCTGGGATCACACACTCACACACATTTTATCATGCAGCCTATCACACAAATGTCACATGTTTTTCTATATTTAAACGTCATTGTCTCATGACATCCTTAGGATTAGTTAACTAACAAAGGTTAACTGTTCTCATACCCTAAGGGCTTCTCTGAACTTGCTCCAACCTCGAAGTCAGCTCACCTAAAATGAATACATCCATTGATAATTCAGAACGACCATTGTCCCTCTAACTGTGTGACTCAATCGTCTCATGGCCTCTCTAGGAGTCTTGCAGGATATGAATTATCCAATTAACTAACGTCTGCACATGAACGCACATACATTTTCTCTATGCAGCTAACACACCAACATCCTTATCGTTTCTTAGCTAATGCATGCTGGATATGAACCACTAACTAACAAGACTTTAACTGTATTATGTTTGAGGAAGCCCCTCTCTTGGAGTTCCTCTGACCCCTACCAATTCACTTAACATGGGTACATCTGCTGTTAATTGCAAAGACCATTGATAATTAGCAAAGAGACTCATGGGCCTCTCCTAATGACTTTCTGAAAAATACTTATCAACGGGTAATCATTTTACTCAAGGCAGAAATCACAGGTTGTACTGTACCTTACCTACTCACAAATAGCCAAAAAAAAACCTTTTGATTATAACACAAAAGTGGAAGAAAAGACCATTTGCGCTAATCTACTTCTACTTAAAATGGGACATCATTTTAGGAATATATAATATAAAAAACCTCTCTATATTTAAGAGGAAAAAATCTTAGTTTAACACACATCCGATATATCAGGTGACATTAAAATGAATATACCAGAAATACGCTGTATTAAACTTTCTGCTATAACACGTTACTTTAAGCCGTACACATGCCGCAGTGTTTGCGTGGCTGTGTCTTTAGTTGTAAGCACAGTGGCAATCTGTTGTTATTAGCATCTGGTTAGCTAGCTATGCTAACGAATTTAAAGAGCTTTTCTCCAGGTGGAAGAGAGCTCTCTCCTAAGAGGCTCAAATAACCTCAGCTCAGTGAGGTTAAGGCACACCTTGATATGATCATGATAGTTATTAATGAGACTAAATGAAAAACAGTAACAAAAAAGTTGTTAAAAATAACAAGAATAGAGTTTAAAAGGGGAGTGATTTGTAAAATATCCAAAAATAGTCTGCTTACAGTTCTATTTCATATGGGTGTTGAAAGATGTACCCATAGATCTCTTCATTTTGCTCTCAAAGTGCACCAGATTGATGCTTTTAACTTCAATATTTTTAAAAATAATCTTCCCGGGGGAGCATGCCCCCGGACCCCCTAGAGGAGGTTAGGTCCCCCCCACACTTAAATCATGTTCACATGGATAGGATACTAAATACATTTGCACACATCTGGTGTCCATATCTTTCTGTTTTGGTGGTCATGCCACAACCGTGCACATGCATGCATGCGTGAGTCATGGTAAAATATCTGGATTAAGAGGTTGCTTTTTCTTTGCACAGAATGAAAGAAAGGCCAAATGAACGGGCTGTGATTTTAGTTTTTTTAAGCAGAGGTTGAGTTCAATAATTTGTACGACCCTCGGAGGATGTTGTAAAAATTGAAAGGAAAAAGGTTCACCACCCCTGCTGTAAATAATAATAAAAAACCCTTGATTTATAACTTAACATCTCTGTCTCCTATTGATCTGAGTATATTATAAAGAATTGCCAGTTAATTGAAGCATTACGTTTTTTTTCTGCTTCGAATATTTCTCTCTTTTTTCACCATACCTGTGTTTGCATCACTGTAACCAACGAGCACCTGCATGTGTATGAGAATGGCTCTGACACCTGGCAGCACATGCTCACTTCTCGCACAGATTTTAAAAAAAGTGAGTGAGGGACTGCAATATAAGAGGGGAAGAAAGAGAAACTTTAAAACTGTTCAATTGTTATGATGTGTAAAGACTGACATTGTTCTATAATCGTCTGAAACTGTTAAGTCATGATGTGAAACGGTTAACAAAGAAAAAGGGAAAATGTTTGCTAAGCCCTGAGCCTGTTTTTCATGTCTCAGGCTCGAAAATGACATTCCCAGAACAAATGAGCATATCTTCCCTTCTAAAAGGGTTAGATTATTAATCTTTTTTCTCAAAGTAATGATAAACCTGTGAGTTGGATGTAGAAGAGTCAGAATCAATATAGCTGGTTTTTATTTTAAAGAAAATTCAGATTGAACATAGTAAAAAACTGTAAATTATAGTGTCCGTCCAAATATTATTTTTTACTTATAGTGAAAACTAACCTTGGATGATGGTAAGGTAGACTAAAAGCTTTAGGAATCCAAAGTACAACATATAATAAGTACCCTGTATCAAGATTGATGCAAAACAAGTGATATTTGACCTTTTTAGAGAGGTTTAGCAAAATAAACTCTGATTTGGGTGGAAATGGCCGTTTTTACCGTTTCTCTGGAACACATTGGTCGATTTTGGTGATTGACATCTCTTTTTGACCGTTAGAGCCAATAGAATCGAAGGGGAATTTCCCCACACACACACATGGTAAAAAAAAAAAGGTGGGGGCTTTGCGCATGCAGGTTTGCATCAGTGAACCTATCTCTCGCTCTGACATCTGGATGCGGAAAAGCAGGTTTATTGCTTATGGATTATCAGAAATAATTTCAAAGCAGGTTTGTCAAACTCAAGGCCCGTGGGCCAAAACCGGCCCGCGACCTCATTTTATTTGGCCCGCAAGAGCTTGCAAAGAATATAATATACAATACAATTGGTGTAATTGTTGAATATTTGCTTTCAATTATTTGCCCTAGACTTCTGCTTTCAGACGTAGTTATTTATGAAGTTATTACCAGAACTGATAATAATCCAATGAAGAGCCAATCATATAATATAATACATTATTTAATATATTATATATGTATATTGATATAGTCTTAAAGTTACACCGGCCCTTTGAGTGCAACCATAATTCTAATGTGGCCCACGATGAAATTGAGTTTGACACTCCTGTTTAAAAGGGACACAGACACATTGGATTAACCTATGGATTAACTTCAGCAGCGTTTTTATCGTTTTAATGCCATTGAAGACCACTTTTGACCAGACAACGACCAAGGTGAGCCATGTTGCCCTTTTAGCTACCAAGCGCCAGATGTTTTGATCTCTGTTCTTGTTAATAGCTTTGCGAGTTCTTATCATGGAGTTATGATGTATGTACCCATCGATTCTGTGTCATCTCACGATGCTCAAATCAATCAAAAATGATCAGTTAGCTGAGTTTCTTCCCATTACATGGATAATTAAGATGCCCTCAGACGCTGTTTCCTGCAGATGACGCGTTTTTCTCCCCGGTATCGGGGGTGCTGTGTAGAAGAGGTTAATCTAGCAACCGTTAGCTACCTAGCTGGCTAGTAGCTAACATTGGCGAGTTGTCGATTTTTAAACTGCCAAAGAATTCTGTTTCAAATTAGCTAAGGCTAGCCAGCCTACAACTGTTTCCACGTCACCTTACTGTACCATCAAATGTCTATCTGGTGTGATATCTTATTACCAACTGGTTCAACTTAATGTTCGTTTGTTTTGAAAAGTAAAAATAAGACACTTTACTTCCAAATCTAGATATACCGTCATTGAAGCTTACTTAATGCTAGCTTGCTAACGTTGGGTGAGCCGGCCAAACTTGGAAAACGGCCAAACGGCCACTTGATGTGGGTTTCTCTTTGCGGCCTTTAGGAAATGATACCCCCTCCCCACTTTTCTGACAGCCTTATTACAGCCCTGCCTGGGAATGGATTTTATATTCTAAAGGATATTTGTGAAGGTTTTAACACATGATTGGAGTACCTTGACATTGTTGACGTTTACTTGGCATCATAAACTAACGTGGATTACAAAGGCTGTTAGAATAACTACATTCTTCAAAGGTGAGAGGTTCACATCTTTAGGCAGATAATATCGAAATCAAAAGTAAAAATCAAAATCAGAAACATGTTTACTGCCAAGTATGGTTTACAAATGCGAGGAATGTGCCTTGGTGTACATGGTGCATACATAAACACTGTGATACATTGAAAGAAAATGTACAAAAAAGTAAAGCAATTATAGAAAAAACTTTTAAATATAGAGTGCATATATGTGCAGTATTGTTACGAAAAGTGAAAAGCTGTGCAGATATTAAAAGATGTAGCTTCACGTAGACGTTTAGTCCTTGTTTGGCCAGATTTGCCTCTCAGTTAGCATCCTCGTCCAATGGAAAGAAATGCACCTGGCTAAAGAGGGTTTTACGCTGAAATCTATTTAGCTTCCGGAGCTTGTCATCTTTACCTTCTTAACTGTTGCTTCCTGTCTCTGTGTTCCCTCCTGCCTGATTACCCGATTGTGTTCACCTTGTTCCCCTGTGTTTTTTCCTCCCTCCTCACCTGTGTCTTGTTTGTGTGATTAGTCTTGTGTGCGTTTAAGTTCTGGTTTTTCTGTTTGTCGTTATGAGATTCTTAATGTTGCTGGAAGGACTTTGTTCTGAGGGATTTCTACGTTTTGCCTTGCCTTATTTTACTTTGTTGCCTGGCCTAGTTCCTCAATGAAAGTATTTTGGATTTCAAACAATATTCTGCATTTGGGTCCTGTGTACCTTGCCCTTCAGCCGTGACAGAAGAATTTCACCAATATGGACCCAGCAGATGATCCATTTGAGGTGGAGTTACATTCATTTACCTATTCATTGGCTTTCTGCTATGGTAGGTGGAGTGGAGCGTCCAGTGTTGAGCAGAAAGAGGCTGCTCTGGCAGAGGCGCACCAGATGAAAACAGAGAAACCATGTTTATTGAAGTTCTTACCTGGCTGGATTATGGACTTCCTCCAGACATATGATTCCCGGTATGCTAGCCCCAGGCATGATAGCCCCATGCATGATAGCTCCCTGCCTCCCAATTCCCAACCTGACACCATACGTCTCGGTGTGTTTTGTCTGGAGTCAGCCCCTGCTTCTTCCCCATTTCCTGAGAGAGAGAGAGAGAGAGAGAGAGATTTTTTTTGATTTTTCAAACCACTTTTATTCACAAAGCAAATAACCAAACAGACACATTGACACACATTGTCAGTTCAGACAACGACTGAAAATAAGATCCTCATTCTCCACAGAACACAAAGCATTTTTAAAGCACCACATGGCCTCAAATTCTCCCACATTTTTTGTTAAGCAAAAGTAACCGTAGTCCACTTTCAGTCTTGCTTTAACCATCCGCTTGAAAATCAAAACTGCATCGGTATCCAATGATCCCGCAACTTTATTCCTCCTGCTGAGGTAAATGGCCATTTTAGCCTGCCCCAACAAAAAATTCAAAAGCTGACTTTTGCACTTTTGCTTCTGGCTGTACCTACAACCCAAAATGAACATTGACTTAGAAAAAACCACATTAAACAAAATCAACATCTGAGTGAGTAACTGAAAAAGACAAAGGAGTCGACCACATTCTGTAAAACAATGAAAAATGGTTTCCCTCTGGTCACAGAAAGGACAGGCGTCAGACACTGTAGGGTTGATCACAGAAACAAACGCATTAACAGCTACCGCAGCGTGGAGAATCCTCCACTGGAGGTCCCCACCCCTCTTAGTCAGCGGAGGCTTGTAGAGCGCTCTCCACTCAGGCCTCTGAGCCTCCGTCAGGCCCAGGTGGGCTCTCCACCGGGTGTCCACTCGCTCTTGGAGTCTGCTCTGATTCAGCACCTTTGTCACCAAATAATAAAATGTTTTGTTGGACATGGTGCTAAACTTAAAATCAGTAACATTGTCCAACTTTAACAAAAAACCCTCACAACTGAGATCAGGAAAACATTGCATCTCTGGAAAAGAGTCATTGTCATTTGGAGACTTCAGTCCGTTACAGTGAGCAGCGATCAGCGCCAGCTCTGACTGGCTGAGCTGCTGCTTCCAGCTCTGCAGCAGGAGGCTGACCACCCGGACTGACCTGAGGCTCAGACGTGAGGCCAGGCCTGCAGCGTTGTCCAGACGGGGGCCACACACCTCCACCACCTGGCCCAGCGTGAGGATCCTCTCCTCACAGAGTCTCTGTTGTAGAGAAGGCCCTACTCCACACACAAAACGAGATCCACGGACCACCGGCTCTCTGAGGAGCCAGAACAGTGAGCCACGGCACTCTGGTCTCTCTTTTTTGAGTAGTCCCCACACCTTGAAGAGACCTCCATAGATTGTTCAGGCGTAATCCTTTCAGGTCCATTAGGAACAGCGACTCAGCCAGACCCAGCCCACCACAGCGCTCCAATAAGGCCCGAGCTACGGGTCTCCAGACCAGGTCAGCAGGTCCAGTCAGGAACCTCTGGACGAACCGGAGCCTGAAGGCCGCCCCTCTGCTTGCCAGGTGAACCAGGCCATGTCCCCCCTCCTCCTTTGGCAGGAACAGGACGCTCTGAGGGACCCAGTGCATGCGGTCCCAGAAGAAGTCCACCATGAGAGCCTGCACCCTGGACAGCAGGTTTACGGGTGGGTCGGTGTACGCCAGCCGGTGAGCCAGCATGGAGGAAACAAGGTTGTTTAAAATAAGGATTCTCCCTTTAAAAGAAAGTTTGGGAAGGATCCACTTCCACTTCTTTAACCGGCCTTCCACTTTCTCTATAAGCCCGTCCCAGTTCTTCACACAAAATGTGTCATCACCAAGATAAATACCCAGGTACTTTAACCCTGCCCTTTTCCAACCAAGGCCCCCAGGTAACAACAAGCTGTCAATACTGCCCTCTCCTCCTGCTAAGGCCTCACTTTTCCCCCAGTTGACTCGAGCAGATGAGATTTTGCAAAAATTGCTCACAGTTTCAGTTAAAACATTGATGTCATCTTGTTTTTTAACAAAGACCATTATGTCATCCGCATACGCAGACAATTTAAAAACATCCCTACAGCCAGGAAAAGAAAAACCCTGTAACTTTGACCTTCACCGGTGTAAAAAGGGCTCTATGGCCAGGGAGTAGAGCATCCCGGACAAAGAGCAGCCCTGTCGGACTCCTCTCTGAGCTTCAAAAGGAGCACACAAACTACCGTTTATCTTCAGTACACTCTCAATGTCCCTGTACAAGACCTGGATCTTGGCTATGAGACCAGAGCTGAACCCAAAAGCTTCCAGTGTCTGCCACAAGTACTGGTGTTCAACTCGGTCAAAAGCCTTTTCTTGGTCTAGAGAAATCAGACCAAGCTCACAGCCCAATGAACCGGAGAGGTCCAAAACATCTCGAATTAGAGTCACGTTGTCAGTTATCAACCTGCTGGGTACACAGTATGTCTGGTCTACGTGAATGACATGCTCCATCACTTTTCTCAGCCTCGTCGCTAACACTTTGGAAAGCAGCTTGTAGTCGGTACAGAGTAGAGACACAGGACGCCAGTTCTTAATCTCCTGCAGGTCTCCTTTCTTAGGGAGGAGAGTTAGCACAGCTCTCCTGCAACTCAGAGGCAACCTCCCGTTGCTTAGACTGTCTCTGAGCACACTCAGCAGGTCGTCACCTATAACTGGCCAGAGAGCCTTATAGAAGTCTGCAGGCAGGCCGTCTATGCCAGGAGCCTTCCCACTCTGCATGCTCTGCAGGGCCTCCTGCAACTCCTGGGCAGAGAGCTCCACCTCCAGCTCAGCATGGTCCTCCTCGGGGACGTTAGGAAGGCCCTCATAGAACGACTGCGCCACCTCTGGCTCGGCCTGGAACTCTGTTCTGTAGAGCTCTTTGTAGAACTCCACAGCACACTGACGAATGTCGGCGGACTCCTGAAGCAGCTGCCCAGCATCGGATCGCAGGGAGTGCATCAGCCTCCTCTGACCATTCTTACGCTCGAGACCAAAGAACAAGTGAGAGGAAGCATCCATTTTCACGATGTTCTGAAACCGGGATCTGACCAGAGCACCCTGAGCAGAAAACCCCAGCAGGTCAGACAGAGCTGAGCTTTTTCTTTTGAAAACTTCAACATGTTCTCGCTCTCCTGTGGAGTCTGCCAATCCCTGCAGCTCCACCACGTCTCTCTCCAGAGCTCTCAGAGATCTAGCCATGTCCTTTGTGACATTGAAAGTGTACTGCAGGCAAAGCTGCTTGATCTTCACTTTACCTACATCCCACCACTGCTGAAGAGAATTGTACTCACTCTTAGATAAACGGTAGTTTTCCCAAAATAATTTAAAAACATTTTTTAAATGGTTGTCGGTCAACAGAGAAGCATTAAAGTGCCAATACGCACTATTACACTTAACATGATTAATAAAAACTGAGACTTGTACGAGGGAATGGTCAGAGATTCCCACTGGACTGATGGAGCAGCTTCTGCTCACATTAATGTGATGGTTAAAAACATAGACACAATCCAGCCTAGCCAGAGACAACAGGTTATCCCTAGAGTGCACCCACGTGTACTGCCGCTGGCCCGGGTGGAAGTGCCTCCAAACATCACACAGCTCAAAGCTTTCTGTTAGTCTTATTAAGGCACTCTTCGAGGCAGCATGCGGTTCCTGGTGGTTCCTATCCAGCACAGGGTTCTCTGTTGAAGTCACCCCCCAGGAACAGATACTCCCCACTATCACAGGTGCTAAGAGTGTGTTTTAGTTTCTCAAAAAACAAAAGCCTCTCTGCGCCCTCACTGGGAGCATAAAACATATTTTAACTTTTTCAAATTCAGCATTTATTTTGAGCAAGTGTCCTGGGATGACCTCATCGACCGTACAGGAGAAGGGTGTAAAGCCCCTCGCAAAGAGAATGGCAACCCCTCCACTATTGCTGCGCTTATGGCTGAAGAAGCCCCCCCCCCATTCCCTCCTCCAGTCACTCTCGTTCTCAGCAGTGCTGTGAGTTTCCTGGAGAAACGTCACATTTAAACTCTTGTTTCCTAATAAAGTAAATAAAGATGCTCTCTTAGCATCCCCTCGAGCACCGTTAATGTTTAAAGAGCCCAGCTTTATGTCACTCATAATGAAATTATAGTTGCATCCTAACAAAATCAAAAACCTGGCTGAAGAAAAATAAATTAAAAAAAATAAAACCAAGATGTACTTATTCATCATTCTTTGCAGTTTCCCCTCTAATCCTCTGAAGTATCTTCTTTAAGCTTCTCTGGGCCGCTGAAGAAAGGTTCCCCTAAGGCTTCTTTGCGCCGTATGAGAACCCTGGCAGTATTGTGGAAGATCTGCAAATCTGCAAAAAAGTCATCTAATTTCACCCCCCTCCACCCCTTAGTTTCCGCCAGAAAGGATCTGATCCTCTGGAAAGAATACTCCTCTCCCTTTGCTACCTCAACGATGTCAAAGAATGACTCGCTGTCACTGTCCTCTGAGTCCTCTGGCTGAGAGGAGGAACACATCGACTCCTTCTTTGACACCTTCCCTTTCTGAGCCACACTTCCTTTGCTCACTTGTTCGTTTTTCCTTTTAACAGGTAACCTTAACAAATCCTCATCCATTACCACATCCTCCAGAACAGACTCAGCCACTCTGGCTGCAGTGTGCTCACTATCTGCTTTCTGTGTGACCTAAGTGTCTGTGTGTGTGATACTGTGTGTACCGGCTGCCTGTGTGCTTTCTACGCGTGGAACCGTTGGCTCTGCCACGGACCGACTGACCTGCGGTTCCACCACCGGCGTTTCCGCCGCGGGCGCGGACCCCAGCACCGGCGGCCCGGCCGTGGACAAAGCAACCGGCAGTGGCTCCGCAGCTGGCGCGGGCCCGGCCGTGGACAAAGCACCCGGCAGCGGCCCCGCAGCTGGCGCGGACCCCAGCACCGGCGGCCCGGCCGTGGACAAAGGGACCTGCAGTCTAAAAAAATAACCACTGCGCTGTTCATGCGGGAGGCAGATTTAACTCTGCCATATCCCACCACAGCCCCCACAGCCAGACCACACTCCTCCACCGACACACCGACAGGTGGAGAGAGCTTGATGGCGTGTTGGCGAGTCAGGGTTAACCAGTTTTAGAACTAAAACATATGAAATAATATAGCAATATCCTGTAAAATTATGTGAAAACATGAATAAAACTACACATCTTCAGATGTTATACACTGAACAAAATTATAAATGCAACACTTTTGTTTTTGCTCCCATTTTTCACGAGATGAACTCAAAGATCTAAAACATTTTCCATATACACAAAATAACCATTTTCTGTTATAATTCTACTTAATGTATTATTGGACTTGTCTTTTAATACTTGCATTTTTAATTGTATTTTATGCATGGTTTTAACCAACATAACTAGAATCACTTTTAATTAACCATTTTAGATCCCCTTCTCATTTAAGGTCTTTTACTGATTCCATTGGGACGAGCTCCATACACGCACACACACACACCTGCACACGCACACATGCACACCTGCACACATCCACACACACACACACACACACACACACACACACACACAACACACACACACACACACACACACACACACACACACACACACACACACACACACACACACACACACACACAGGGTTTCCGTTAGCCGGTAATTACCGGTTTTTAGCTGGTAAAATGTATTAAAAACCGGTAAATTCAAAACCTGCCGGTCAAAATGTCTGGTAATAATTAGGGAGGCTCCGATAGATCGGCCGCCGGTCATTATCGGCCGATATTCACTCTTAATAGTTTGATCGGTGCTCTCTATAAAGGCCGATCAGGAGAGCTGGATCTGATCGATATGGACATACACGCGAGTGAAGTATAACCGGACACGCGAGAGAGATCAGATCAGCTGCTGAGTCTGACGGAGACACGCAGCTCTGCATAATCACCTGAAGCCCCGCCCTCTGTTTAGCGAGCTGCAGGAGAAACTGACGGGCTGTCAGGAGAGAGAGAGAGAGAGGGGAAAAGAGAGGATCCGTTTCTCCCGTGTTATTATTCAAAGTTAATGTAAACTTTTGAATAATGTACGTTATCTACTACAAGTAGTTTGTTTGAATGTAATAATTATGTTGTTTGTTGTTTGTGGAATAATTTATTGAAAAATGAATCTGAATTTTTCGATCTGTTACGATTATAAACTGAAGCAATATAAAAATGAGCCCCGTGAACTGAGTTTTCAATTGAAGCATATCTGCTCATAGTCCGGTAATTACCTGCTAACGGAAACTCTGCTACACAACTCTTATTATTATTATTATTGAAATATGACCGGTAATTTTCAAATGTGTCCGGTAAAATAAATTCTGCCCGGACATTTGACCGGCGAGAAAAAATCCTAGCGGAAACCCTGAGTCATACACACCAACACATCCTCACTCCCAGATCGGCCTATGTTGACGTTATGTCAAGTCCCCTGTCGGCTTTTTCCAACGCAAGGGGGGGGGCCTTAGCGTCCATTTTCAACGCAAGGGGGGGGGCCCTTAGCGTCCATTTTCAGCTTTCCGGGATGTCCATATGCTTCTATGGACGCTCATGGAAGCACGGCATTCGTTTGTGTCGGCTGCCCTTAAAGGCAATGTGAGCGTCCATTCTCATTGGATAACGGAGAATTGTACACCCGGAAGTAAGTATTCCCCTTACTGTCGATTGATTTTACAGTGATATCTGCACTACTCATCGACTAAAAAACACCAGATTATCCTGGTTAATTACACAACATTGATTGGTTTAAATTGTGTGCAATGCTTTTGTATTTTTCCCCTTCGATTCGGAGAAACAAATGTTTTTTCGGAGTAAAGGATGGCAGAAGCAGTGGCGGCGGGTCATTAGGGGCAGGTGGGGCACAGCCCCACCTAGTGTCAGAAGAAAGTATTACAAATAATGATTACAAAAAAATACTAAAAAATAAATAAAAAAACATATAAAATATATTTTAAGGTCATGTTTAATAATCTGATTCGTCTGTACATTTCTGTTTTAGTCTGTGTTCTTCTAATTAGTGTCTAGAGTGCCGTTTTGAGCTGTTTAGAGCCATGTGGGACAAAACCCGATCCTGCCCCTCCCTCTCACAGTCTAAGTGAACGGTGATTGTAAAAACTACACTGCACATGCTCAGAGTATTTTTCTATTTAATGTGTGTGGCAAAAAAATAATGACCGTAGGGGCATAGTGCTCCCATCCCCACCATACGTCATCTCACATAATTCAGAATTGATTGGCTGTAAGTACTCACGTGTGCAGTGCTGCGAAACGTCACGTGTAGTTGAAGAGGAGACGAGAGAGCAGCATATAGCTAACATCACCAGCGATTAAAAGAAGTAAAAAACTGAAAGAAAATGAATGAAGTTGACCATTTACTGGAGCACACATTTGAGACACTTAGTCTCGGAGAGAAACTGGAGGTAAAGCGCCTCAGTGCCCACCATCCACCGGATTTCCAAATGGTCCAGACTGCGGGCAAAGTTAAACGTGGGTTTAACGCTGAGTGGTTTGCTAAAAAGAAATGGCTAACGGCGAGCATCCAGAAGAATTCCCTCTTTTGCTTTCCTTGCCTGCTTTTTGGTGAAGATCAAGGTACTTGGTCGAGGACAGGTTACAAGGACTTAAAGCATCTTTCGGAGAGGACAATGAAGCATGAGAGCAGCAACAGTCATTTGGAAAATGCCGTAAAATTGGGATTACTTGGAAGGGTGAATGTTGCAGCTCAGATTGACAGCGCCTACAGACGCGGCATTGATTCTCATAATAGGAAGGTGGAAGAAAACAGGTACGTGCTTGGTCGGATCATCACCTGTATTAAACTGTGTGGGAAATGTGAGACAGCACTGCGGGGCCACAACGAGTCGGCGGACTCTCTGAATCCAGGGATATTCAGGTCAATTTTCGAGACAATGTGTGAGGGCGATTCCAGGCTTCAACGGCACTACGAAGCTCAGCTTGTTTTCAAAGGGACATCAAGCACCATACAGAATGAACTCTTGGACTGCATGTATGATGTGTACAGGGAGGAAATAGCCAAGTAAGTGGACAACACATCATTTGTTGCCGTTCAGGCCGACGAGACAACCGATGTCTCCTGTAAATCGCAAATGGTGATTGTGCTGCGATACATTATGCCTGACCTCACAGTTACAGAGCGTTTTTTGGAGTTTGTGGAAGTAAAGGACAAAACTGGTGTAGGTCTCTCTAACAGCATCAAGGCTGTTCTGGAACCCCTGAAGCTGAAAGAAAAGCTAATCGCTCAGACCTATGACGGGGCGGCCGTCATGAGCGGTAACGTGCGCGGGGTACAGACGGTGATGAAGGAGACGTACCCAAACGCTCAGTTTGTTCACTGCTACGCCCACCAACTGAACCTGACCCTGCAGCAACTGTGTTCAGCAAGGATGAGCATCCTGAAGGTGTTTTTTGCAGATCTAACTGCTTTTTACACTTTTTTCTCCGGTGCTCCAAAACGTGTTGCAGCTCTTGCAGAGGCAACACAGAGACGCATACCACGGCCACCGGCTGTGAGATGGAACTTTAAAAGCAGAACTGTGAACGCGGTTTGGGAGACCCGAGATGCACTACTTCAGTGTATGAAGCATATACGCGCACAACCAGGATGGGATGCGGTCACCATAAGTGAGGCATACGGCCTGTCAAAGAAACTGCGGGACCGAGCATTTATGCGGCTCCTGGAGTTTTTTTCGTTGCTTATGCCAGAAGTGGATGTTCTATACAACACTCTGCAAAAACGAAGCATTGATGCACCTGGGATCAACAGCGCGCTCTGCCGTTTCAAGGAACATGTTCAGAAAATGAGGCAGAAAACTGATGCATTGGCCGCCACTGCTCATGATGGAACAGACGAGCCAGGCCGACGAGTCAGCAGCACAGCGCCGGTGATGAAGGAGGCTTGTGACACAGTCATCTCACAGGTGGAACAGAGGTTCTCACAGAGTGACCATTTGATCGCTGCAAAGCTTGTTGACAGCTCATTCTTCCCACAGCATGTCCTGTCATTTCCTACACCTGAGCTTGACTGCGCCGTGAAACTGGCCTGCGTTGGGAAACAAGGAGAAGTTGAAGTCTGAGCTGACCACGCTCTACCGCCACAGTGAGCTTCACACTGGAAACACTGCCCTGTCTCTGTTGAAATCCATTCACGAGAACAACTTGGAGGAAACGTTTGCTGAGACTGTTATTTTGGTCAAAATAATAGTGACAACTCCGATGACGACATCCGAGTCAGAGAGGAACTTTTCCACCCTCAAAAGGATAAAGACTTTCACTCGCAACACCATGGGACAGCCGCGACTTAACGCATTGGCCATGCTTTCAATTGAAAGCCAGTTGATCCAGCAACTACAGGACTTCATCCCCAAAGTGATAGACACATTCTGTCAGAGGAAGGACCGCCGTGCCGCTTTTCTTTTCAAGTGAGCCTTCAGCTTTGTCATTTATGTCATATATTTTGTTGATCTTCTGTGTTTTGCCTCTGCTGGATCGATTGATATTGTGACCTCGATGATGAGTGTCTGTGTTTTCCTTATATTTACAGTCTATGGTGTTTTAATGCTAAAGCATTACGGTTGTTGTTATTGTTAAGAATTACTTTGTGATGGTGACCTTTACTCCATGTATGAAGGTGCATTACTATGACATCCCCACGCTGTGTACGTAAATGTATGCGCTCACAGTGTTGCTCCTGTGGTCTTCAGTATGTAATTTGACACTCCCGCTCTCTCTCTCCTCCCCCCTCTCTCTGTCCCCCCCTCTCTCTCTCCTCCCTCTCTCTGTCCCCCCCCCCCCTCTCTCTCTCTCTCCCCCGACCTCTTTCTGCCCCCCCAGTTTTGTACACCTAGAAACGCCACTGGGCAGAAGACACTACACTACCCAGAATCCCCAGCTATCGTTTGGACTACACCATGTGCTCTGTTTGACAAACCCCGTGATAGTCCTCAAGCTCTGTGATTGGAGAGTGTGCTCCGAGGGTTACCGAGCCTCGAACAGCACTTGAAATGGGATGGAATCACGGCAGACTGTCCAAAACTGGATTTGAACGGGTCCACCGCGTCCCCCCCTCCCCCACCCTGTCCCCAGAACTACAAATGCTGGCTATTCTGTTTCGCAACATGTTCTGTATCTATGGCACGTCTCTACTGGGAGTTGTAGTTTTAAAAGACGTTTTCGTATTTCCCATAATAAGAATTGCCAGTATTAAACTGTGTACATCCCTGGAGGTTTAGGGGATAGGAAACACTCACATTTAAAACATATAATTAATAAATGGGTGAAAATTGCTTGTGCCCATAATGGGCAGCATTAATATATATACACACACATGCCAGCTAAGGTCAGAAGAGCTTTATTTAACAGCTGGTCTTATGTTTGTGACCCCTGTTGTTAATTGATAACATTACATTACATTAATTGATAAGCCTGAAACATGCACTTGTTAAGGTTCAGAGGCACATTTTGCAAATATGGCAGTATAGCCATCGATCAGCTTAAGATAAGATATACTTTATTGATCTCAAGTTGGAACATTTGCGTTACATCAGCATGTGTAACAGTTAAAATGCAGTGGTGTTTATTTGTAAATCATTTAGTATAATCACACAAATTCTGTGTTTTATATTCAACAATTCTGTGTTCTTTATTTATTGATTGTTCAATACCTGACAAGGTCGGAGATGAAATATCTACATACATCTTATAAGAGTATAATACATTATGTATAATATCAGTTAAAATAAGTGCTTCAACATAGTTAACATTGCTGGAGGTATGCACAAATATTGATAGATGTCTTGTAATGCACTATTGAGAAACCTGCGACCCAAGTTTTTCATTCAATTTATAACTACACCATAGTTGTGTAGGCCTATATGATATGTCAATAAACCTTAGAAAATCTTGAAATCTTGAAAGGGATGTGAAAAATAGTCATTATATACAGTCTTTAATTAACTATTAGTAGAGAATAACGAGTAATTAATATACTTTATAGGGATCCTATTAATATCTAATAATAAAAATAATGACATTTAATAACTTGCTTTAACCACTAGGTGTCCCTTTATATCAGCTGTGCACCTTTATGGTGTAAATACAGCCTATCTACCAGTTGGATCAAATATAAAAGCCAGCCGAATTAGTGTTGATGATGCAAGGAGACGTATTGTGTGAAAAGAAATGTAAGATGTTGTTTAATGGCTGATATATTTATGATCCACGTCACGTTTTCAGTTCCTCATGTTTGTCTAGAAGTCTTCTCATCAGGGCTCTATAAATACAGAACTACGGGAGATATGTAATATTTAATGCAGCCGAACCGTGTATTACAATGCCGTTATGTGATGACTTCCAAAGAGAAAAGCAAGCACACTCGGAATAAAGTGTTATTGTATATTTTTTAAATGTTTTCGGTCTGTTTCCGTTATTTGTTAATGACCATGTGCTGTGAGATGTGAGACTGGAATTGCACAGGGGGAAATAACGTAGGCTATCTTTAGATGCAGATTTTGTTAAACTAATATGTTTGCGCTGTGGACAAACACTATACATTGACGGGGAAGGGGGTAGCAATAAAGATAACACCATTAAACAGTTACACAACATAACAGAAATAATATCGATAGCAGCGTCCCTAGCAACCACCTTGGTAACAATGAAAACGTTATGGACGCAATTTCCTGAAGTAATCTTCGTAATAACTAGCAAACTAAAGATCATGTACATCCACTGCACACATAATCTGAAATAACAACTCATATTTCTCGCATCAAATGACATCAAAACGCATTTTAATGGCCAAACTAACTTTAAAATAGGCATTTTCCATCGAGAATAAAACGAAGTTCGGCCATGTTTTTTTTTTCTGCAGGGAGACATTTGAAGATCACGTGACGTCAAACAGAGCACATGGTGTAGTCCAAACGATAGCTGGGGATTCTGGGTAGTGTAGTGTCTTCTGCCATCCTTTACTCCGAAAACATATTTGTTTCTCCGAATCGAAGGGGAAAAATACAAAAGCATTGCACACAATTTAAACCAATCAATGTTGTGTAATTAACAAGAATAATCTGGTGTTTTTTAGTCGATGAGTAGTGCAGATATCACTGTAAAATCAATCGACAGTAAGGGGAATACTTACTTCCGGGTGTACAATTCTCCGTTATCCAATGAGAATGGACGCTCACATTGCCTTTAAGGGCAGCCGACACAAACGAATGCCGTGCTTCCATGAGCGTCCATAGAAGCATATGGACATCCCGGAAAGCTGAAAATGGACGCTAAGGCCCCCCCCCCTTGCGTTGAAAATGGACGCTAAGGCCCCCCCCCCTTGCGTTGGAAAAAGCCGACAGGGGACTTGACATAACGTCAACATAGGCCGACCTGGGAGTGAGGATGTGTTGCACACACACACACACACACACACACACACACACACACACACACGTACACACACACACACACACACACACACACACACACACACACACACACATATATATACCATGTATACATCACTTCAGGGGACATTACATTGATTTACATGCATTTCCTGGGCCCAGGAGTTCAAAACTTGTAATCCCTATCTGATCAGATCAGATTTGGATTTTGGGGAGTTCAAAACCAAAAAACAGGATTAGGATCACTTTGATATCCGATCAGGAAATCCAATCCAAGCTTTAATCTGGATCAAATCTTCAAAACACAGGATTGGGATCAGTTTGATCCCAAAAAAATGGATTATCCTGATCCGACCAGAGGGGTGGATTTCCAGTGGATTACCAGAGCAAAATGTACTGTACCATTTATTTAAAAATATGTTTCAATATAAATAAAATGGCAAAGTTTGTTAACTGAAATAATACACCATTTTTAGCCTTCATGGCAAATCAATTTTATTTTTCATTTTTTGGTCACGTTTGTGGTGGCCTATTTTGTTTTCAACCAAATGTTGACATAAATGTTTATGCTCATGAAAGTATCATAACAAAGATTGTCAATCACAAATGTAATTTAGATTAAAGAAAAAATATATAAAAAATATCTTCAACAAAAAAAACCTTTCAAACGTAATTGCGGACAATAGATGTCTCTGCAATGTGGTCTCTTGTCTTCCTTGTATTATTTTTCATGTCCACTAGATGGCGATCGGTCGGATTAAAGCACTGATATTCAGGATCTAGTCATCTTGAAAAATCGTAATTTGGATCAGGCTGATCCTATCCTGAATTGCTTTGAACTCCAGGGACAAAATCTGGCCGATTTGTCTGATCCTGGATCACAAAAAATGGGATTTCAAAATCTGATCGGATCTGATTGAGATTAAAAGTTTTGAACTCCTGGGCCCTGGAGATTTATCCTAACCTTAACCATAACCAACACATGCCTAACCCTAACCCTTACCCTCACCCTAACCCTAATACTAAACCTAACCAAGTCTTCACCCTAAAATTAATGATTCCCCTCATGGGGACTTCCAATTTGTCCCCATAAGGGAGGCGAGTCCCCACACGTGACTGTGTAAACAGATTTAGGTCCCCACAAGTATAGTAATGCTAGGCCACACACTTCACACACACACATACACGCCCCCCTCCAGAGACCCTGGGTTGGGAAGATCTGCTTTTTAACATACTCTGCCGCCGTTCCGTGGCCCAGCCCCGTCCTGCACTTTTTAAACAGTCTTTTAAAACGGTCTTGTTCTAACAGAGCTTTTATAATGCTTTTAAAAGGGTTTTTATAAGGTCTTTGTAGGGCTATGTTCATGGAGTTTTTTCATGTTTTTTTAAACACACACATTTACCGAGAGCCCTACGCTCTTCCATAACCTAACCAAGTCTTCACCCTAAAATTAATGATTCCCCTCATGGGGACCTCCATTATGTCCCCATAAGGGAGGCGAGTCCCCACACGTGGCTGTGTAAACAGATGTATGTCCCCACAAGTATAGTAATGCTAGGCCACACACACACACAAACACACGCCATCTCCTGCTGTGGTCTGATTAGTGGCCGGAAATATTACTGCAATTGAGTCATCTCTGCAAAGGAGCAGATAAGGAGTCAGACCTTCCCCTCCACCTTTATCTCTGACCACACACACACACACACACACACACACACCGAGCTCGTCCTCATTCACAACAAATTCAGATATTTTATCCCCCTACATTTCTCTAACTAGGGTTAGGGTTAGGTCACCCAACGAAATTCTGTTATTTCCAAATATTCCTAAATCCCAATGGTCTGAAAAATGTCCCATTGGACGGAAAGCACCTTTGTCTGTAATCAAGAAATCAAAGAGTCATTGTTCCGTAAGCCCATTGTTCTGGAAACACACTCTCTCTCTGCAACAAACAGAGGCTATGATTATGCACAATGAAAACCAACCAATCAATAAATCAAGTTTTATTTAGATATACAAATTACAAATGTGCTTAGAGAGCTTTAAAAACAATGTAATAAATAAACCTCTGTCCTAAGACCCTTGCAGAGGAGCATTTCCCGAATGATCCCGTATTTATGGGGGGAAATGGCAGAAACATGACAGGTGCAAACACGCCCTAATGGCCCAAAACACTTCCATTCAAAAAAGCACTGCATAAGCAACAAGCTACAAATACAAACGGGAAGCTCAAAACACAACGGAAAAAGTGGCGCACACAGCTGGGACCGGAGCGCTTGGTGACGGACAGGATTATAAAATTACACTGTCTCTGTTGGCAGAGTTTGTCGGTTTCATAACTGTAAGTGTTCTGTCAGAATATTTGGAATTACTAGGTTAGCTAAATTAGCTAGTTTACAGCATATCTGCAATAATCTGTTAAGAATGTCACGAGGCTCAGGACCCAAATGCACAACACCAGAAACAGATTAGAATTAACAAGGTCTTTTAATTAAGGTCAAATACAAAACGCTCACTTGGAGGATCAAAAACTCTAAACCAAAAAACATCTACATGACTATCAAAAATATACTTCACACGATCAAGGGATGACTGGCAGGCTTGACGAGACAAGACGAACTGACACAAGACAAAGGGAGACGCAGACTATATATACACACTAGGTAAGGGGACACAGGTGGCAACAATTAAGGGAGGGGCTGACAATCACACTGGTGGGAAAAACACACCAGGGCAGGAATGCTCTGAAACGAGAGGGAAAGGTTACTACAAAATAAAACAGGAAATCACAAGACAAGGCGAAAGACAAAAGGACTGAACTAAATAAATTAACTTAACACAACTGTCTAGACACCACAGTACCCCCTCCTTTACGGACGGCTCCGGACGGCCCAGCGAGTTCAGGATGGCTTTTGTAAAAATTCTTTATCAGGTTCTGGTCCACGATGAAGCTAGACGGGATCCATTCCCGCTCTTCCGGTCCATAACCCTCCCAGTCCACTAAAAACTGCTGACCCCTTCCTCGTTTTCTGACCTTCAGCAGACGCTTGACAGTGTAGACCAGACCTCCATCAATGAGCCTGGGAGGAGGGGGGGGCTTGGAAGCGGGAACCATTTTGCTTTCCTTGACCGGCTTGAGTTTGCTTACGTGGAATGTTGGATGGACTCTGAGTGATCTAGGCAGGCGCAAACGAACAGACACAGGGTTAATACACTTTTCCACAGTGAATGGGCCTACAAATCTTGGTGCCAGCTTCCTAGAGACTACGTTCAGGGGCAAGTCTCTGGTGGATAGCCACACTTTCTGACCCGGTCTGTACACAGGTGCAGGACGGCGATGCCGATCAGCCGCTTTTTTCATGCGGGCCGAAGTCCTAAGGAGGACCCGACGTGCTGAAGCCCAAATGCCATGACAGCGCCTGACCAGTGCGTGTGCCGAGGGAACCATGACTTCTTTCTCTGTCTCTGAGAACATGGGAGGTTGGTAACCGTAGACGCACTGGAACGGGGTCAATCCGGTGGCAGAGGTAGGCAATGAGTTGTGGGCGTATTCTATCCACGTGAGGTGTTTACTCCAAGAAGCTGGGTTTTGGGACACCAGGCACCGGAGGCAGGTTTCCAGTTCTTGATTCAGTCTCTCCGTTTGTCCATTTGATTGGGGATGGTAACCGGAAGAGAGGCTGACAGAGGCCCCGATGAGGCTGCAAAACTCCCTCCAGAAACGGGAGACAAACTGAGGACCCCGGTCTGACACGATGTCCTTGGGAAAACCGTGGAGACGACAAACATGGTGCAACAACACTTCAGCCGTTTCTTTGGCCGATGGCAGTTTAGGCAAAGCAATAAAATATGTCATTTTAGAGAATCTATCCACCACCGTGAGGACGGTGGTGTTACCTTTGGATTCTGGCAGTCCGGTGACAAAATCCACTGAGATGTCGGACCAGGGCCGACTGGGGATAGGCAGCGGCCTGAGCAGACCCATCTGGGGCCTGGAAGAGGTCTTATTCCTGGTGCAGATGGTGCAGGCGGCCACATACTCCTTGACATCCTTCTCCATAGATGTCCACCAGAACCGTTGCTTGATGACGTACATGGTTTTTTTTACCCCAGGATGGCAGGTGAGCAGCGAGGTGTGAGCCCATTGAATGACCTTAGGACGCACAGTTTGAGGAACAAACAACCTATTTGGGGGGCAACCCCTAGGTGTCGGGCTCTCACCGTTAGCTCGTTTCACCTCTGTTTCTATTGGCCAAGTTACCGCTCCAACCACACAGTTTAGTGGAAGGATGAGCTTTGGTTCCTTTGCCGAGGGTTCAGGATCAAAAACACGAGAGAGTGCATCTGGCTTGACATTTTGTGAACCGGGTCTAAATGACAAGGAAAAGTTAAAACGAGTGAAGAACAAAGCCCATCTTGCCTGACGTGAGTTCAGTCTCTTAGCTTTTCGGATGTACTCAAGATTTTTATGATCCGTCCAGACTATGAATGGTTGCTCTGACCCCTCCAGAAAGTGTCTCCATTCCTCAAGCGCTGTTTTGACTGCCAAAAGTTCTCTGTTGCCTACATCATAGTTGCGTTCAGCAGGTGTTAACTTACGTGACAGAAAAGCACATGGGTGAAGTTTGCTGTCCTTGGCTGAACGTTGTGACAACACAGCCCCAACTCCATCATTGGAAGCATCCACCTCCACCACAAACTGCCGTAGTGAATCAGGAGTGATGAGAACAGGAGCAGAGGTAAACCGTCTTTTCAATTCCTGGAAAGCTTTGTCGGCCTGTAGAGTCCACAAAAACTGAACATGGGTTGAGGTGAGTGAGTGGAGAGGTGCAGCTATGGAGCTAAAATGTCTTATGAAACGTCTGTAGAAGTTAGCAAAACCGAGAAATTGCTGTACCTTCTTCCTGTTGGTGGGTGTGGGCCAATTTGCGACAGCACTGACCTTGCTTGGATCCATCTTGACCTGGTCCGGAGCAATGATGAAGCCCAGGAATGAGACAGTGGTCTTGTGAAATTCACATTTCTCCGCCTTCACGAATAGTTGGTTTTCCAGAAGGCCTTGGAGGACCTGGCGGACATGCTGAACATGGGACTCTTCATCAGGAGAGAATATCAATATATCATCCAGGTAGACAAACACAAAATGATTCAAATATTGTCTGAGCACGTCATTCACAAGAGCCTGAAATACAGCAGGAGCATTAGTTAGCCCAAATGGCATTACTAAGTATTCATAGTGGCCACTGGGGGTATTGAATCCAGTCTTCCATTCGTCCCCCTCCCTTATCCTGACCAAGTGATAGGCATTCCTCAAGTCAAGTTTAGTGAAGATCTTAGCTCCTTTTAACAGTTCAAAAGCAGTGGAAATGAGGGGGAGAGGGTACCTGTTTTTTACCGTTATATCATTCAGGGGAGAGTAGTCTATGCAGGGTCGGAGGGATCCGTCTTTTTTACCCACGAAGAAAAATCCAGCGCCAGCAGGAGATGACGATGGACGAATGAGGCCCGCCTTCAGAGATGAGTCAATGTAATCCGTCATATATTGTCTTTCAGGACCAGAAATTGAGTATAGATGTCCCTTGGGAATGGGGGCACCCGGTAGTAAGTCAATTGCACAGTCATAAGGTCGATGAGGAGGCAACGTAGAGGCCCGAGTCTTACTGAAAACCTCCCTCAGGTTGTGGTAACAGGAGGGAACATTGGGCAGGTCTGGTAAGTCAGAGGCATGGTCATGAGTTACTTCCTTCGTCTCCACCTCACTACCTGAAGTAACCCTTCCTACAGACAGCCCTTCAACTTCTCCTGGTGAAACCAAACATGTATGATTACATTCTCTTCCCCAACCCTTCACCCTACCAGAACGCCAGTCAATGTGAGGGTTATGTCTTTTCAACCATGGGAAGCCTAAAATCATAGGGTGTTGTGAGGAGTCGAATAAATGGAATGTCATGAATTCTGTGTGGTTGTGATTTATGATAACCTGGACGGGTTCTGTGTGGTGAGTGACTTGAAACAATAATCTTCCATCAAGGGCACTGGCATTTAAAGGTTGAGCTAAGGGCATGGTGGCAATGTTCAAGCTTTTGGCAAAATTCCAGTCCATAAAACTTTCGTCTGCTCCTGAATCAATGAGAACATTCTGTGTTAAGGTTTTCTTACCTAATTTTACTTGGATAGGAGTCAGCGTACGAGGAGAGTAGTCAGAAGTTAGTCGGCTCACCAGCGCCCTCCTCTTGCCTGGGGAGCCCCGTCTTTTAGTGAGCAAGCGGCCATCAGGTGTCCACGATGCCCGCAGTAGAAACACAGGCCCTGGCGGAGGCGCCGTTCCCGCTCCTCCAGTGAAAGTCTTGCTCGGCCAAGTTGCATGGGTTCCTCTGATGTGGTGGATGGCGTTGTCAAAGGAGGCTTGATCCAGGCCCCTGGAAACGAATCCTCCCTCATCCGGATGCCACGAGGAGGCCCCTTGGAGCTTGGCGAACGAACTGCAGGATGTTCTCTTTCTTTTTGTCTATCCCAGAGCCTATTATCTATTCGTATAGCCAGAGCAATCACAGAGTCTAAATCTTCTGGAAGATCTAATGGGACTAAGTGATCTTTGACAAGGCCTGAAAGTCCATTTACAAAGGCGTCCAGCAAGGCCAGATCATTCCAGCCACTGTCTGCTGCTATTGTCCTAAACTCTATGGCATAATCAGACACTCTTTGATTTCTTTGCTTGAGTTGAACTAGAGCTTTAGCCGCTTCTCTCCCTGGCGCTGTACGATCAAAAATCTTTTTAAGGGAATCAGTAAACAGTCCGAGTGATCTGCAAAGGGGAGAGTCTCTAGCCCATTCTGCTGTAGCCCACGCTGCTGCTCTACCAGTCAAGTGTGTTATCATGAAAGCTATTCTAGACTGGTCTGTTGGAAAAGCAGAAGGCTGATGTTGATAATGCAGGTCGCATTGGACTAAAAAAGGACGACAGTCACCTGAGTCACCGGAGAATTTCTCTGGAGATGCGAGACGAGAGCATGAAGAAGAAGTAGGTCCTTGGATCACAGCCTCAGGCAGGGGTGCAGCCGCGGAAACAGTTTGAGATCCAGCTTCCAGGTGGGCAAGGACACGAACAAGCTGATCTGCCAGGTGGTTTACTTGGCTGTTCACAGATGTTTGGAAGCTTTCTTGACGACCACTCAATTCTCTCACTCCCTGGTCAATTGATTTCAGCTGATCGTCATGCTGAGACAAAAGCGTGCCTTGTGAGCGCAGAGCTGCTCTGAACCTGTCTGGGTCGGCTGGGTCCATTCTTTGGTCAGTTCGTACTGTTAAGAATGTCACGAGGCTCAGGACCCAAATGCACAACACCAGAAACAGATTATAATTAACAAGGTCTTTTAATTAAGGTCAAATACAAAACGCTCACTTGGAGGATCAAAAACTCTAAACCAAAAAACATCTACATGACTATCAAAAATATACTTCACACGATCAAGGGATGACTGGCAGGCTTGACGAGACAAGACGAACTGACACAAGACAAAGGGAGACGCAGACTATATATACACACTAGGTAAGGGGACACAGGTGGCAACAATTAAGGGAGGGGCTGACAATCACACTGGTGGGAAAAACACACCAGGGCAGGAATGCTCTGAAACGAGAGGGAAAGGTTACTACAAAATAAAACAGGAAATCACAAGACAAGGCAAAAGACAAAAGGACTGAACTAAATAAATTAACTTAACACAACTGTCTAGACACCACATAATCTTGGAAGGAACCATTTGATCAAATAGTTAAAATAAGACAATACAACATTTCCAACAACAGTGGCAGGTGGCCAGCTTTATAATCCTGAAGGTGTGTTTCCCTTTTTGTGTCCCCTGGTTTCATTAAGCTGTCTTTGGCTCTTTTCTGCTGTAACAAATGTAAATGTCCCCTCTGTGGGAATAAAGGTATTCTGATTCTTGTGTGTTTTGAGCTTCTTGCAGCGTTTCGGACTTTTTGGCTTTTGGGGAACGCTGCGCCTAGTTTGCTCAAGTTGGACATATCTTTATTTGGAAGCTTCCATAACTCACATTCATAAGAAATACTTCAAGCAGAGATAAGTGATGAGCTCCGTCCCCTCCACATCATGGGAAACTTTCATATAGAACATGTGGCACGAAACTGAGGTGTTAAGAAATATTTACACCAGGGGTGCCCAACCAGTCGATCGCGATCGACCGGTCGATCGCGAGATGTGTCTAAAAATAGAACAACAATATTCTGTTTTATCGTTAATGTCCTATAACATAATCTTCCTGTGCCAGAATAATGTACTTGAACGCATCAAAGCTTTGTGATTGGCCGGCGTGACCCCATGTGTCTGGTCGTGGCTGTTAGGCAGTGGGCACTAGTTCACTGATGTTGTCCGTAGAGGCTTCTCAATACTCAAATTTCCCCTCCTCGACTCCTCGGTCCTCGGTCCTCCGGTAGTGACCCGGAAATGAATTTCAGCGCGCCATTTTGAAGGACGTCTCATTTCTCTAAATGCACACCGAGGACCGAGCATCGAGCGTCGAGGAGGATCTCTGGAGGAGCTATAACCGAGGATACACTGATGGTTCCTCCACGGCTCCTCCACGGATGCATTTCCGGGAACGGTGGAGGCGTGACGCACGGCCGGACTTATCTCAGCCAATGACAGCTATGCATGCATCTCCTGGATATTATTTTAGAAACTGCTTTCATCGCGTCGCGATGTTTCCAGAGAGAACAGCTGTAAGGTCCGTGCAGAAAGCAGAGCAGTGTGTATAATATATATCACTCAGTATAACAGGCCTACTCTCTTTATTTGCTTTAGTTTAGTAGATATCTACAAACAAAGAGTCGATATTTTTCTAAGACCATTGCTTCACATAATAAAATACACAACGGATTATGCTTTAGGAGCTGTAGGTGTATGTGGTACAGTGTAGGTATGTGTGGTACAGTGTGTAGGTGTGTGTGGTACAGTGTGTAGGTGTGTGTGGTACAGTGCGTAAATGCGGCGGACAGACGGGTCTCAGTTGGTTTGGTGTCCTCTGCTTACTTTTAATAGGCCTACTTGTAAATACAACTTTTGGCCCGTAATTTCAATTCCCCATTTCAGCGACCAGAGAGAGGGGGGGATATATCCAGTCTCTGATTGTGTTACGTTATTATGAGAGTGCTCTCATACTTTAAATTGTATATATTTATATAAATATATTTGTGTGTCCGCATCTGTAGCCTGTTATTGTCTCATTATACCGCACTCTCAATGAATTCAAAGTAAATATGTGGGGGAACAATGTTCAGCTGATCTAACAGAGATTATAAAATACAGCGCTATGAGAAAACACTCGACAGCTGATGCAGCTGTTGCCACGTAATAATGAACGGACGTCTCTTTAATATGACCGCTCAGAGGAGAGGAGTTCTCATTTCTTTAAACGTCTGCTGCTTCCCCTCCTCTCTCCTCGGTCCTCCGCTCGCATCTCCTGTGGGCGGGTCTAAATCTTGAGGAGGGGAACCGAGGAGGGGAGTCGAGGAGGGGAAATTTGAGTATTGAGAAGCCTCTCGTGTCAACAGGAGTGACAGTCCGCACACACACAAGACCGCAACTATGGCAGAAGCAAAAAAAGCACAAAATATATAATTTTCACTCCGAGTGGGAGGATGATTATTTTTGTATCTATTCCAATTCAAAGTCCATCTGTCTCATCTGCAATGCGAGCGTGGCTTTATCGAAGAAGGGTAATTTAGGAGCGGCATTTCAAAACAGTGCACAAAAGCTACGAGACGGAATTCCTTCCTAATTCTAGCCTACGCTCCCAAAAGGGGAGGGGCCTGAAAGGACAGCTAAATGCACAGCAGTCCATTTTCACCAGGCCCAACAACAAGAGCAAGGCTGCTACCAGAGCATCTTATCGTGTCAGTCACGTTCTTGCGAAACACATGAAGTCTTTCGAAGACGGCGAAGTTATGAAAGAAGCTTTCCTGGAGGCTGCCGACGCGCTTTTGTGGGACAGTAAAAATAACAGAAGCATTTCAACAGGTTTTTGATATAATAAAAACTCAAGTTAGATACCGTTATTAATCAGCTGTAAGTTTTAGTTTGTTTGAACTTATTCATTATAATTATTGTACAAAATGGTATAAGAATGCAAACTTAAATTGATTATAGTCTATTATCAATTCAGGTTAAGAAGCTAGTGTTGCTTGCATCCTATTTTAAAGGCATTTCTTTTATACTCTACTAAAATGCAAGAAAAAAAGGGTTTGATTCTAATAATTTTGTCTTTTTTATTGCACTGTTGCAGCAGATTCCTGTGTAGCTTCAGATCTGAGTTGTCTTATTAGTAAGCCTAATTTATACTTTTGTAGCAACACTATTTTTATATCATGGCAAAGAAAGGGTTCAGAGTCTTTTCTTTTTCCCTGTCTCATATGTGGCAGCACTGTTCAATGTTTCTTGAAAACATTACCCACTGTAGTGACGTGTGAATAAACTCCAACTCCGTATCAACAACACTGTTGTGTAACTTCAGTTAAATACTTGTATGTGTGTAGATTAGAAAGAGGTAAGATAAAGCATCTGCAGTATTTTATGAAGTATTAATCATACAAAGGTCAGTTTTATACAAGAAGTGTGTATTTACCTGGTAGTAGGCTGTCAGTAATGGCTACGCCTCTCTATTTGTACTGGTAGATCTCGGCAGACTGGCAACTTTAAAAGTAGCTCTCGGTTCAAAAAAGGTTGGGCACCCCTGATTTACACTATCAAAACATTGGTGGTGCAGAAGAAGATGACAGTGTTTTTCTAATATATAACAGCAATTTCCATTCTTAAGATTGCTGTTAATTTTAATATCAACACATTCCCAGATCTACAAAAAAAATGAACAAGCAACATTTTTTTACAGATTACCGTAGCCATACATGTACTTTGAGTCTTATAACGACAGAAAATGCTCAAGCAATGTGTGCACGACTGCGCTGAGTATGGAGGTTTTCAGTCATCAATTGCACTGCACAAATGAAGATATTGGACAGTATTGGATGCAGATGAAGTGAGATAGAGATCAGCTGTGAGCGCTCATCGCCCTCTGGTGGTCAGAAAATTAGCTGATTCAGAACAGCTGTGAATGAGAAGAGGGTTTGCATGTGATGCAATCTGGGAGGACTTCTAATTTAGAGTTACAAAGATTGCATCATAAGACCTTACACAAAATAATACGTAATAAAGTAAAAGGTTATAGAGATGAATCTTATTTGTGATTATTTATATATTATTTTATTCCTACTGTTATGTTGTTAACTTCTGTTGAAGCAGAGGGGTAATATGCGGTATATAAACTGTAATTGCAGGTAATGTCATTCTGAGAGGATGTGTGTTCTTCCAGATGTTAAAACAATCCTCATTTGGTCATGTGTGTTTGTAGAGGATACCTTATACACATAGTAAAGTAAAACATACAGGAAAACAGAATATAAAAAACACAGATTAAGAGGATAGCAAAAGTATTTTAAAATACATATTGTTGATTAGTTTAACTCTGGGTGAAGAGAGGACTTCCTTTGCACACTAAACAAATGCTTGGCTCAACAAAGAAAATCAACGCAACAGTTTGCATCAATGTTTATTGAGTTAAGACAACTTCTAATGAAATTGTCTTAAAGCAACAAAGTTATTTGAGTTAGGGGAGAAGGCTTTTCCTCTACAATCAGAGGTGTTTTTAATTACCACTTACTTAATAATTGGTAATATAAACACAAGTTTTGAAGTTGATTACTCCAAAGATTAAGTTGCTCCAACTTGTTTTACCGTATGATTTAAAGGAATTTTAAGTTGTATACTTAATTACCGTCATTGTGAACACACGTTTTTAAGTTGACAACCATTTATAAATTAAGTTGCTCCAAATATATTATATTCAATAGTTTATTTTCTTAGCTTTTTCATGTTTTTGCCTTTAAAGAAAGAAATTAATTGATTCCACAACAAAAATATTAGGCAATTCACTTTTTATTTTGAACTGCTGTTGTTTATTTCAACACATGATGTTTCAATCAGGAGAGAATTCATTTAGTTTGAACATTTATTGACACATGCCATATGATAAGGTGCATGAACACCTGAAATCACAGCTGACTGCAGGAGAGAGGAGAACCATTTTATAGTTTGGCTGCAGCTCGGTGATTGGCTGCTGGAGAATGAGGTGAAATGTAATAGGTTAAAGAGCACGCCTGTGATGAGCTGATTATAAGCAGCTGTGGAGTGAATGTATTACACCCAGTCTTCCTGAAAGAACTTGCACTGAGCTTCATTTCAATCTTGAGAAAAAAGATAAACACAAATTGAAATTGCCCCACAAATAATAAATAAACGCATTAGCCATATTACCATGGGACATGGGGACACAGCAAATACATGCTGCCATCAGAACGAAGTTAGAGGCCTTTGCATATTTAAAACCAGTGCCAAATGTGTCAAATCTGTAAAGTCTTTGTAAAACTACAGAAACAAACTCTCAATGGCCACCAGTCTGCAGATCACACACATCCATTTGACAAAAGATGTAACAAAGATGTTTGCACTGCCGACAGTCATTATTTCAAACAGTATGAACACATTTAACGCAGAATGCTCATTCATTTGTTTCCCTCGACCACGATGGCTGCCATCGTATGGTCAGATCCTGGGTGGACCGGTCACTGATGAAGGCGATATTCATGTCCTTTTGAAGCACATTAAATAATAGGTTAGCGCATCAGAGATAATGAATTAGGTAATGCATACTTTTTAAACTGTCACTCTTAGCGAATTCAGAGCCATTATTACCAGCTGCTAAAGCCACGCTGGTATTGTTTTCACCTGTTGAGTCTGCATGTGTGTGTCGTCATGGCAATGCGGTCCTGAAGACACACAGAGGTGCTTTTGAGTACTTTGCCTAGTGTTTAAATGCATGTGGACAGATGTTGTCAATCCCAATCGTGCAAGCTTTAGTGTATCTTCTCATCTTTTTAGCAGGTTCCACAATATGTGAACTGGTTAAGTGAAGAGCAGAAGCCACTTTTCAAATGTTACACAATCCTTTGCATGCCATTGCTGTCAACACCTATCCATGCTGAACATTGCTAAGATATTATTGATTGGGGTGTGGCCAAAAGTGCAATATGCTTCAAAATGTAACTGACAGAGAGCAGTGCTTTTGTCCTGTGTCACTGTGCCCGTGGATTTTATGTTATTTCAAGGTTTTTAATTACGTCGCTAAACTCCTTGAAAAGGTCCTCTTCCTTTTCTCCAAGGTACACAACAAGGCAGCGGATGGCTATAGTTCTCTGCGTACTTCAATTGTATTGTGCTATTTTTGAAAAAAGAAAAAAAGAGAAATGACCTAAATGAATATATTCTGAATCGGTGACTGCCAACAACTTGCATTTCAATGACAACTCTAAATAACGATCCTACCTCAAGAAGCATGTCCTTGATCTGCTTCACCGAGATTCATTTTTTAATAAAAAGCGATATCACAATAGTAACCAAAGTATTTTTACTCTCACAGTAGCCTCTACTACTTTGTATCCTCTCACAGAACTATTCACAGTTCAAAGGCTGCTAATGTTGGTCAAACAGCAATTTGCCTATACAGTGCAACTACAAGGCTATCTACTGTATTTGAATGACAAGAGATGACACTCACCTTAAAATGTCCTTTGTACACTCAAAAAACGAATTCAGGCGACCTTTCACCTCCACTTAATTAAATGCATGGTTGCAAGATAAAAATGTGAGTTAATTGATTTAGATAAACATTTTAAGTTGCAAACATTAATTTATAAGTTGTGTTGACGTAATAATGTTGGTAATTACATCAACTTAATATTGTGTGTAATTTGAACTCTGATTTCTGCGTTAATTGACTTCAAACTAAATTCAAGTTGTAGTAAGTAATGCAATCTGCTTGATAACTTATTTGTTCTACACCTTGAGTTAAGGATTTCAAATCCACTCCCACTTAACATGCCTGGACAAGTTCCTCAACACAACTTATAAATTAATGTTTGCAACTTAAAATGTTTATCTAAATCAATTAACTCAAATTGTTATCTTGCAACCATGCATTTAATTAAGTGGAGGTGAAAGGTCGCCTGAATTCGTTTTTAGAGTGCAGGCATTATTTAAGAAAAACTGCAAATATGAGAAGGCAGTCAATGCAAGACAAATAATTCATTCACATGTATGAGGCTGTGGCACTTCACCCCAAATAGCTCCTGTGGGGATTGCTAACCGTATTCAATCAATCAATCAATCAGCTTTATTGAAGAGACTCAAGGTCCATTTTTTAAAAGACGTACAACACTAAAATGTAAATTAAAAAAGGCAGTTACCAATGTTTCCACGGAGCTGACTGGTATCGTACTGAGACACGGATTTTACATCAGCATAATGACAGAATTATGAGAAACATTCAATCAACAGATACATTTGTACATCAGATTTCTCAAGAGAGCATGGAACGTGTTGACACGTGCATTACAACACATTTCACTTGCACTGCACCACCTTTGAATGTATGTAAGTTGCTTCGGGTAAAAGCGTCTAACAAGTGACATGAAATGTAATATAATATATAAGTATGTGCACATGCTGTTCTCCTGTACTTTTGTACCCTCATAGCTACAGTCAATCAAATTGTGGTGACTTGAGGTCCTCCTAGAGCTGTTGAGTGAAATTTTGAATGACACTAAATCTCATTGAAAACCTCTGGCATGTGAACAAGAACATGAGCTGCTGGAGTTTTTTGCCCCAGGCATGGCATTATGTCATCAGACAGCAATGTGGAAGGATGCCGAGATGCATGAGAGCTGTGATTGGGAAACACACAATGTGATGTCTAGGTCAAAGTAGTCATTTCTTCTGCTTTATAGGGTTTTAGTGCATGTAAATGGTCTGCAGAGGCTCAAATCCCTGTGTTCCCTCCAGAGGGAGTTTCTCTCTCTAGTTGGTCTTTCATGGTCAATGACTATACATCCAACAATACCCATGAGCCTTTGCAGCTGTAAGAGGTTGGACATTCAGAAGACTGAATAACTATTTCGTGCTGATGATTAAATTGGGGTAGTTACTACCGATAAAAGCTATAGACAGATGTGGAAGAAGTACTCAGATCTTATTCTTGAGTAAAAGTAGAAGTACTCAGATCTTGTTCTTGAGTAAAAGTAGAAGTAGGCTACTCAGGTCTTGTACTTGAGTAAAAGTAGAAGTACTCAGATCTTGTACTTGAGTAAAAGTAGAAGTACTCAGGTCTTGTACTTCAGTAAAAGTAGAAGTACCAGAGTGTAGGAATACTCTGTTACAGTAAAAGTCCTGCATTCAAAATGTTCCTCAAGTAAAAGTAGAAAAGTATTCTCATCAAAATATAGTTAAAGTAGCGACAGTAAAAGTAGTCCTTGTGCAGATTGGTCCATTTCAGAATAATATATATGATATGTTTTATAATGATTGATCATGAAAGTGTTCTCAAAGCTGGTGAAGGTGCAGCTAGTTTGAAGTACTTTGTATACTGCAGGGTAGCTGGTGGATTTACTCCAGGTGGAAATAAAGTCTGATTCAACACTTGATTATATTTCACATCATTCATCCAGATCTTTGAAGTAACTAAAGGTATTCAATACATGTAGTGGAGTAAAAGTACACCCTTTACCTCTGAATTGTAGTAGAAGTACAGAGTAGCATAAAATGGAAATACTGAAGTAAAGTAAAAGTACCTCAAAATTGTACTTAAGTACAGTACTTGAGTACATCTACTTTTACACGACTGGCTGCATAAGTGCTTCACATTGTTTACGGGAAGAATTTATGCTGATATGTCATTAATCCAAAACAAGGTTGTAGTTAAAAAAGTAAATGTCATACTTAAATACATGAGGGAAATCTTCAACCTTTAATTTCAATGCATCATTATTATCGGCTCTTTTAATGAGCGGGTGCAGCTCATTCTCAATTGTCCTATGATAAAAAAGTAGGTCATGCGTTAGCACTTACTGGAAGAGCTATTGTTCCCCTTGTACTTTTTAGAAAGTCATGGATGATAAATGGTAATCCACTGACGGGAAGCCAGCAGGTGCAGAGGAGGAGGGGCAAAGTAAATGTTTCTCCTGGCTTCATTAACCCTTCTCTTGCGTTAGGTCATACCCCCCTTCCCATGCTATTTTCGGTCAAAATTGAACGGTATGTTTTGCACAGTGATATCTCTGGAACTCCTTATCCAATTTTGATGGTTGACATCTCATTTGAACAGTCAAAGCAAGTAGAATCAAGGTAGGACAGACAGAATGACACCAGGAGTGAATTTCATATTCTTTTTGGCAGTAAGTTCAAAGATAGTGCTTATTTTACATTACTGTATATTATGAAAATGCTTGCCATGTAGGCTGTGTTTACTAGAGATGGAAATTATTCAGTTAGTGTTGTAGCTGAGATTCTTTCCGTTCCAATGATGTATGGGATGTATTGATTTGATACAAGCAAACCAGTGTTTCATGTCATGGTCCGGACCCACCGGTGGGCCCATCAAGTTCAGCATTCACTGTGATGAATATAAAATAAGGCACTGATAATATTTTCCTCAATGAACATTTATTGAAAGAGAAATATACCATAACAGAACATGTGTGTGCTCACGTGTGTTCACGTGTGTTCACGCACATGATTGGCAATGCAAAATTGTGGAATGTCACTTCAGGCTCCTCTCCCTCAGGGGCTTCTATTTCAGGGGCCTCTCCTTCAGGGGCCTCTTCCTGGTCTGTTGGAGGCTCATAGTCTGGATCACTGTTGTCTTCCATTTCTGAGACATCTTCCTCTATCTCCTCTTCATCTGGTTCAATGTCCTCTTCTTCTGGTTCAAAAATGTGTCCAGAGCCCCTCGCGCAGAAAATAGCCTAATCGTTCGCCTGCTCATTGTGTCAATGAGTCAAATGTGAGCAAGGCACAAATATAACTGCTTGAGAGCCAGTAACGGAGCGTCCACACCACAGCTTCAAAAAAAGCTTGGAGCTGGGCGTGTCTGAAGCTTGGGGATTGTATTCAAGCACCGCGACCAACAACCAATCACATGTATCTCCCGCCCCCGACATAGAAAGCAAAAACCACCGGGGATTTTATGGGAGCAATATATATATAAACTCCCCAAACAGGCGAAAACCTACCAGTTTCACCCACTGTCTCTGCCACCTCCCTCCATGCCTGGTTCCTCCGGTTTGTATCCCGGTAGGTGAAGAGGGTCTGGTCATACAAAACCGGGTGATTTGCTACGGCGATAATTAGTTTCTCCTCCATCTTTTTTTGAAATATAGAAATGAACGGCGGGATATCTCTCCCAGCTTAGACGCGGTTTGATTGGCTACGGCTTGATCTGTCAGATTTTCCGAAACGGGATTTGATTGGCTGGCGCTGGCTACTCCGGCGTCTCCGGCGTCAGAAGTTGAACATTGTTCAACTTCTGACACCGGCCCGTCTACACTACAGGCGTCGAAACAGCTTGAAGCTGGGTGTGTCTGAGGCTTGGCGATTTTTTGCGAGCAACGCGACCAACAACCAATCACATGAATCTCCCGCCCCCGACATACAAAGCAATAGCAATGTTAAAACAAAGTAAACTGGATATAAAATCCCCAAACAGGCGAAAACCTACCAGTTTCACCCACTGTCTCTGCCACCTCCCTCCATGCCTCGCTCCTCCGGTTTGTATCCCGGTAGATGAACAGAGACTGATCATACAGCACCGGGTGATTCACTACCGCTATAATGAATTTTCCCTCCATATTTTTGAATATGAGGAAATGACCTGCGTAGTCTCTCCCAGCATACACGCGGTTTGATTGGCTAGCGCTTGTACTGGCAGATTTGCATAAACGGGATTTCATTGGCTGACGCCAGCTTCGAGCAAGCATCGAGCCTCAAAAGTTGAACATTATTCAACTTTTGACGCCGATAGACGCTCGCGATGCTTGCAACGCCTTGCCATGCTACCCACAATGCAGTTCGGCGAAGTTTGAAAATATCCTACGTCACCCCATTCAAATGAATGGGCGAAGCGTTGAAAGCATTTTTTGACGCCTGTAGTGTAGACGGGCCGCGTCCGGAGACGGACCGCTCTGCTACCCACAATTCAGTTCGGCGAAAAAAAGCGGCAACGTGACGTCACCCCATTCAAAGTGAATGGGCAGATTGAAGCTGTCGACGCTGCAGACGCTGCAGACGCTGTAGTGTGGACGGGCCGTAAGGGAGGCGCATTTAGCGCGAGAAAGTGAGAGGTTTGTGTTTCTCGAGGGGCACAGAGCTCGCACCTGTGAGAAGGTATGATACATTGTATCACACAGCGCGAGAAAGGGAGAAGTTCCTGTAACGTGTGTGTGTATATAGATGTTTTCCATCTGCAGGATGAACATCATACCCATTCATTTTCTATGGCGGTCAAATCTGACCGAAAACGTCAAGGGTGTTTCACTATTGAATAAATCACTCAAAATTCAATGCAAGTGGTGATCATCAAGTGTATATGTTCAGAGGCCTAGTGTGGAGGATAACATAAGGTATTGAGGCAATCGGATGAAAAACACAATATTTATGATTCAAATCAAAGTCATTCGGTCACTTTTGACCCGAAACGCAAGAGAAGGGTTAAAATAACATTCTTCATGCTGAGGAGATGACTAACATTGCAGCATGCGAAAGCTCTGCTCATGAGAACAATCACTAACATATGTTTTAATTAAAAGAGGCTCTATTGTGTATTGGGGTTTTCCCTTTCATGTATGTTTTATAGGTTTCTGTGCATTCAAATGGTCTGAAGGCTAAAATCCCTGAGTTTTTCTGTATGTTTGATGGCACCTTAAAAAAAGGAGTAGCTCTACTAATCTCATTGTACCTGTATAATGACAATAAAGGATTCTATTCTAATCTAACCCTAACCCTAGCTAGTTAGGTTTATTTCCAAATAGGTACAAATAATTTGCTTTGCTGTACAATGGTGCATACTAAGATGCAATAAGAGGAATACATTTGTAAACTACGAGAAAATAAAGCATTTTTAGAATAACTTTTATGAAATTGAAAATAATGTTGTGAAAAAAGCTGAGTATGCCAGAAAATACAGGGGACACTAAAGAGTGATGCACACAGCTGGAGACCAGGGGACACTAAAGAGTGATGCACACAGCTGGAGACCAGGGGACACTAAAGAGTGACGCACACAGCTGGGAGACCAGGGGACACGAAAGAGTGACGCACACACCTGGGAGACCAGGGGACACTAAACAGTGACGCACACACCTGGGAGACCAGGGGACACTAAAGAGTGACGCACACAGCTGGGAGACCAGGGGACACTAAAAAGTGACGCACACAGCTGGGAGACCAGGGGACACTAAAGAGTGACGCACACAGCTGGGAGACCAGGGGACACAAAAAAGTGACACACACAGCTGGGAGACCAGGGGACACTAATGAGTGACGCACACAGCTGGGACAGCTTGGTGACGTTCAGGATTATAAAGCTGAACAACTGTCTCTGTTGCAGAGTGAGTTTGTCTCATAACTGTAAGTGTTCGTCAGTATATCTGGAATGACTAGGTTAGCTACGTTAGCTAGCTAGCTTACAGCAGATCTGCATTAATATCAGAATGAGTCATGCGGACACATTGTTAAAATAAGCCCGCCTACATAAAAAAAATAAAACGACAGTTATTGTTTTCCAACTTTATAATCCCTGAACAAGCGCTCTGGTCCCAGTTGAGTGCGTCTTTTTTTATCATCTACTGGCTTCTGTTGTGTTTTGAGCATCTTGCAGAATATCGTTTGTGCAGCGCTTGTAGAATGTATTCTAAATGCCGCACGTCTGTAGTCAAGTTGGTGGAGATGTTTCATCATTTGCATGTGTTTTGGCACATTTGTGACTGTATACATGCATCGTTTTTTAAACTGCAGCGTTTCTCCTAATGTAGTGCAATGCAATGTTAGCATTGGATTTGATTGTATTCTGATCATGGGGTATAAATCATTTTGAACCTCTGTATATTCTCACACAGTGGATGACACAGACTGAACAGATGAATCTTCATTGAAACTTTGCTATCACAAGAAACACAGAAGAAGGCAGGCTAAACTATTTATATTTCATGCTTTTTACATAGAGTCATATGTTAACATGTAAAAGCAATTTCCTTTATTTCCTAGTAGAGGAGAATGTAAGATGCAGATCAAGCTAAAGTCAAGTGATTCTCTATACTACCGCCACATCCTGATTACACTGAAAAAACGGAAACATTGACTTTAATGAAATGTATTATGTCAACAGATTTCACACAGCTGTATTAGGTTAGTTGAAAGCAAGTAATACAATAAAGTTGAACAAATTTAAACTTCATATTAATGCTTTGATCTAACCCAGGGATGGGCAAATGGCGGCCCGGGGGCCACCTCCTCTTTTTGTGGCCCTTGTAGTGCCGAGAGAAAGGGAGTCGGAGGCGGTGCATCGAAGGTGCAAAACTGTCTTTAATGAGCAGCAGAAATGCAGGTGTTGTCGGGTCGCAGCCCGGTACAACAAGAGAAAGAGCCAGGAGGGCACACAACATATAAAGGTAACCACATATATATCCGTGAGGAAACAATACCCCCAACTCTAGTTCCATGTGTGGATTATGTAACCCAGTGTATTAAAGGTGGTCACCACACAAGCCCCCCCAGAATCCAAACATGGCAAAAAAATCCCCGCGTCCGGGAGGAAGCACCACAGGGGCCGAGGAGGGTGAGGTTGCAGGTGAGGGCCGGACCATGGAACGGGCCGTCGGAAGGCGGCCACAGGAGAGGGTAGGGGCCCCAACGAGGGCGAGGGCATCTCTACCGGGGGCGGGCCGGAACGGGACGTCGTAAGGGGTCCGCAGTAGGCGTCGTGGCGAATGAAGTCATCACCCGCCAGTCGGTGAAAACCGGGTCGCTGAGCCGCAACGGGCGTGAATAACCCGGTGGTCCCCAGCAGGAAGGAGCGCTGCCCAGCCGCAGGCGAGGGCACAGCGGCGGCGGGCACGAAGTCCTCGGGAGGAAAGAGCCGGGGGGCAGGAGCAGCACTCCCGGGAGGAAAGAGCCGTGGACAGGGGATGGACGGGGGGGGCGTCCGAAGCTGCCGTTGAGGCGAACCGTGAGCCGCGGTAAGAGGAGAGGCCAGGCAGGGTCCCGGAGCGCGCCACCCACGGGCCGATGAAGGCATGGGCGACGTCCGAAACCGCCAAGGCGAAGGAAGAGGCCAGACAGGGTCCCGAAGCGCGCCACCCACGGGCCGACGAAGGCATGGGTGACGTCCGAAACTGTCGAGGCAAGACGGGGTCCAGGAGTGCACCACCCAGGCGCCGAAGGAAACTTGAGTGGCGCCTGGAACCGCCGTTGAGGTGGTGAAAAAGTGAGTGTCCACACGAGGTCAACCGGCTGGTCGAACCTCCTCTCCGGCACCAGAAAGAAAACAAAAACTCAAAAGGGTCGATCGCCGTTAGCTGTTGCCGTTAGCTGGCAGCCATCGGTAGCTGCTAGCCGTAGTTAGCCAACGTGGTTAGATGCTAGTTGTCGTTAGCTAGCACAGCTGGGACATGCAGCCGCACGCCCCGAAGAAACCCCACGAGGCAGCAATCGGGTTTGCTCCTGTGGGTATTGTCCACAGTAGATGACCATTACATGTATGATCTGTATGTGTAATGTGTATTTGTAAAGCGCTTTGAGAGTCATTGATAAAGCGCTATAATAAATATAAGGATTATTATTATTATTATTATCCCTACCCTACCCGTGCATCGTCCCCTCTGTAGTCGGAAGGCAGCTGCGGGAATGGCGAGCAACATCCCCAGCCATTCGGCGAGGCGCGCACCGAGCCTCAGTCCGCGTGCCTGTAGCAGCCACGGTCGACACCAAAAAATCCCCGGCATTTCGAGAAAGAAACCTGAGTTTCCTTTGCCGTGTTCGGGTCCGTCTCGGAAACTTCCCAAGACGCTGTCAGGGTCACCAGTGTAGTGCCGAGAGAAAGGGAGTCGGAGGCGGTGCATCGAAGGTGCAAAACTGTCTTTAATGAGCAGCAGAAATGCAGGTGTTGTCGGGTCGCAGCCCGGGACAACAAGAGAAAGAGCCAGGAGGGCACACAACATATAAAGGTAACCACATATATGTCCGTGTGGAAACAATACCCCCAACTCTAGTTCCATGTGTGGATTATGTAACCCAGTGTATTAAAGGTGGTCACCACACCCTTTATATTAATTTATAAATAACGTAATTAATATTATAAATATAAAAATAAATGTATTTCTTCACTTGTAGTACTGATACCGTCCACTACACTCCTAGTTACGTCACGAGCTGCGTACATGATTTCGTTCGGCAGCCAAATACCGCAAAATAATCTGCGTTTGTGTGTATTGTGTTTGTTTTCCGGGGAAACCCTCACAAGAAACACCGGCTGTTGTTAGGCCTGCTGTGACGTCAAGTTGCCGCTTGTAATTATGCCTTTACAAGCTTAAAGGTTGTATTTATCATCTGAATTTGGCGAAACAAGTTTAATATTCTAAAAACCAGGACTTTGTTTATTTGAAATTGTAAAAATTAAATAACATTTCTGTGAACTGATATTTGTTTATTGAGCTTATTAGAGGATGTTCCCTGAAAGATTATAAAATATCAATGAAGATGTCAGACTTAGTATATTTGTTAATAATTACATACAATACATGGAATTTGTGTGTGTGTGTGTGTGTGTGTGTGTTCCAAGTGAATCTGCGGCCCCCTGGTGGCCAGTACATAAATGATGTGGCCCCCACCACTATCCAAGTTGCCCATCCCTGATCTAACCTAATACAATTATGTGAAATCTGTTGACATAATACATTTAATTTAAGACAACGTTTCAGTGTTCAAGTTTTCAGTGCGTATTATAAAATATCAGCCATATATAGAATAGGGTTAGCTTTTTTTTACATATGTATTGTTATTTTTATATATATATAAATATATATAAAAGTCAGTGTGCAATTGCAAGTACAAGTAGCTACATCGGGTGCAGATCATATGAGCCGAATAGAGCAGGTTGTTTCTCTAAGTTCTTGGTTGAAAGAAACTCAAGGATGATCAATTCAACAGTTTTAAAAATGGAACCGTTCAGTCAACCACAGATTTGTTTTTTCTGATGTCAAGTGAATCAGTCGCACACTGTGAAAGCCACCGTTGTTGTTTCTGAAGACTGGTTTTCATTTATGTTTTATTGAAATGCTTCTGGGACATACCCGCCTGTCACACAAAGAAGAAATCAAAGTCAAAATGTACGAGGGCAAAACATTTAAAGCTTTTTCTCTCCCTTCCTCGTTCTTCTGTCTCCAGTCTTGTGTTTTTTTCCTGAAGAAGATGCCTCTCTTGGGGTGCGAATAAAGACTTTGACAAAAGTTGTTTCAATGCCCTTCTCCTACCGCTGTGACATGCATGTGACTGCTACACACGTCACATGATTGTATTACAATGATTTAAATGACTGTGTATATTTACTCAAATTATTGTAAATGTATTTTATCTTGCTATTATAATTCATTATTATTCATTTAAAATGACTTTTTTTTAGATGTATCTAAATGTCACTTCATGTTATAGTTTTTTTGTTGTAAAAATAATTAGAACTGCATTTCAAATTGTTGAAATGTGCTATAAAATACAGGGAGTAACCTTTTCAGATCATTCACATGCACAAAAACCTATAGAACACACTACAGGAAAGGGAAAACCCACCCAAGAAATACCTGTGATACATCTGCAAACCTGCAGCCGTTGATACAGATCCTAAATATCTCTTTTTCAGTGCCTGACTGCAGTATATTGTATACATGTATTTTTGAATTTGGGATTCACTGAAAGATTGACATTAAAGTTGACTTTGACTTGACTATAAGTGAAGCTTGAGTTAAAATATTTCATTGTTTAAATGTAAATCTCTCACCTGCAGATCAACATCAGACCAGAGCTGCATTGTCTTCGCTCTCGCATGATCGGTTTCCAAGAACTTAACATGTGACAATAATGTGACAATCAAGCATGTGTCAAGTGCACTGAGGGGCTCACACTTACGGGAAGACAGATCTGAACTCAGTCACTCTGGGTTATGGGTAACGTTACAATTTAAAGCATTTACATTGAAATGTTGTGGAACCAGTTATGCAGCTGATTCAATAGATGAAGGTGATAACTTGGCAGGAGGAACCATGGCCAGGTGTGTATAAAAGGATGCTGCAGGTGGATGTGAGCAGCAGATACTTGGAGACAGAGGTGAATTCAGGAAAAGATGGCCACCGCTCTGCTGCTCCTGCTTCAGCTGGTCTCACTGGCGTCTGCATCACATCACTACGGGGGAACCGTGACCTATAGCTACAAAGGAAGAAACCCTGATGGATCATTTAGGGTGAGAGAAACTACTTTGAAACCTTTGCATCAGTTAATAATTAACTAATTTATTCATTTTTATGACGTTGTTATTTTTAAACTCAGTTCTGTTAAAGTTGTTGCCATACATTAAATATAGTTTACCTCAATGTTTTCTTTTAACTGTGTTGTCTAGCTTTTTACCTTGATTGGTACAGTATATGTCAAAGCACAAAATACATTGGAAATAGCGATAAAAATATGCATTAATATTATTTTAATTTGTTTCAAAGGTGGACTTTCGCGACAGGGCGACCTATGATGGGTGTCAGTACTCCCATTACCAGACATGTAGCACTGGCAACTGTGGCTTACTCACTAATCAACAGAGAGGCATAACTGACAGGAGCACCAATGCACCGCAAAGAAACAGAGAATGGTGTGAAACAGAAACAGTTCAACAAAGAAAAGTCCCAACTGACAAACCTTTTGAGATGAGGTGAGCTTTTTCTCTGACTCAAATCATGCTAATGTTATATGAGTCTCCATAATTGCATTGCAAACACTTGTATTTGTTGTTTTGATGCTTATCATAAAATAATAAATAAAAACAAGCATCTGTTTATTAATGCAGTATTTGTTTGCACACCTATCAGGGCAAGTAGCTGTTGTTGGATCCCAACACGTAACGGGGTTTCAGGTTGGAGATTTCAAACTCAAGTAGATTTGGGATCAAGATCTGACACTGGCAAACCAAACAGATCCCCAGACATTGCCATTCTACCTTTCCTACGGTAAGCTCATTCTTTATGTTGTTGTTTGATTAAATCGCTCTGTATCATGAAGGTGAAGTCCTGCAGACAGTTTCTGCTCTGCACTCACAAAGTAAAGTGACAAAATGGGTGTTAACCTTTACAGTTCTGCCTTACCATCGGCTGAAACCTCTTTCCCAAAATAGTTGTTAGATGATTGCTTTACAATTGCCTCTATTTAATAACTGTGTCTACTGCTTCCATTCATTTGAATGAAATTATATTCATTAAAAAAAGGTCAACTCGCGTTGTGTTTATTCTTTGAAATGGGTGTGTAATGTTCATATAAGTATCAATATAAATTCTTTGAGGGTGTGTTTGGGGCCACCCTAAAAGAAGCCACTGTGGCCGTGCTTACTCTACTACCTCACATGTGCATTTATAACTCTGATTATTTGATCCTTTTGGGTTTTATGGGCAGAACAGTGTTCCTCACTCTTGTTAATGTGTCCTTTCAAGAGTTCCCCAGAACTGCCCACGGACCTACAAGCTGATGTCCTTCGACCCTGATGGAGACACAGTTCGCTGCAGATATGGAAATATCAGAAATGTAGAGTGCAGCGGATGTAACCAACCTTCAGGCTTTGTCTTGGATCAGGTCTGTAAATTAAAAATCAATGTCCTTATACATTTTCCAATACCTGACTGATCCTGTGCCTCACTAAATGTCTGAATGTTTACATTGTTAGGGTTCCTGCTCCTTACATTACCGCAATGCCATCGCCAACTCAAGTGTTTTTGGATTTGAGTTGGTGGTGGAGGACTTCCCGCAAAGGCCCATCTCTCTATCCTACACCGATGGAACCCAATCCTACAAGGCTCCACTGATTCCCATGAGGCATAAACGACACACATATCCTCCCACGACTTCAGCACCAATCACGACTCCAGCGCTTAACACTATGGCACCAACAACACACCCATGGCAGCAACACCTGCATGGCACCACGCCTCCTCTCAGTAAACTGTCTTTGCAATTCTCCTTTCTTGGTGAGTCAGGTTTTACTTGTCCTCAATTAGGAAATCCATACTAACATAAAAGCTGTTTCTGAAAAGCACTGCCTTCAGGTGTAACCTGTCATGCACCTCTTGCAGCTCTAGTGACACCTTAATGTGCAACATCTTATTTTTTGTTCTACATTTGTGTTCTAAATACATTCTTTAGCATAAGAAGTAAGTAAATGTTCTACACCTGCATAGAGACATTTTAGTTGTCCTGAAAACCCTAACCCTAACCCTTAGGTGAGGTTGACTCACAATTATGGATTTGCGATTTTCCTTTGGTTTCTTAGGTGTATGCAAATGTACATGACCGGCTCTTTCAGGTAAAATATTAGGAATGTGAGGGATTAGGGTTGTGACATTTATAAATCCGGAAAAATGCCAGGATTGTTGGATCTTTAAAAAAAAAATCATTACATTAGTATTTTGAAGCACTCGTTTTTTTTATTTCTTTCAAGTGGTCTATAGCGCCATCTGGTGGAATTTCTTATTTTTAGAAATAATTTTCAAAATGTTGTCTATGTGTCGGTGCCTTAACAAGAGGCCAGAATCAAGGAACTTACAATTATGGTTGTGACGATGGGCTTCATTTAAAAATGAATGGGGGTGCGGTAAAATGTCAGGGATAATACGGCCTCACAGCTTTCTGCAACAGTCCGCACAAACTAGTGGAAAAGCCGTAATTTGAAGATAGCAATTTTAGGATTTCCCTCTTCAAAACCCTCACCTGAAGATAATTAGCCTTTGACAGCTAATGAATATAATCTGCTGTGACAGCTTTGATGTGTTGAGCAACAGACAATGACAAAGTGGTTTTAAGAACTGATCAAGAACTCTTCAAGAACTGTTGCACTTTTTAACTGCAGTGGACCCACCTGCTCCCTCATGTGTTGATGGACTCTACTTGCCAAAGTTTGTGCACCCAACACCTGACGATGGACAACACATCAATGCCGAGGTCAACAAAGAAGTGGAGATCAGAGTCCGAGCACAAGCTTCACATGCAACGTAAGTGAGAATCAACGTGATGAGTATTGCCTTGTGGGGTCAGAACATTATCAGCATTTCTGCTAGTGAGATAACTTCAGCGATAAAAAGGAAATATCTGGTTTCTTTCTTTTGTTTTCACACAGACTACATGATATCATCATCAGTGGGCCACTGAATATCACCAAGCACAGAAGCACACATGGAGACTTTGTCATTAGGTGGACGCCTGGCCCTGATGATGTGGGGGATCATTACCCAATCTGCTTTGCTGTTGAATCAGTAATCGAGTGAGTGAGCCTTACATTTATTTTCTATTTGATACAATTAGTATGCATTTGTGTGTGTTAAATATTGATTTCACTTTTCACACATTTTACAGTCCCGCCTCTACCATCCCCCCTAAAACTAAAAAGGGTTACCGCCCTCCAGCCGCAACCTATCACCAGGAACATGTCCACGTCCACAAATCTCCACAGTAAGTAACAGTTTGACATTTTTGAATCAAACTTAAAAAGCTATACACGACATTGACATAAACAAATAAATCGTCTGCATATTGATTTTAGTGACTATGTGGTCAAAGTTACCTAAAATTCAAACACCTTACTGAATGAGTAACAGGCATTACTCTTTAAACAAAAAAAACGATTCAAGATAAATCTTTGGTCATTGATGCTTTTCAGGTCCGGCATCTATCAGTCCGAGATGAGGTGCGTTCTGGTGAACATCGGTCAAAGACTAAGTAAGAACGATTTTTGTTTAACATCAACATTGTATAGTAGATCTACAACTGGAAAGGCGTTTATATCATAACCAAAAGGTTACATTCCATTAGTGGCTTCATGGACTTTTGCAAGGCCGTTGTGTTTGATCAAATCAAACCCATTACTGTAGGCGAAAAACACCACCCATGCCCTGAATTTATATTAACTGAAACCTTTCTTTTGGGTCAAAGGCAAGGCAAGGCAAGGCAAGTTTATTTATATAGCACTTTTCAACACAAGGCAATTCAAAGTGCTTTACAAAAAATGAAAGAGATTAAGAAAATGGCATTTAAAATCAGTCATTAAAAAGAAAAGCTAATAAATTAAACATTAAAAGAAAAAAGTACATGGATAAAAGTTACAGTGCAGTTTAAGATATGAATAGTTCAATTAAAAGCAGCGACAAAAAGAAAAGTCTTCAGCCTGGATTTAAAAGTAGTCAGAGTTGCAGCGGACCTGCAGGTTTCTGGGAGTTTGTTCCAGATATTTGGAGCATAATAACTGAACGCTGCTTTACCATGTTTAGTTCTGACTCTGGGGACAGAAAGCTGACCAGTCCCTGAAGACCTGAGAGATCTGGATGGTTCATAATTTAGCAGGAGGTCAGAAATGTATTTTGGGCCTAAACCATTCAGTGCTTTATAAACCAGCAGCAGTATTTTGAAATCTATTCTTTGACACACAGGAAGCCAGTGTAAAGACTTCAGAACAGGAGTGATGTGATCCACTTTCTTAGTGTTAGTGAGGACTCGAGCAGCGGCGTTCTGAATCAGCTGCAGCTTCCTAATAGATTTTTTAGTGAGACCTGTGAAGACACCATTGCAGTAGTCGAGTCTACTGAAGATAAAAGCATGGACAAGTTTTTCCAAATCCTGCTGTGACATTAGTCTTTTAATCCTAGATATATTCTTTAGGTGATAGTAGGCTGATTTAGTAACTGTTTTAATGTGACTGTTGAAACTCAGGTCAGAGTCCATGACTACACCTAGATTTCTGGCTTTATCTGTTGTTTTGAACATTGCAGACTGAAGCTCAGCGCTAACTTTTATACGTTCTGACTTGGCTCCAAAAACCATTACCTCAGTTTTATCTTTGTTTAATTGGAGAAAGTTCTGACACATCCAGTCATTGATTTGTTCAATGCACTTACTCAGTGTTTGAATTGGAGCATAGTCTCCTGGTGAAATTGTTACGTAAATTTGTGTGTCATCTGCATAGCTATGGTAACTTATTTTGTTGTTCTTCATTATCTGAGCCAGTGGTAGCATGTAGATGTGAAAGAGAAGAGGCCCCAAGATGGAGCCTTGAGGAACCCCACATGTCATATTTGTCAACTCAGATGTGTATTTACCTATAGAAACAAAGTTGTTTCTGTCCTTTAAGTAGGATTCAAACCAATTCAGAACTGTTTCCGAAAGTCCCACCCAGTTTTCCAGTCGGTCTAGTAATATGCTGTGGTCAACAGTGTCAAACGCAGCACTGAGATCTAATAATACTAACACTGAAGTTCTGCCACTGTCTGTGTTTAAGTGGATGTCATGAAAGACCTTTACAAGAGCAGTCTCAGTGCTGTGGTTTGGACGAAAGCCTGACTGGAACACATCGAAACAGTTATTTAAATGCAAGAAATTACTCAACTGTTGAAAAACAACTTTTTCAATGATTTTACCTAGAAATGGGAGGTTTGATATGGGCCTGTAATTGTTCATTACTGAAGCATCTAGATTATTCTTTTTTAAGAGCGGTTTAATGACTGCAGTTTTCAGGGCCTGTGGAAAAATACCTGAGTGAAGAGATTTGTTTACTATATGAAGTAGATCTGAGGCCATGCAAGGCAAAACATCTTTGAAAAATCCTGTTGGAATAATATCAAGGCAGCAGGAGGAGGATTTCAGAAGTTGAATAATGTCCTCTAGGTTTTTATCATTAATCTGATGGAATTGTGTCATGATGTCTGAATTGATGTTAAGTGGAGATAGGGACAACACATTTGCTGTTCCTGATGCAGAGGCACTGACTGCTTGTCTGATTTTCTGAATTTTGTCAGTGAAAAAGGAGGCAAAATCATTGCACGCCCTGGTGGATAGAAATTCAGAGGCTACTGACACTGGGGGGTTAGTTAGTCTGTCGACGGTAGCAAACAAGGCACGTGCGTTGTTTTTGTTTTTGGTAATGATGTCAGAGAAGAACGATTGTCGTGCGTTTTTCAATTCCAAATTATAAAGGCCAAGTCTCTCTTTATAGATTTCAAGTGAACCTGGAGATTTGTTTTTCGCCACCTGCGTTCAGCTTTTCGACATTCTCTTTTTTCTGTTTTCACGGTCATGGCCTTTCTCCATGGAGATATTTTCTTGCCAGACACTTCCTTTACCTTAGTTGGAGCAATGGCATCTATAACATTTTTAATTTTTGAATTAAAATGATCTACTAGCTCATTTACTGAGATGTTGGCAGGGGCAAGTGTGGAAGAGAAATTCTGAGTAAACATTTCCCTAGTATTTTCAGTTAAATATCGCTTTGTGGTTACCTCTTTTTGAACATTTTTGTGAACAGAAATAGAGCTCTCAAAGAAAACACAGGAATGGTCAGAGAGTGCAACATCAGTCACCACAACCTTAGAGATATTCAGACCCTTTGAGATAATTAAGTCCAGAGTGTGCCCCTTATTGTGCGTGGGCTCCGTCACATGCTGAGTCAGTCCATAGCTATCAAGAACACAAAATAGTTCTTTAGCCCCTCTGTCCTGGGGGTTGTCAACATGGATGTTAAAATCACCAACAATGACTAGACGGTCAAAGTCAATACACACTATAGACAGCAGTTCAGTAAAGTCATCAAAAAAGCTTGCACAGTATTTGGGTGGTCTATAGATATTTAGGAACAGAGCTCGAGAGGAGCATTTCAGCCGAAGGGCCACATATTCAAAAGAATCAAAGTTTCCATACGATGTCTTCCTGCATTGAAGGGAATCATTGAACAGAATAGCAACTCCACCCCCTTTCTTATGCATTCTTTCCTGACTCATAAAACTAAAGTTGGGAGGGGTTGATTCGATAAGAACAGCTGCACTGTTATTTTGTTCAATCCAAGTTTCAAACAATATTTAAGGAGCAAACAAGTCAATATAAATCTTTGTTAACTAGCTTTGCAGTCTTCTTCTTGTCTGTTCTGGAGCGTTACTGCCACCTGTAGACTAGAACCATCAGTGTAATGTGTATTTATTTTGTAAACTATTTATCTCTTGATCTAGTTGAATCCCATGTGACCTGCCATGAGTCCTCAATGACGGTAGAGGTTGAGAGATCTTCTCTCCCTGGACTCCATGAGGATCATTTACGCCTCAATGACCCCAGCAACACGGCCTGCAACCTGCAGACAAACTCCAACAGCACGCACATCATCGCGGTCGTACCCCTCAACGCCTGCGGCACTCAGATCGAGGTAACAATAGAGCATCTGTTTCATCACCTGCCGGTTTTTTCTCTAAACTACTTTTTATTAGGAGTATGACGGGGACTGGGTCCTAAAAATATTCATATAAGTAAAATTACAATGTTTTAGACATTAAAGCATGCAAACAGATTCTAGTTGACACCCCAAATACACATATGAACGTGAACACAATATGTCCCCTTTAACTCTGCAGGAAGATGAGGAAAACCTGGTTTTCAAAAATGAAATCACCACGGTGGACAACATACACGACCTGATCACCAGGAACCACCTGCTCGAGGTCCAGTTCTACTGCCAGTACCCCAAACGTGGGAACGTGTCGCAGGGCTTCACAGCACACAGGAGGAATGTGGTGGTGTGGGATAAAGGCTTCGGAAAGTTCACCTACGAGTTTGAGTTCTACCCAGACAGCCAATATAGACAAATGGTCGATCCAGGGCTGTACCCTCTGGAGTACGATGTGACGAACAAGATCTACATGCAGATAGAGGCCAAATCTACCGTCAACAACACCCAGATGTTTGTGGAGTCCTGCAGTGCGGCGCCATATGACACCCCCAACTACTGGCCAACATACTCCATCATCGAGAATGGGTAGGCATGAGCACGCCATCTAGTGGCAACAGGGGACATAACAATGCATTGGGAAAGATGTGCTGTGTCATAGGTTTGTAACTAAACTGCCCGTAGGTGGGAATGACGTGTTTTAAGGCAGTGCATTAATATGGGATTTAATCAGGAAAAACAATTATTATTGTTGTCTTTATTGAACAAGGACCATCAATACAGGTTAATCTCAAAAAGAGAACATTTCTGCTTGCTTTTAACTCATTTCCATCTGCAGTCCTCCATCAGGTACACACTTTTGTTAAAAAACAAAATAAACGAGTATGTTTCAAACTTTTTGAAAAAGGCTTCCAAAAATACATTTCGCTAAATGTGGCTTTTGGTGTCTGAATTGATTTCCTTTTAATGTATCAAAATTAGCATTAGATTAGCAATTTTAGCGATTACCAATCGTGAGGCATGGACTCACAGACGCAATATTTCTTAACTTTTCTTTTTGTTGTTACTGTTAGGTGTAATGTGGACCAAACGGTGCAGGTGCATCGGAGCGCCAACCCGAGACAGTTCAGGTTCAGCATGGAGGCCTTCCAGTTCATCGGCTTGCACGACCAGGTGAACAATCTAATATGTGTCTATACTCTCTGATCTTTTACTTAATACAAATCATTAATACCACAGTGTAGGAATACTCTGTTGCATGTAGTCTGACATTTTTACTAAAGTAAAAGCACAAAAGTGTCGATATATTTTGTCTTTGATCCAACCACAGCTCTGTTATTTCTCCACTTGAAAAAAAGTCTGTATATCTGCTGATGTAATGACAGCGTGTTGTGTTGCGTTCAGGTGTACATCAGCTGTTCAGTGCTGATGTGTGAGGCAGGGAGCAGCGGCACCAGGTGCTCACAGGGGTGCATCAACTCCCCCCTTACTGGGCATCATCATCACCGCAAGAGAGAGGCCATCACTCAGAGCGCCAGGCACTTCATTTCCCAGGGTCCTCTGCGTTTGAAGAGATCAGCGGAGAGCACCGGGAGCCCAGGTACGTTTTCCCTCAGAAGTACCTGCCTACTTTGAGGCTACGGTTGAAAAGTGAAAATTAGGACCTGTGTCTTCTCCTAACCACTTTTCCTTAACGGGACTTCTGGAACATAGTGACATCACTAGTTATCACTTGCGCTCCTATTGGCTTGTGCTGCAACACATTGTACGTGATAGGCTAAGGGGCGGGACATCTCTACTGTAAGTGGTTGACCAATCACAACAGAGCCGACCAGCTAACCAATCAGAGCAGACTGGGCTCTGGTTTCAAACAGAGGGTGAAAAGAGGTGCTGCAGCACAGGCAGTATGAGAGAAATAAAGAGCTTTTTGAACATTAAAGCATGGAGACATGTCCCAGTAGAGACACTACTGATATGAGAATGAGCAGATTAGGTTCTAACCTTAGTGAAAAAGTGATGGGCCTTAGGTATTGTGGGACAGGATTTTCCAGTGTATCCTAAAGGAGATATCAAGCATTAAAGCTTCTTTCCTATCATCAACATTTTAAAAAGCTGTTATCATGGATGCCACTTAGAGACCTCGGGTCGTTTCACTCGGTAAAGAACCTTCCTGGACTAATAAGACAATTCGACCATGTCCTCTGAGGAGTTAGTCTTTGGAAATGTGAAATTAAAATAACGTTTCTCTTTCTCTCCAGCGACCCCCCTGAATCTGAACCTGGTGTTCATCGTTGGATGTCTTCTTGCAGCCGTTGGCATGATCAGTGCAGTGGCCCTGTACAAAGTCAGAGCATCAAAGGTCAAATACCAACCGTTGCCCTCTTTCGAAAACTAAGAAAGCGGCCATTTCAGAATACCCATTTTTTTTATCGGTTGCATTTGACTACATTAAGCTTCTTGTTTTTTAATGCTATCAGATAACGAGTCTTCATTTGTGCCTTATGGGTTATAAGTGGTGTTTATTGTGGTGTTAACCACTGTTTACAGTGTAATCCTATGTAGCTTCACAAGTGATTGTTATATCATGTACTCCAGGGGTGGCCAACCCGCGGCTCTCGAGCCGCATGCGGCTCTTTGCCTAGTTTCATGCGGCTCTTCAGTTCATATCGAATTGTATATGTGTGAGTTTGGGGGAGAGACATTGACTCCTGACCAGTGTTGCACGGTGTACCGATACTTGAAAGGTACCGCGATACCCTGCCTTTAAAAACGTTACGATTCCGCCGTTTCATTAGTATCGGTACTTTAAGAATGACGGGGAAAAGTACTCCGGTGAGAAAGCGCCGTTTTAATAAGAGCCGTGTGTGTTCAGCGCTCTGCTTCCACTCCCTGCACTGCAGCCTTGCCTGCAGTCCCTCCCTCTCAAGCACGCTCTAAGTCCCTCCCCTCTCAAGCACGCTCTAAGTCCCTCCCCTCTCAAGCACGCTCTAAGTGCCTCCCCTCTCTCGTGCACGCGCTAGCTGCCAGAGCATGTGAGAAAACGAGAAGCATGGCTGCAAGTGGGAGTGCAACTGCCGCTGCGCCTCGGCTTGTTGACAAAAAAGACGCCAGAAGCGAAATTTGGAAGTATTTGAGCTATATCTCTGACAGTGAGGGCAAACCACGGACACCACGAGGCCCGTCTGTGAGAAATGTATTAATTTTATTTAATACGAATTCTTGTCATTTATTTTATTTATTGTTCTCATTGTTTAAAAGTGTGTGTTATGGTTATGGTTCTGGTGTGAAATAAAGCACAATAATTACATTTAAGACTGTTTCCCTTTTTTTAAGAAAAGTATCAAAAAAGAATCGGAATCGCAATTCTTGACTTGGTATCGAAACCAAAATGTTGGTATCGTGACAACACTAGCTACTCCTGACAGTTAAACCTGATATTTAGTAGGTCTGTTAAGTATTGAATGCTGATAATTCTGACGTAATTTGGCCGGTCAAAGTTGTTTGGGCTCGGATAAAATCGCTCCGTTACTTTCGTCCCGTGTTACTTTCGTCCCGGCTCTCTCTACGTGTGTAAGTGTGGTGTCAGGTGTCAGTATGAGAGGATGACAGCGCGTCTAATTTTGATGTGACCCAAGAGCCAATCACAATAATACCTGCGATGCAGTGAACCAATCACCTTTGAGGGGGGGAAAACCTATCGTTGATTAAACACTATCCAGTGTTTCCCCTACCATTGTGTTGGAGGGGCGCTGCGCCCCGCCAACGGAGCCCCGCGCCCCCCCCCTGAAATTCAAGGTGTTTCAAAAATATATATAATATATATTTTTTAAATATATATATAGCACCAAATTGCAAATAATCTATAACTACTGTCACTTTTCACATTGAACATGTGCTCTTTTATTAAATAAACTAAACGCTTTCATTTTAAGTTGTGAGTTTATTGTTTTTGACCCTAAGAAACAGATGCATTCATCAATAACAATAATCCACAGCTCCTCTCTCTGCTCCAGAGGATTTAAAAAATATATATCCCAATGCCACAAAGATGCATCAGTGACGTGGTTGAAATCTTGTCTCCAGAAAACAAAAAACTGAAACAAGCGTTATCAGTGACTGTGTGTTTGATGTGGCTCTTTGCAGTAACATAGAAAAAATGTGGCTCTTAACCTCTGACTGGTTGGCCACCCCTGATGTACTCCATTATGATTTAAAACTTGATTGATATGTGTATCCAATCAGTGTAATGCTTAATGTTAATAGTACATGTAAAACTTAATTGTTCAGCCTTATCCTAACTCCTTTAGGCTTAAAGTTTCAATAAAAACTCTCTCATATCTCTTTTTCTTTTGTCCAATTTATTTCTCTTTCTCTCTTGCATCAAACACACATCTTGGATAGTTTATTTAATATAATACAAATGGCATTATTTGTAATGCTTTCCTGTTGCTGAACCTCATTATTACCCTTTATGTGCATTTGACCTGGGATTGAGCTCTGTATTTATTTACTGTTGAAGATGACTGGTAAAGGAAAGTTGTCATATAGATATGAGGGAGAAAAGTGTTTAATAAAACAACTTGATATAACATAAGTTTATAAATCCTGATTATAGAGAGTAGATTACTTTGAGGTTTCAGCGATTGAATGGAAACAGTCCCATTTGTTAAATTATTGCAATTATAAGGTTTTTAAACCCATAAACTAACGTTCAGTTGTAGAAACGGGTAATTGAATCCTCTCAGTAACATTATAATGTAGAGATTCTGCATTATGTATTCTTCTGTTGATATGCCACACGATGGCGCCACTATTATCTTTATTGTGAAACCAACATAATAGTTATCAGATATTTTATCTAACATAATTCAAATGCCCAATGTAACATCAAATTACAAAATATACAATATTACACCGTACAATCCAAGCAAAATTCTGTTTTCATTAATACTTAAACATCACTGCATATATTTTTATATACACATTTTAACATATTGATTATTTTTATATATTTAAGCACAATGTGAACATTTCTACATATTATTATAAAATACAAATTACATTATATTCTATTTTATCTTCTTTTTGCACATTATTTCCTTAACTTCTTATCTTTAGAAAAAAAATAAGTTATTTTTATTTAATTTTATCATTTAATTGCACATTTTAACTTTTATTTCTTATGATTATATAAACATTTGTATTATTTGTTATCGTCTTAATGCACATTTGAACTTTTTTTGTTTTTTATTAAGCTGTCATTTAGCATTTAAAAACATTCCAGACCGATGACAGAAACACATGTCATTGTATTTATGCAAACTGTTGTTTTAGGTAATTCTTCCATTTGAAGGATTTTCCACAGGAAGTGAAAAAGCTGCTCTTCCATTTCCTCCTGTTTCTCATTTTATGGTCTTATTGCACATTTTTACTTTAATTTCTTACGTTTGTATAAATATGTATTATTATATTTAATGTTATTGTCTTATTGCACATTTTCACTTTAACTTCTCAGGTTTATATAAATATGCATTATTATATTGTATGTTATGTTATTGACTTATTGCACATATTTATTTTAACTTCTTATATATTCAATTTCTTTTAAGTGTTGTTTTGTTTTATATTTTCTTGCTGCACATCACATGTTTTACTCCAACTTCTTAGGTTTGTATACATGTGTATTATTTTATTTTTATTGTATGGTCTTATTGCACATTTCACTTTATACTCAGTTTCGTGTCTTCAGGAACTGCTCTCCCTGTTCCTCCTGTTGCAGACCTGTATCTCTTCCAGGCTAATGCTAACAGAGCTAGCTTCAGAGTGTCCCGACTGCCGAGGCTGGCAGGCAAGAGGCGACAGGGAAGGACCGGACTCAAGGACCTTTTGGGGGGGAAATAACCGAGACAACACCACCAACTCGGACGGACACGAAGGGATTATAACGTTTTTACTTGCGGTTTGGGGTTTTCCAAACGGATCAAAGCATCGCTAACGTTTCAATGTTAGCTGGAAGTTTGTGATGATGTGGTGACGCGACGGGAAGCTAACGTTAGCTCAGTGGCTAACTTCATAGCTACTTGATAGATTAATCACTTTTAGCAAAGCTTTTAAAACCTATTTTTAAATCAATATTTTCGGTAATGTAAGATAAATAGCTATGAGATGTTTTACCATGTTGTCTACTTTTATATGGAATAGAGAGTATCTTTAGAAGTTAGTCCATTTAATCTAGCAACCGTTAGCTACCTAGCTGGCTAGTGGCTAACATTGGCTAGCTGTCGACTTTTAAACTCCCAAATAATTCTGTTTCAAATTAGCTAAGGCTAGCCGGGATACAACTGTTTCCACCTAACCTTACTGTACCATCACATGTCTATCTGGTGTGATATCTTATTACCAGCTGGTTAAACGTAATGTTTGTTTGTTTTGAAAAGCAAAAATAAGACACTTTACTTCCAAATCTAGATATGCAAGCTTACTTAATGCTAGCTTGCTAACGTTGGGTTAGCCGGCCAAACTTGGAAAACTGCCCCTCTGCTCACTTGATGTGGGTTTCTCTTTGAGGCCTTTAGGAAATTATCCCCTCTTTTTTTCACCCAGAAGCCTCGTTTTTTGACAGCCTTATTACAGCCCTGCCTGGGAATGGATTTGATATTCTAAACTAAAGGATATTTGTGAAGGTTTTAACACACGATTGGAGTACCTGGACTTTGTTGACGTTTACTTGGCATCATAAAGTAACGTGGATTACAAAGGCTGTTGGAATAACTACATTCTTCAAAGGTGAGAGGTTCACATCTTTAGGCAGATAATATCGAAAGTAAAAATAAATCTGAATCAGAAATATGTTTTCTGCCAAGTATGGTTTACAAATGCGAGGAATGTGCCTTGGTGTACATGGTGCATACCTAAACACTGTGATACATTGGAAGACAATTAACAAAAAAGTAAAGCAATTGTAGACAACTTTAAAATATAGAGACATATTTACATGAAATATTGAATATGTGCAGTATTGTTACGAAAAGTGAAAAGCTGTACAGATATTTAAAGATGTAGCTTCGTATACAGATGTGCAATATTTTCGGAGGGGCGTGAAGGACTGCCATTAATTAAATACAAACGTATTGTATGCATAGTTTGCATCAATGTAATGTCAGCCATGGAGTGGCTGTGGGTAAGTGTCAGATGTGGGTGGTTTGTATTAGAAGTGACCAATCATATTTCTTGGTTGTATCATAGTGGATAACACTGATAGAACTGCACTTCAGTTGTTGGCTTCTTTAAAAACCCATTACTGCAGAATGTTGCAACCTAATCTAAAGTGAATTTGATTATTTTAAAATTATAATTGCACAAATTACTCATTGAGTCACAAGTGGTGCAGCCTTTAGTCCTCGTTTGGCCAGATGTGCCTCTCAGTTAGCATCCTCGTCCAATGGAAACAGATGCACCTGGCTAAAGAGGGTTTCACGCTGAAATCTATTTAGCTTCCGGAGGCTGTCATCTTTACCTTTTGACGTAGTAATGTCTGTGCTGAGTTACACGGGACCCACCATCTGTCACTCCCTCTCATGGATGCTGTGTGACCCTCCCCCTCATAAACATTGTTGAGCCTGAATGGCCTGACCTCGATATGCAGTGATGGTTTGTATTTGTATTACTGTTAAATGAGGTTACATTTCCCTCCTTCCACAGAAATAGGGTCCATCTAAAACATGCATTGTGATCATTAATTAAGGATGACAGGTTGATTTCTATCTCGTTAATTTGAGTGTGTCAGGTATGGTCCAGCTCTTTTTGTGAGATGCAGTTAAGTGTTGGTGCACTGAACCGAAAACAGCTTCTGAAAGCAAATGGCTTTTGGCATTTCAGGCGCTGCTTACGATGAAGTGGTAGCCTTGCTCTGAGTTCCCCATGGCACTTGCTCTAATTTATAAGTCGTTATTCCTTGCAGGTATTTTAAATCCAGCTCACATGATTCTTGGCTTTTTGTCTAGCAGTCTGTCTACAGGTCCTGAGCTCCTTGGAGAGTGGCTCTAATTCTGCAGACCTTCCTGCAGCTGTTGTTAGATGCAACATTACTCCACAAACTCCAGACACAAACACAGCTAATTGATTTAAAGCTCTCAGTTATTTCATAACAGTACCAATGTAGGTTAACTCGACCGTCTACTCTAGTTAGCCATTATTAATAATCATGAGTAAGTGTTCTCTTCTGCTTTGTCAGTACACTTTCGTAATAGCCAATGCTTCGGTGTCTGCAAAGTATGCTGATCAAATCACCCCAGCGATGCACCTTACTTGCCCTCTGTCTTCTGTGTTATCTCAAATCTGTCTAGAGGGGGGGGGGGGGTCTGCTTTAGAACATAATCCACTTTAAAACCCAGGTTGTAAACCACTTTAATTTACAATTAAGCTCCAATGAATTTCGAACTGTTTTTTTTTTTTTAATGTATTTGTAATTTGAAGGAAAACGGTTTAACTTTATACCCTGAGATTATTTGTTTACGACAGCAATCTTTTAGCCTGACACCTTTTTACCGGCGTACATTGCTTAAGCTTTTGGGGAGGAGAATGAATGAAAGACTACGAAAAGTCCAACCAATCGGCTACAAACTGAACTTTCCTTGGACGGGAGTACTGGCCTTTTATAGATCTGTGTTCTGGCTTTTACAAACTTGAATATTGAGCATGAATTAGGGCGGCACCACATGTGACATTGTGTTAAAGGGTTTGATGATATTTTGGGTTTGATATGAGACGTTTTTTCAGCCACTTAACTTCAACGGAAATCAAATCCACTAAATACTGTACATATGTTTTGATAAGTAAGTCCGAGAATGTTTTTATTTAGCCTTAACAAATATTAAGCTTTCTTCGATTTCTTTCGATATTGCGCTAGCCCATATTCCAATTTCTTTAAGATGTCGATTAATTTGCCGCCCTAGCTTTCATACTGAAATGTTGCAGTTAACCGACTTTCCGTCCTCCTGACTTTTCTAAATATCTTCATGCCTTTATTCCAACTCTAAACTGTTTCTCCTCTTTTCATCTCCTTCCCTGTCCATCCCTGGCTGCAGATGATGTGCGAGGTGATGCCCACCATCAGCGAGTCGGAGGGGGGCGGCGGGCGCCGGGGCTCGGGCTCCCCGCTGCAGTCGGACTCTGAAGGTCACTTTGAGTCGCTGATGGTGTCCATGCTGGAGGAGAGGGATCGTCTTCTGGACACTCTGAGAGAGACGCAGGAGAATCTGGGCCTGACGCAAGGCAAACTGCACGAAGTCAGCCACGAGAGAGACTCCCTGCAGAGACAACTCAACACCGCTCTGCCACAGGTCCGTTTTCATGATATGATAATGTATAAAGTGAGATTAAAGAGATGCCTCCCAAAGCTGCACCACAACTAAAGAGAGAGAAACTCCCTCTGCAGGGATTTGATCCTTTGCAGACCGTGCACCTATAGAACACACTACAGGAACATCATAGGGCCGCTTCAGCAGGGAAGACAGCCGTCCCCTGCTGAACACCTGCATGCCTCTTGCTGCCAAAGTGTTGATCTCTTTTGGATGACAGGTCTTTGGCTCCGGCAGCGGAGAAAGTGAGGCCAGACTTTGGTGTGGTTTTGGGAGTTGAATGAATGACTGGTTGCAAGGTGCAAAGAGGTGTGTGGTGTTTGCATCAAAGGTCAAATGCGTCACGAAGATAAAAGAAACTTCAAATTGAGAACATCTTCTTTTAGAGTCCTGAATTTCACATCATTTCAAATATCTTTCATCCTACTGTGCATATCATACATACGCAATAAGCCCCTTAGAGTAATTAGATTGGCATGCTTCTATGTCTAATATTTGCACAACATAACATGGAGGATATCATGACCCCGACTTTGCCCATCTGCTTGTGGGACTCGTGTTTCTGCCTTCTGTGGTCGTGCATTTAAAACAGGGATCAGGTTTCCAGTTGTAATGATGCATAAGAGGTAATCAGCTAAGCCCTGTTGTGGCTCTGGTTCAATGTGCATGCAGTGTATGGAGTCAACAAGCCGCTTATGTTCAGTGTTTGGTGGACTTTCTATGACATGAGGGAGAGGACGATGACTTTCTATGACATGAGGGAGAGGACGATGACTTTCTATGACATGAGGGAGAGGACGATGACTTTCTATGACATGAGGGAGAGGACGATGACTTTCTATGACATGAGGGAGAGGACGATGACTTTCTATGACATGAGGGAGAGGACGATGACTTTCTATGACATGAGGGAGAGGACGATGACTTTCTATGACATGAGGGAGAGGACGATGACTTTCTATGACATGAGGGAGAGGACGATGACTTTCTATGACATGAGGGAGAGGACGATGACTTTCTATGACATGAGGGAGAGGACGATGACTTTCTATGACATGAGGCAGAGGACGATGACTTTCTATGACATGAGGGAGAGGACGATGACTTTCTATGACATGAGGCAGAGGACGATAAGTGGTCTCAGCTCAGAATATGACGGATGCTGGATCTCAGTGTTGAAAGCAGAGAGGTCTGCAGATAGTAGGCGGACGCTGCAAGTAGGAAGCAGATTGCCCTGAGCTCCGACTCATAGTATCCCAACTGTCCTGGAACATCAGATGGTTAAAGCTGATGTTTAACACACTTGTGAGATGCCGAGGCCTTTTCTCTGCAGCTGTGTGTTTGACAGCCCACGTCAAAGCATCCCACTGAGTTAGGACTCTGATCCGTTCATGTACTGCAGGATAAATATATGGAGATAAACATGTTCAGCAGGTAAAGCATTTTCATCACACAGGCTATAACGTGGTGACGCAGCGTCCACACGGCGGCGTGCGTTGAAGCTTGCCGGTGAGCGTGTCTGAAACTCGACGAACAACCAATCACATGAATCTCCCGCCCCGGACACACAAGCGTGCGGTTTGATTGGCTAGAGCTTGTACTGGCATATGATTCGATTGGATGACGCTTCCATCGAAGCTTCAAAACTTGAACATTGCTTAACTTTTGAAGCGAGCAACGCGAAGCGACGGAACCACAATGCAGTTCGGCAAAGCGTGACGTCACCCCATTCAAAGTGAATCGACGCTTCTTCCCATTCACTTCAACAACTTCCCGTGTGGACGGCCATCAGGGTTCAACTGATCACAGAACTAGAGCCGAGCTACGACACAATAAATGCTTTTTTGTCACATGCACAATATCTACAGCATAGGGTTAAATAATATTTGTATATAAAGTAAATCAAGGTTTTATTCGGGCTAAAGATATAAAAGGCTTTAATCTGAAAAAGCATGATTTCTTCTATTGATTGCATTTTAGCATTCAGGAATACAATTACACATTTTAGTAAAAAAGGGACAAGTTTTTAATCACAACATCTTTAAGTCAATCCTCTTTGTATATAAACAATATATAACATGTGTTTCCCTTTTGTTCGTCATCTTAGTATCCGAGGCCTCAGGTCGTGTGTGTGTGTGTGTGTGTGAGCATTACTATACTTGTGGGGACCTACATCTGTTTACACAGTCACGTGTGGGGACTCGCCTCTCCTCATGGGGACAAAATGGAGGTCCCCATGAGGGGTATCATTAATTTTAGGGTGAAGACTTGGTTAAGGTTAAGGGTAAGGTTAAGGGTTAGGGTTAGGCATGTGTTGGTTATGGTTAAGGGTAGGATAAGTCTCCAGGAAATGCATGTAAGTCAATGTAATGTCCCCTGAAGTGATGTATACGTGTGTCTGTCTGTGTGTGTGTGTGTGTGTGTGTGTGTGTGTGGCTGTGCTGTAGTCAGCTGATCATCTGGCTGTCTGCCAGGCCTCTTGGGATTCGTATTTGCAAGGCAAGAAAAACCAGCTGTCAAAAAAAGTAGCAGCCGTTTATATCCTCTACCCTGGTGTTAATACAGTATGTGATATTCCTGCGCGACTTAACATGTCTTTTATGATTACCTAAAGTAAGGAATTCTCGGCAGTCCCCCGACAGAATAAAAGATTTGAACATCTGTGAATAATTTGAGGATGTCATAACTTAAACATGTTTTATAAAATGTTCTGGCTGTCTATTGCCAACCTTACCATTTTCCTATCTTCCCTTTGTTAATAATTCCACATGTAAAACTTGCTTTGCTCTTGGCTTGGGACGATTGTAAACCTAATTTGATAGCGGATTTAATTGTGGTTCAATAAAACATGCACCCAATGGGGAACTAAAGGTGGAACAAGTGTATTGAAGTTGAAGGCTGGTAGGCCATTTGTTTTTAATTAAAGGGAACATTAAGTGTAGAAATGAATTGCTCTCTGTTATTACCCTGAGACGCACTAATTGTTTTTCCACAGAGTGGTGAAATTATTTTGTAGCCTACATAAAGTAAGATCAAGATGTTCTTCTTCTTCTTCTGTTCATCCTGCTGGTAGAGGTTGTGTGTTTTATTTCTTTATGATGCATTAATGATTGTTGTTCTATTTGGAGATGATTTCACACAAAAAGGAGGAACTGACAAACAGCACTTCACTATCAGCTGCATCGAGGAAAAACACTAGAAACCTTACGATTCCCTTTTGAACCATTGATGTTGGATCGATTCGTGGTCTTCAGGCGGTAGGTAGGTAAAGCAGAGGTGAAGTGTTCTCCCTGGCTTCCTCCCTCCCGGTGAGAGTACCCTTCCACTGGAATGCACAAACATTCCTGGGCCGTTTGCTCGCACGGCAGCAGCTTCTTCAAACTGCAGCGGTGCCCTGTTGGAAGCCCTATTTGTTCTTTTCGGTTGTCTTTTCTTTGTTTTAGGAGTCGTGTGTGCAGGCTAAATTGCTCTGACGCTCCCAGTAAAATGCAATGTTGTGGAAAGCTCATTGACACCAGTTTGAATGTGTGCACAGATACATTTCTTTAGAAGACCAATTTCAGGGCCCACATGTTGCGGCAAAGTCCGTTTCTGTGCTTCTGTGTCAGCCGAGGCTTATTATAGTTTCTCTTGAAGTGGGCTTCACTGGGTGTGTGTTCGTGTCGGCTGGCAGTGGATTTACAGCTGCTGTGATTGTTGAGGCAGTAAAAGAGAAAGACGTGGTGGTAGTTACGTGCTTGATGTTGCTGCATTCATAGTTTTTCCACACCGACTAGTAAACGTTTAGCGGCACTCAAGACAACTGCTGTCTTTGTAGAAAAAGTACATTTCAAATGCCAACTATAACGAAAACCAGATGGCTTCACATATCACACCAACATGTCTCTTATCTGTCAATGAGGTTGTGAAATTGAGTGCAAGTGAGATGAAGGAACTGTGTGGAGCATATGGAACAGATTCCCGTTTGGGATGGGCATTGTCTTGTGGATACGTTTTCCAAATGGTTACAAATATGTTTTTAGTGTGATGTATTGTCTTTGGGTGTAATGACATATGGAAACGCTTCTAAAATCAGTGTTTTATTCAACATGCGAACATAAATGGAAAATGTAATTGATATTAAACTCTTCTCTAATTACCTTCGTCACGGATGTTTTGAGACACGAGAGGGTTGACGCTCCAGTCTGGCTCTGTTTAAGATTTAGTTTAAACTTTTACCACACGGAGGAAAAGGCCCATATTTTCTGCTTGCTTCTGTAAAGTTATTACATATACATTAAGATGAATACAACTAATTATAAAAACACACAAAAGTATGCAGTGTACACAGATATCCTCAATAATTGATCACTTTGAAGCTACTTTCACTGGATCTATACAGTATACTGAAATGTCTAAGCCAGTAGGATCTTGTGGGTGCGAATTAAGACGCACAAGAAATGAAAAAACAGCTTGAGTTGACGCCACATTAGGCTAAAACATTAGGGTTTTGTTGTACCTATTCCACATTACTACTTAAAGTTCATGAACACACATCGAGCATCATCTCAAAAAACATCTGCAATGTCCAATTGACTTTCTAGTTGATATCATTGGTAACTTTCAGACATTTGATTGATGTGTAAGATAACGAGTCATCCTGCACGGTAAACCTGTCTTTCTCTATATAAGTGACACATGCACACGTTGCACAACACTCCTGCAGCTTCCTGTGAGCCAGACACTGTTAACAGAGGATGTGATGTCCTAAATACTACAGATTGTAAAGGTTAACAACATAGTGCTAAACCGGACGTTGCTACAGGTACCGGTGAGGCTATGAAATGCAACCCAGGAAGGCTGGTCTGAGTAATGGATCCCTCTCCGCAGCCCTGTCACTCACCGGACCCTTTGGCCTCTCTTTCCCGTTATGACTCCTATCTAGGCTGGTCCCACAGTTAGGGCTGCTCGATTATGGCAACAATCATAATCTCGATTATTTGGGTCAATAATTGATATCACGATTATTAAAAAACGATTATCCATTTACTTTGGAAACATCCATTTATTGAAAACGAATTGAACAGTATGTTTTAAAATGTGATTACCCTGAACTTTAATTATAATTCAACTGAAAAACCGATTTAAAAAAATAAAATAATTATAATGTGGGTGACGCAGCGTCCACACTGCAGCGTGCGTTGAAGCTTGCCGGTGGGCGTGTCTGAAACTCGACCAACAACCAATCACATGAGTCTCCCGCCCCGGACACACAAGCACGCGGTTTGATTGGCTAGAGCTTGTACTGGCATATGATCTGATTGGCTGACTGCTCGTTTTATTTCGATTACGTTGTTTTCGTAATCGTTGCCCGCCAAAATCGTAATTGCGATTTAAAATACGATTAATTGAGCAGCCCTACCCACAGTGAAGTTAAGTGAGAAGGAGACTAAAAAGGAACCTTTATTGACTCCAAGTCCAATACCGGAAAACTGATATCTGATTGACGGGTGCAAAGTAGTATTTGATGACTTGTGTTCCTTTAAGGTCATCGTTGGGAGATGGTTCGGACAAAATCATCTGCCAAAAATGTGCAAATAAAGATCCATTAAATACTGGATATTGTTTTGAGACTAGAATACACCATTTTTGGAAAGTTATCTTCACATTGTATTTTACTCTATGCTCCGTCTCCACTACTGTAAATAACAGTTTACTCTTATCAGTCAGGATTGTGCCCATGCATTTATCTGATTGACCAACACTTGACAACTACGGTTTCATTCTTAAAGAAAGTCAGGGTAGAAACTACTTCAGTCCCTGACTTGTCCTTCAACATACATTTGCTTATCTAGCATCTTGCTTAAACCTTATTGCAACATTTGAAAAAGTTAACATACGAAAAAACAGATGGAAGAAAACATAAGTAAAGATTTAATAGCGAGAGTGCAGTTTGGTAAATATTTGGTGTATGGAACAAAATCATGCGTTTTTCGGTTTCTGATATTTGGCTGCTTTTTTTTAAGGATCCAATTGACGACACTGACCAACTTGTATATTCTGGTCAGGGCCGTAATGGCATGAATTGAAAGTCTTCAGTGGTGAGACACAGAGACAAAGACGGACTTGTTCCACAGTGACATGAAAGTGACAAGTGTTGCCTTCACCAAATGTGATCTGAATAAGTAACGCAAAGGAAACCAACAGAAGATGGTAGTCAAGGTCGTGCTCTCATACAAGCTTTACAAACTATCCTTATAACTATCCAGGTTCATTTGTTCAACGCAGGATGTTGTGTTTGAGAAATCTAGAGCTTATTGTCGTTTCCTTTCACCTCTCGATGAATCTGTTTTCTGGAGAAACCAATAACTGCAACATGGCCTCTTTTCTATTCCAATGTAATCACTGTCTTAGTAAAGCTTCACCTCGGACTGTTGGACGAAGGTCATTAACCACAAAATATGAAGTTGATACGTTGCTTTCTGCATAAAGTTGATAGTTCTAGTGTGTATAAAATTGACGAATGTCCCCCAAATTAAGGAGTCTTGACCAGAGTTCCCGTTAGCCGGTAATTACCGGACTACGACCGGTAAAATATGCTGAAGACCGGCAAATCTAAATCTCCGGTCAAAGTGTCCGGTCAAAATAATATCCGTTTAGCGCAATACCACATCAGTTGCGCAACTTGCGCCATTTATGTGACAGACAAGAATAGTCAATTCTAATGTCTAACACGTAATGTGGAGAAAGAGATGTCCTGTGTGGGTTGATTGTGCGTTGATCTGTTGGTAATGCCTCGGGGTTCCGGTGGGCATGTAAACAAATGCATAATGCTGCACTATACTTTACGGCCTCACCCAGTTGCATAGCGACGCTTATTGTTTAGGTGTCTTTTAATAAGCAGGTAGTCATATCATTAGCTAGAACTAGCTGGATCTGATCGATATGGACATAAACGCGAGTGAAGTCTAATCTGACGGGAGAGAGAGATCAGCTGCTGCTGACGAGTCGACACGCAGCTCTGCATGATCAGCGGTGAGCGGAGCAACACACACTTCAGGTTAGAATATCACACGTAGCTATTTTAATGACCTCTCAAACTACCGTAAGTAGTTATAGATATGTTTAGTTTCACTGTCGGGTCACTCATCACTGATCCGCGAGCTGCATGATACTGACGGGCTGTCAGGAGAGGGAGAGCGCTCCGTTTATTATTCCCCTGTTATTGTAAGTTACTGTACACTTTTGAATAATGTAGTTAATCTACTATCATTAGTTTGTTTAATATCGAATCATCAATTTGTTTTAAAGCTCAATAAATAACAAAGAGCTTTGACCGGCACTTTTCAAATGTTGTCCGGAAGATTTAAACTTTAACGGACATGTTGACCGGCGAAAACATATTCTAACGGGAACTCTGGTCTTGACTTGCTATTAATCATCGCATCACCTGAATAAATACATTTGACTACATGACAGCAGGAAATGATTCTTTCTCCAATAGCCCATACAAGGAGACACTGTCAAAATGAGTTTCCAGAGTTTTCTTGTCACCTGCGTAGCCACATAACAGATGCAACCGAAAACATTCCTGACCTTTTTAGGTGCCCACATCCTTTTCCAGCCTCATCAGTCATCAGTGTTTTACAATGAAGTGCACGTGGTCTGAAGCTACTGTTATAAGGACACTTTCACGCCTTGTAAGTGGAGCTGTTTTTCCCCAGAGTTTAACAGTTGTAATTGCAAGTGCTCACTGAACATAGTTATAGGAGAGTGTATTAAGTCAGTTGACAGTTAAATAAACCAGGTATGTATTTAGTATACTCTGTAGGCATGGGTCGAGTTATGATGGAAACTGCACTGAAATAATAAGGGTAATGCCAACACCTAGAATTTGGTACCTGTTCCTGAACGATAACACACCTTTACACCTGTGATATACCCAATGTAGACAAGTCTCTGAAGCACACACACACACACACACACACACACACACACACACACACACACACACACACACACACACACACACAGAGTCTCTGGACGTAAAGTGGGTTATGCTGTACCTGCTCTAAGACGTTAGACAGCAAATCACCATTATTATTAGATCTTGGTAAAGGGTGGTGCAAGGCTCACTAACACTGATACGATTTGGTATTGAATGAGCAGGCATTATTCAATAATCGTTAGTATTAAAGCAATCAATGCAGTTGAAGAGCTCCCTCCACAAAAAGTCAGTGGAATTTCTCCAAAAAATGTGGCAAACAAATGTTAATGACACCTACACTTTTGTCCAGAAAGATAATTCCCTTTTCTTTGGTATTCACCAGTGGGGTATTTACCAACGTATTTTATGTCGTAGAACAAAAATCTCTCGTGTTTTTATCATGCTAACAACAAAAAATACTTTTACAGACGATAGAATAGGAACCGCTGACTCATTTCTGGGTTCTAGGACTCGATTGATCAGTGCCTCCAAGTCATTCAGCTCCATTGGTTTGACATCTTCTCTCTGTGTGTTGGGCGCCGGCTCAGCAGCTGTGAATGGGAGCCATTGTAATGTCTAATTAGTTTTTTGACGGTGAGTCCTCCTGTAGGCGAGCAGATGCCCTCGGCACAGTGTCAGATTTCAGCACACGCCATAAGCTTTTAAGAACGGCTAAAGTCATTATGCTGCAGGCCTGTTGGTTCCGATCTCAGCTCCAAACACAGCACACTCAGATGGAGGAGTGTGAAGGGAAAGGAGCTTATTCTCTCAAGCCTATTGACCTGCTCTCAAATGCTGCCAGGCTTTAAGAATCCGGAAGAGTTTACTTGTACTGTAAAACAAGTGCAGAAAACTAAATGTTGATCTTATCAGGGTTTGGTAATGAGTTTGACCATGGTTAGATGAAACAGCTGCAGTTAAATGAATCATTACTCATCATTAGGTGTGGAGTTTGTTTTACATTCTTGTTCATGTTGTTGACCAAACGGAGAGGAGCGAGACTGTTTCCTGATCTTCCGTTTCGCAGCTTTTCTCTGCCTACGAGGAGAGAAACGCTTTATAGAAATGTCAGTTCATTTGAACTATCCTTCTCCTCAGAAATATCAGAATTCAAAACATCTTAGTTTGTATCCTTTAAAGTATTATGTTACACTACATTTGAATTAACGTTACTTATGTGGTTAATGGTTAAAACATTTTATCAAAATATTTGTTACGATACCAAAATACGTGTTATTAGTTGGTACCTACTAAGTCCGTTTAAATGCAAAAAAGAATATTAACGAACCAACACAGAAGACATAAAAGGCATATAAGCAAATATTCAATTTAAAACTGTTAAAAAAAAGCACCGAAATTCAGTTTGAAGTGTTTGCAAACTGCATTCATGTTATTTTGCCTTTCCAGTGCTCACATTTCCCCCTCTCCCATTCAGACATATCTCTTAACACTATGGTAATGCATAACGTTTATATATTATATACATAGACACAGAATTGAGCTTCTGTCTCAGTGCCACCAAGGTGCCGGGACACTCTTCCCCGAGAGGACGAGTGCTTATCCCTGGAAAGCTTTTGTGTGTTCCTCCTCCTGTGTTTTGTAACACTGTTCCTTTAATATGTTGGCACACATATTTGTGACCCCCCCCCATCCCTTAATCCCCTCCCCTGTTCTGAGGCTTACGAAGCTCAGTCCACTCCGAACCAGCGTGTCCCCTCTAACAGTCTTCAGTTTAGGGAGGGAGAGACAGATCACGCTGTAAAGCCCGTAGCTGCCATCACGTCTTTACACGCTTATAACTATACGGTGTTCAATCAGCAGATTCAAAATGCATTCATATGTTTGGGGAATAAAGTATTCAATGCTGTAAACATGTTGACCCCAATCTGATGCTTTCACAGCTATTTAAATCTGACACTGGATCTACGGAGATAATACAAAGGGTAGTCAGGCTGCATTATTAATCGAAACGTTGTACGTTGGACTCGCAGTATGCGTAGTATTTCTAGGCAACAAAAAAACGGCAAAAATATGTGTCAATATCTGATGGAAGTATCGTGGAGCTGCAGGGACAGTCCAAGCATACAAAGAGTTATCTTCAGACTTAACAAAACATATTTGTTTGGTAAAGATCCTCTTAAAGAAATCACACTAATTCAATCTATAATGGTTTTAAAATGTGTTTCAAAAATAGTGATTCCTTCTTACTTCACAACTTCTATTGCATTTGCATTATCAGTAAAACAATAATTGTACGTCTACAAATTATGAGGCCCTAACTTCAATGTGGTTTAAAGAATTAAAACATTGTATATTAATGCACTTTTATACACAAGCAAATTCCTTACTTGACAGAAAACCTGATTCTAATGTAGATAGAAATGAAGAACATTATTTTACGTTATTTTCAAATGGTAAGTTACATGAGTACGAGATCGTCTCATGTCGACCTTGTGTTGTATTATGCATGTCTCTTCCTTATGTGCTACTATCCCAAATGACTGTCATCACAGTACTTTCTTTAGCATGTGGGTGGGCTCGTGCATGTTAAACAGAGAGGGAGGGGGTCTGTGGGTCGATGCTCCAGTCTGGGCCTGTTTAACATTTTGTTTAACCGTTTACCACATGGAGGAAAAGGACCATACTTTGTCTCTTTCTGCTTGCTTCTGCAAAGTTCTCACACACATACATTAAGATGAATACAACGTATTAGAAAAACACATCGGAGTCTGCAGTCCACACATATCTTCAATGATTGATCACTTTTAATTGCTAATTTCACTGGTTCTATATACTGACATGTATAAGCCAGTAAGTATCTTGTGGGTTCTTCTCTAAAGCCTGATTGTTCTGGACTTAATGTAACCGCACTTCAAATGTTCAATCTGCAAACAAGTACAAAACACTCCCGTTCGTCTACAACATATGATGTTGAGTGTAAATAATAGGGAGGGACAAAGTGGGCGTTCAAAGGCAAAAGACAATCTTAAGGTTGCTGCAGGAATGTAGGAAGTAAGCCGCTCTGTAATTACCCCAGAGCCCGCCTCTGCTGCTCTCTCATTGGCTAGCAGAGAGCAGAGGCGTTGGTCCTAGCCAATAGGAAACTCCCACTGACTCCTTTCAGGGAAGCTGAGTCTGTGCCAGGCTCTGCACAAGCTCCAAGGCTGCAGTGAAGGCAGGAGAATAGTTGTGGTAGTGACTGAAAAGAACGATCAGTTCCAGCTCCAAACCCCCCCTTCCCCAGCCCCTACAGACTCACACACACACACACACACACACACTCTCGCACACACACACTCCCAGCTGTAGGAAATATAGCAAGAAGGCCTCGCAACTCAGCGCGCCTGTGCTAGCTTCTGCAGGGCAAAAATCAGGATGGCACATTCTTTAGGACCAACCATGCATGTAATCCCTAAAAGTGTGTGTGTGTGTGTGTGTGTGTGTGTGTGTGTGTGTGTGTGTGTGTGGTGTGTGTGTGTGTGTGTGTTGTGTGTGTGTGTGTGTGTGTGTGTGTGTGTGTGTGGTGTGTGTGGTGTGTGTGTGTTGTGTGTGTGTGTGTGTGTGTGTGTGTGTGTGTGTGTGTGTGTGTGTGTGTGTGTGTGTGTGTGTGTGTGTGTGTGTGTGTGTGTGTGTGAAGAGTCTCTGATAGAATAATTAAACCATGATGAATATTTTCAAGTCCACCACAATATGGTTTTTATATGAACTCGATATCAGATGGCCGTTTCACACGGTAGTTGCATTTATATCAACTAAGAAAAAGGGAACTATACAATTTATATTACTGTTCTTTTCCTGGTATTTAAATCCAAAGCAATCTTTTATTTTCAAATAATAAAAATACCACTTCGATCTATTTGTGTGTATAAAGTAGATGTCTTGTGTTTAAGCACTTTTCCAATGTTAAGAGAAGTGGTGCGCTTGTTGTGACGCAGACATGCCATGGGAATTTCTAAGTAAAAGCTTATCTTAAGTCATTGCTGAAGTTTTGGCTTTGCATCAATGAGTTTGGATTGTTGATCATTGATACAGATCCCTTTGTGGATGGCATGCCGAGAGAGGAATGTGCACGGCCTTTTATTGTGTGATCATCGCAGAACCCACTCCGATAAAGCGATGCAGGAGATAAAGTGACTGTTTACACAAGCAGGATATCAGTATGTGAATGCTCTTTCTGCACCTTCTGCTTCCCAGCCTAATGATCCTGTGCTGACCAGTGGCGAGCCGTGACTTTTATACCTACCCCCCCCCCCCCCTCCTTCCCTCGAAAGAAAAGAAGAGTTATTACGTCACAGCGTATACTTCAGCGGAATATCAAAACAACGGCCCGGGGTGGCTCCACCACACAGAACAACACCATTTATATAAACACCTATCATGACCGGGCACCCACAGCCAAGGAACAATTACAAATGAATGAAGTCGGCACGGCGACCCACATTGAAAATGACTTAATGACCTTTGGTGATAAATCACTGAAACACAAAGTCCATCCTCCTGTCCTTCTGGATGAAGCACTTGATGGCGGGTCATGCAGCCGATCCTTTGCCAGTTTATCATTGGAACTCAATCTTGAAAATGACTCGGTTAATAATTTCGCAACGATGTCATCATGCATTTCCTAACATTCGGTCTATATGTTGAAAATGTATTATCTCTTCGATTTCCACACGGCATCTATTGCACGTCTGTCTGTCCTGGGAGAGGGATCCCTCCTCTGTTGCTCTCCCTGAGGTTTCTCCCATGTTCCCTTTAAACTGTGGGTTTTCTCTGGAAGTGTTTCCTTGTACAATGTGAGGGTCTACGGACAGAGGGTCTAAGGACAGAGGGTCTAAGGACAGAGGGTCTAAGGACAGAGGGTCTAAGGACAGAGGGTCTAAGGACAGAGGGTGTCATTTTCTCATACTGATATTCTGCACAAACTGTGTTGTATTTGCTGTAAAGTTATATGTACAGCACTTTGGCTCGACCAAAAAGCGTTTAAAAATGTGCTATATAAATAAAACTTGATTTGATCACTATCGCTGACATGAGCCATCATGAACGAACTTATGCTAATCATAAATCTATCGATCATAAATCTATCGATTAGATTTAAAATAATAAAAGTAGGATAGACATGTGGATATTATCCGGTTCGTTTTCCACAGACCTGATTTCCAGCTATCTTCCAAAACCCTCTGGAGAAATCCCACTGCTTTCTGTCGAGGGAACCCGAGCGCAGCTTACTTCCAGGTTTTAGGACGCATCACTGCACCACATGCATCGACCTCACAGCGGGCGGAACTTGTCATAAAGTCCACGAAAATAAAGCCCGCCCATTTAGAGGGAAGATATGATTGGTCAATTGTACTGTCATTTGACATTACTCTCTCGTTGAGTTACTATAGCGGGCCCTAAGGGGATTCATAGCCGTCTTCACAGTGACTCGCAGAGACGGCTCAAGGAGCTTCTTTCATTTAACCCTTCACGTTCCAACAGAAGCTGAACAGGCAGATTCGAAGGATTTATTTCTTTGGACATTTTATTTTAAATACAATTAAATCAAGTTTTTTTGGTAAAACTAATGAAAAATATAACTAAAAAATAACAAAAAAAGCCGTCAGGGCCCTCTCATATTTGTTGGCTTACCTTGCTATATTTATCATGTCATATTGCTAAAGACGTCTTCTATTTTAAGCCCCAAGGGTGGGACCTGTAGCGTGAGGTGCAGGAGCTCCTCGGGTCTGATCAAGCTGTTAAGAGTTGTGTCATGCTGCTGGGCATTGAGTTGGGGTGGGGGGAGTGTGTGGAGCCTTTGAAGACCTATAACACACCACGGGAAAGGAACAACCCCAAAAAGCATAATGGGGCCTATTTAACGCTCACGATAAATGTGTAAACCTTGGCGCGCTAAAAAGATGACAAAATATAACCCCAACTTCTTATCGTACACCTTGTTACCATAAAGTGAACCGTAAACTGACTGGAATTGCACAGTGGGAGTGTGGTGGGAATTCTTGATATGAACTAGTGAGAGAGATGTCTTTCTGGTTCTTTAATCTTTTGCAAAAGAGGCAAACAACACGAAGAGCAATGTCTCCACAGCCGAGTGCAACTACTCAAACTGAAGAGAGATTTTATACAGTTACAAAAATGCTTAGTCTTGAGATTACTGACCTATGACCCCATCAGAGTACAAGAGACCCAGGAAGAGGTCACTGATTACACTGGTTTCATGGCACCTTGTGACTGATCACCTCCCTGAGTGCTGAGATCTTCTGTCTCTTGACATGTCAGGCTTACAGAGTATTATTATGTATATGTTAAATATAACATCACAGCATCCAATTCTCTGATAATCAGAATGTCCATTACAGGAGTTAGTTAAGGGTCACCACTGGAGGAAGAGATCGTGCTCGCAGTTTGATAGCAGCGGAGATGATATGCCCTGTGGAGCTCTTATTATCACAGCGGCTCCCTGCTGTGAATCCAGCCTTATCGATGCTTTAGCTAAGTGTCGGTAAATCGTGGCAATAATTCAGGAATCAAGTTATAATAAAGTAAAAAACCCTAGATTTCGTCTACCAGTTTGTCATGCATTTCTTTATCACAACACCACGCGTGTATTTCCCCCTAAACTATGGAAAAATACTCTTTTAAACTAAATTATAATTGTGATTAACGCAATTAAATGTTTTGACCGATTGAGACCCGTAAAAAACATACAAGCTCCCAGCCTCAGTATTATCCACCTTTAGTTCTTTTTCTCTATCGCAGCGTCTTCGGAAAACCAGATCTGCGCTCACTAAGAAGTGCTTACATGTTTCTGTATTTGTATATTTCTATTCTAGGAGTTTGCTGCACTAACAAAGGAGGTGAACATATGCCGAGAGCACCTTCTGGAGAAGGAGGAGGAGATTGCTGAGCTGAAGGCGGAGAGAAACAACACACGGGTTAGTACACACACACACACACTGCATTATCCAACAAGTGTTACACATCGCCTGCGTACTCCTGACGTATCGGTTGAATTCCTCCATGTGTCTGTTTTGGGAATGGATGTTGTCGTAACACTGGTTGACAAATCCCATAAGTATATCCTATAAAACAACCCGTTGTCACGAGTTTGGGGCGTGGCAAATTGCTCAATCATCCAAATATTCCAACAACTGACATTAGATGTCTTCACATGCCGCTGTGCGTTCTCAAGAGGAGGTTTCTAAAGGTCCCACACACTGCAGGGCTCCACTGTTCATCATCTATTGCTAAAGAATTGTGTTTATTAATTTATTTCACAAATGTTTTACTTATTTTATTGTTTGCGAGTTTTGCTGAGCTGTGGGATTTTTGGATTTGATTTGACCTTAGTGACGCTTCAATCACATCAGACTCCATCAGCATACCAGAGTCAAACAGAGTGTGAGTCCCTACTGTCTCTGACTGGAAGCCTTTTCTCTTGCGTACTTGTTGCATTAGAGTTTGTCCTTTTTAATATTCAACATCACAACTGTATGTTGTAAACAATATTGAGCGGTGGACTCGAGTGAAACGAAAGACAAGGCGATGAAACTTATGTTAAAAATGGGAAACAGCAGTAATGTTATCGAGCATTACACACGAGTTAAAAAGATACAATACAAATAAATATAATTAAATAACAAATAAACATACAGAAAATATATACTGTACATATCCACCGTGGAAAAAACATCAATTAATGCAACAAATATACAAGAGCAACAAACTCATTACAGGTTCACCAACGCTTTATGCTGGTGGCGGATAAACAATTAGTGTAAAGTGATTCATCGAGGTGGGGTCTCGAGGGGCTACCATGCAATTATAACACCTACTGGTGCTTCTTGATGCAACACAATGTTACATGAACACGATTCGTTTGTTCCCCTTTGTGTGACAACTTGGAGCGTTAAAGTCCATTACGATTCACCATGCAAAGGTACCCACATCGTTACTTCATATGTTCACAAGTATTGGCTTTTAACTTAATAATGACCTTTTCTGCATCAAGACATTTCAGTTGTGTCACAATGCATCTAAGAGTTAACTTGCTTCCTCACCTGTAGTTAGTTATACATGCGTAGGACAGGTTTCTTTGCTTCTGCACTTGAGCAATGGATCTTGATGTGATGTTTTCTCCCCTGTTCTCCTCTGGTGTGATCAGCTGCTGCTGGAGCACCTGGAGTGCCTGGTGTCTCGGCACGAGCGCAGCCTGAGGATGACGGTGGTGAAGAGGCAGGCTCAGTCTCCTGCAGGAGTCTCCAGTGAGGTGGAAGTCCTCAAAGCCCTCAAGTCACTTTTTGAACACCACAAAGCCCTCGATGAGAAGGTGTGTGTGTGTGTGTGTGTGTGTGTGTGTGTGTGTGTGTGTGTGTGTGTGTGTGTGTGTGTGTGTGTGTGTGTGTGTGTGTGTGTGTGTGGTGTGTGTGTGTGTGTGTGTGTGTAGTGTGTGTGTGTGTGTGTGTGTGTGTGTGTGTGTGTGTGTGTGTGTGTGTGTGTGTGTGTGTGTGGTGTGTGTGTGTGTGTGTGTGTGTGTGTGTGTGTGTGTGTGTGTGTGTGGGTTTTGTTCATCTGTTCTGTCACGTGTGTTGTAGGTGAGGGAGCGACTACGTGTTGCTCTGGAAAGATGCAGCGCATTGGAGGAGCAGCTCACCATGTCACACAAAGAAGTAAGCACACTTATAATGGAATTAGCTATTCAATAGGTACGCCAACTCCATACCAAATATCTATAATACACTGCATTCATGTGATGAAAACATATTCGCGAGAACAACTTAACTGCCTACATTAAAATCACCTAACCTTCTAAAGCTGTTTATAGTCTCAGCTTTTCAACTTGAGTGATACATGTAGGCTTAAATGTCGCACATGTATCCCTCATAATGTGTTGAACTACAAGAATACGTCACCCAAACAGCAGTTGGGCTTTATCTTGGCAGCCCCTATATACTATCTCTTTTTTACTGCAGTTATTGTTAGATTTCAATATTTAAAGGACAAGTCAAATGATGCGAATACACAGATTTTAAGAGTTTTTTTTAGTTTGTTAATCTTGACATTAAAGGTAGGGTAGGTGAGAATGGAGAAACGCGCCAGAATTTGAAAGTACGCAGCCGAAACAAATCTGCCCCTTCCTTCAGACTTCCTCACAGAGCCCCTCCTCCAACACACACGAACGCGCACATGACCAATGAGGGCACGAGATAAGTTTGTGCACAGATGGAAGGCTGACAGGCAGGTAGGCCATCCAGTTACTTTAGCCGGCTCAGATGATTGGTCGAGCTTTTTACAGCGCCACGGCTTCCACTGATGACATTTGTTTGTTGTCAAAGCATTTCATGCATTCATTGCTATCGGGGTGTTAAGAGCATTCCATGGAATATAACCACAAGTGTTTCTGAAGTGGATTACCTACCCCGCCTTTAATGTAAAGTTGGTGAATTACAGGGACCAAACCTTATGGCACATGATACATGTATGAAAACATTTCTACTTTGACATTGTTCTGTTCCTACAGAACCTGAATAGAGACTCTTTGACAAGCTCATCAAAGTCTAGTTCAGCTGTTATCATGTATTACATTAAGAGACTTTTACACACCAGGAGATGCTGGCAACAAACACTTGACTCAATGCAATGTGTATTCTATCACATGGATTTGTGCACATTTGACCTGCTTCAGAAGTCTCTGCCGTACTGAATACATCTGGAGTATTCACTGTATATATCTCAGGAAGAGACTCCCAGCTCTGACGTACACACATGTGTTCATGAATGCAGAGCTTTTTAGTGCTGTGTGTTGAATGGGATCGAGATTGACAAAAGGCCCAGAGGATCTTTGGGAAGTGTCCTAGATTTCCTCTCTGCTTCGGTCATCTTTTGTTCCTGGTAATCTGCCTTGGACCACACACACACACACACACACACACACACACACACACACACACACGCACACACACATGCGCACACACACACACACACACACACGCACACACACATGCGCACACACACACACACACACACACACACACACGCACACACACATACACGCACACACACACACACACACGCACGCACACACACGCACGCACACACAGTACTTGTTTAGATTAGAAATAACAGCATTGCAAATTATTTCAATCAATCAAAGTTAATTGATACAGTCCAATATTAAACATTTGTCTCAGGGGACTTAACAGTTTATACAGAATATCAATCTGAATATGACACCCTTTCAAAAGGATTCCTCAATGTGGTCTTAATGCATTAGAGCAGGGGTGGCCAACCAGTCAGAGGTTAAGAGCCACATGTTTTCTATGTTACTGCAAAGAGCCACATCAAACACACAGTCACTGATACCGCTTGTTTCAGTTTTTTGTTTTCTGGAGACAAGATGTCAACCACGTCACTGATGCATCTTTGTGGCATTGGGATATATATTTTTAAAATCCTCTGGAGCAGAGAGAGGAGCTGTGTATTATTGTTATTGATGAATGCATCTGTTTCTTAGGGTCAAAAACAATAAACTCACAACTTAAGATGAAAGCGTTTAGTTTATTTAATAAAAGAGCACATGTTCAATGTGAAAAGTGACAGTAGTTATAGATTATTTGCAATCTGGTGCTATATATATATATTAAAAAAAACAATTATATATATTTATTAAACACCTTGAATTTCAGGGGGGGGCGCGGGGCTCCGTTGGCGGGGCGCAGCGCCCCTCCAAGACAATGGTAGGGGAATCACTGGATAGTGTTTAATCAACAATAGGTTTCCCCCCCTCAAAGGTGATTGGTTCACTGCATCGCAGGTATTATTGTGATTGGCTCTTGGGCCACATCAAAATTAGACGCGCTGTCATCCTCTCATACTGACACCTGACACCACACATACACACGTAGGGAGAGCCGGGACGAAAGTAACACGGGACGAAAGTAACGGAGCGATTTTATCCGAGCCCAAACAACTTTGAGCGGCCAAATTACGTCAGAATGATCAGCATTCAATACTTAACAGACCTACTAAATATCAGGTTTAACTGTCAGGAGGAGCTAGTGTTGTCACGATACCAACATTTTCATATAAGTCAAGAATTGCGATTCCGATTCTTTTTCAATACTGTTCTTAAAAAAAGGGAAACAGTCTTAAATGTAATTATCGTGCTTTATTTCACACCAGAACCATAACCATAACACACACTTTTAAACAATGAGAACAATAAATAAAATAAATGACAAGAATTCGTATTAAATAAAATAAATAAATGTCTTACAGACAGGCCTCGTGGTGTCCGTAGGCTTGCCCTCACTGTCAGAGATATAGCTAAAATACTTCCAAATTTCGCTTCTGGCGTCTTTTTTGTCAACAAGCCGAGGCGCAGCGGCAGTTGCACTCCCACTTGCAGCCATGCTTCTCGTTTTCTCACGTGCTCTGGCAGCTAGCGCGTGCACGAGAGAGGGGAGGGATTTAGAGCGTGCTTGAGAGGGGCGGGACTGCAGGCACGGCTGCAGTGCAGGGAGTGGAAGCAGAGCGCTGAACACACACGGCTCTTATTAAAACGGCGCTTTCTCACCGGAGTACTTTCCCCCGTTATTCTTAAAGTACCGATACTAATGAAACGGAGGAATCGTACCGTTTTTAACGGCAGGGTATCGCGGTACCTTTCAAGTATCGGTACACCGTGCAACACTAGTCAGGAGTCAGTGTCTCTCCCCCAAACTCACACATATACAATTCGATATGAACTGAAGACGAGCCGCATGAAACTTGGCAAAGAGCCGCATGCGGCTCGAGAGCCGCGGGTTGGCCACCCCTGCATTAGAGTCTAACCCTGGGTTTTATTCTGAAAGATCTGTTGCAATGTGTTTTTGTAAACTCCTGACTTGAGTGACTGAACGGTGTTAACAGATGCTGATGTGTTTGTGTAGTTGGCGTACCTCAGGGAGCAGAGCAGCCAGAAGAGAGGGCTGGCAGACGGGACCAGCGAGGTCAACCACAACTCGGAAAACACGCCGAGCACCAACGGCAAGGTGAGCTCACCGCACTGCGATACACGGGAAAGTAAACCAGGATGGGGGCGAGGCCATTGACGTATAAAGTGACCTGGATGCAGCTGTCGGTGCAGGATATGTTCAATCCTATGAACCTTTCTCAGTGGCGCGTGAAGCCAAATTAGCCTGACTCGTAGAGAGCAAAAGTACCTGCATCTGGGCCAAAAGAGCATGCATGCAAGTTTAGTTATATAGCACCTTTAAACACAAGGCAATTCAAAGTGCTTTACAAAAAATGAAAGACATTAAGAGCATTTAAGAAATAGTGCAGTTGGAACATATTATATATTAGACACGTATTTAAAAGCAAAGATAGTAAAACATGAATGACACAGGTACATGAGTAAAAGTTACAGTTTAGTGTGAGATGTGAATGTCTCAATTAAAAGCAGCGACAAAAAGAAAAGTCTTCAGCCTGGATTTAAAAGTAGTCAGAGTACCGGCAGGTTTCTGGGAGTTTGTTCCAGATATTTGGAGCATAGTAACTGAACGCTTCTCCATGTTTACACTAAGCCCCGCCTTCAATCCCCTGCTCTCGGCTCAGTCAATTGAATGGAGAAAATAACTCGTCTTTAAACGCATTGATTTGATTAGATTTATCTTAAATGTGTAAAACAATAATACATGAGAATTATTATTCAATACAAAATTAAGCAGTGTCAAATTTAATATACAGAAATATTACTGATTCTAAGTTATGTATAAACAAATGATCTACTTGATTACACATCCGAAAAGGTGTGGGAAGAAGTTTACACTTATTTAATCCCACCCCTTCTCCAAAAAACTAAATTATTAACATATATATTTCATTTTTTCTTAAAGAAAACATTTGTTATTGACAGATAAACAAACAAAACATAAACTTTTAAGACACCAATGATTTAAATAAAGGCTATAAAACTGTTCGTGCCGGACCCCCCTATTTCAAATCTTCGTTTCAGAATCTTCGTTCCTGATTTCTTCCATTTCCTAATTAGATTTTCAAAGAAGGCCCTCGGTGAAACGGCTCTTTTTTAAACCAAATTATCTTCTGCTGAAACACTTGTTGGTGCTTCCTCCCCAGCGGTCGTCGGACGGCTCCCTGAGTCAGGACGAGGAGTCGGGTCACGGCTTCCTGAAGGTCGGGGAGCTACAGGACGTCGTCGACCGTCAGACCGCTGATCTGGGCCAGATGAAGGAACGCATGGTTGCCATGGTTTCACGCATCAACGAGCTGGAGGAGGACCTGGACACGGCCCGAAAAGACGTCATCAAGTCCGAAGATGTGAACACGCGGCTGCAGAGAGACCTGAGAGAGGTGAGTTTGATTTATTACATTTTAATTCATTTAGTTTTTCCATGTTTTTAGTGGCAGGTGAAAATGTTAGTTCAATAAATGTGAGTCCGTTGTCTTTATGCTTTTAAAGAGTACGATGTTATCATCAAAACAAAGTGGGAGTGCAATTAAGTCGAAGCTAAATGACTTTCAATATTAGAAATATAATAATTATGTGGAAGTATAAAAAAACAAACTTTAGTTTTTACTTTTTCTTTTGATACAGGAATTGTTGTAAAATTGTACTCAATTCATACAGCATCATTTTTTAAATATAAAAAACGAATGATTTTAAGGAATTTCATCACAAAATCACTCATGCAGGATATTGTGTTTGTCAGCATGCATGTAACACACATTTGATGGCCTCTGTCATTTTATTATATAACCTATTGTATGAAGATATGTGAACAGAGTAGGGCTGCTCCAGTAATCGTATTTTAATCGCGATTACGATTATGGCTTGCAACGATTACGAAAACAACGTAATCGAAATAAAACGATTATTTATTTATTTATTTTTTCGTTTTTCAGTTGAATTAAACTTAAAGTTCAGGGTAATCAACTGTTAAAAACATACTATTCACATTTTTTTCTCCAATAAATGGATGTTTTCAAAGTCAATGAATAATCGCATTTAATAATCGCAATTACAATTATTGACCCAAATAATCGAGATTATGATTTTTGCCATAATCGAGCAGCCCTAGAACAGAGCGGTGCGACTTGAGCTAGATCTCATTCTGGCCTTACTGTTTTTCCCACAGGGGATGAAGAGGATTAAACTAAACATAAATACAAGAAAAACAATAACTGTAAAGTAGATTTTTTTACTTATATGTATTTTGTCACGTAATGGGGTTTATCATTTTGTTGTTGGGCATTCTTCTTGAATTGACAACACTGAGGGGAAGACATAATCAGTTAAAAGTACACTGCAGTATAAAGCTGTTTTGTATTTTCCCCATCATTGACTTTCAAACGAAATTCTCAAGGAATCAAGGCTTTCTTGTTTTCTACACAACAGCTACCTTTGTTGTCATTACATGAAGTCCCCGGCTCCTCCAACAGTGCAACGAACAATATATTTAAGACATCAATTACAAAAGTTATCTTGAAGAGTGCAAATTAGTAAGTATAATGATGGAATAAGTCAACTATATACATGTCAATGGAATGTAAAATCAGACAATGCACAGTGGAGATAACGACTGTTAATTGTAATAATATTTAAATATGTGGACTGTATGTGACAGTACTTGTTTAATATGCTATTGAGCTGTTTCTCTAAACACTTCTGCTGCTTTACACTAATGTAAATGTGTGTGTGTGTGTGTGTGTGTGTGTGTGTGTGTGTGTGTGTGTGTGTGTGTGTAGTCCATGGCTCAGAAGGATGACATGGAGGAGCGGATCACCACCCTGGAGAAACGCTACCTGGCGGCTCAGCGCGAAGCCACCTCCGTCCACGACCTCAACGACAAGCTGGAGAACGAAGTGGCCAACAAGGATTCGCTCTTCAGACAGGTAGACCCCTCAATCCTAGAATAAAACTTTCAAAAAATCATTGAGTGTGACAACCAGAGGACGCGTTAACCGAATATTTTTCCGTCTATGACGGATTTTTTTTAACAATGACGGAAAAATCTGAAAGCAGTCCGTCATTTTGACAGATTAGATCAAACTCGGAACAGCGCCAACGTTTCCCCGCAGCGAGGCTCCGGTGGTATGCCGCGTTATGCATGCCCTCCAAAAAGGAAATTATATCGGTTCCAAGCCGTACTTTGCCGTACAAATCATTGAAATGTCCGCGAGGTGCACAATACGGCACAACACGGCACAACACGGCACAACGCGGCAAAACACGGCAAAACACGGCATAACACCGGCGCTAATAGTTTACGAGCGTGCTCTCCCCCCGTCGTCGTCAGCTCGTTGTTACAGACCCGACGGGTATTAATGGATTAGGACGGAAATGTTACGATCCTGTCCGTCAAAATGACGGGCAACAAAAAAGTCTAACGCAACCTCTGGTGACAACAGATGAAAACATTAAAGCAGCTGCATCACATGGGATCAGATCTACTAGGTCTGTGCAGGATTCTTTTCTTTACGTTTGAGTTATTCACCTTTTTTGTCCTAACATGTACTTGGAAAGCGTATAAATAAAACAAAAGACACATGCCTTTTATCAAATTCAGTTGGTTACACAGCATTTTAACTTAAAAGCTAAGAGGTATATAAATAAGTTTGATTAAGGTGGATAAACAAAAAACGTCTGTGCAATCAACCACATTTTTATTTCAATTACAATTTTGACGTTATTATAAAACGCTTTTGTTTTCTCTTGTGTTATAAATCAAGCGCATCCCTTTTTTCAGGTTCCCATGCTACTGTAAAAATGCACCAGATCGAAGTATAGGCTACAAAATCCTCATTAAATTATATATATAATATGTTATAATACAATGTTACAATTAAAGCAGTGTTTTTTTTATTTTAATAAAGTTTAATCCATAATGAGATTGATTCTAAACCACAAGATGTTTCATGAGTAAAACATAATTATGGTTAATAGTCAGTGTCTCAATGTTGACCCAAAATAAATAATAATGTGCCATAATCTGCACACATCAACACATTGTAATCTGATGCTGACTCTAGTGTCAGAGTTGGCCTGCAGCTCTCCGGTCAGTTTTCTGCTAATGACTTCCTGCTGCTGTTTTCACACAGTGACGGCGCAGCAGGCATTGAATGGGACGCCTCAAACACCCTGACTGTTTCTTTAGATGAACTCACTGAGATGGAGACGTCTCTCTCCTCCTTTCTTCTGCGCTTCGTCCGTCTTTGTGTCGCTATGAATGCTCTCCTCCACACTTCCTGCCCACCCATCCCCCTTTGTCTCCCTCTCTCTAAAGTCCTCTCCACTCTCTCCACCTTAAAGGTCCCCTATCATACTGTTTTCCATCAATATTATAATTACAGGTCTCAGATATATCCAGAACCTGTCTCTGATTGGCTGAAACACCAAACAGATCATTGCAGCATTACCCATAATCCCCTCTGTTTCAGCCCTGTTTCCAAAGTGCTGATTCTCTGTCTGTTACTTTAGATGAAAATAAGGAGCCCCTCCCCACGCCCCTCTGAGAGAGATTTGGTTACAAAGAACTCAATGGTGCTCTAGGAGGAGGTTCAGGTTAAAAAGGGGGGGGGGGGGGTTACCTTGGTTGCTGATTGGCTAATGGTTACTCAAGACAACACATCATTATGACATCATAAAGTGGCCGAAATCTGATCAGCTCATTTTCAGACAGGTTTTTATAGAAATGGATCAAAAAGAGAGAGAATCTTTGTTCCTGAAACTTTCAGAGTCTCTTTACACAGAGGGGACACATGTTGATGTAGAAGAGACATGAAGAAGAGGGGACACATGTTGATGTAGAAGAGACATGAAGAAGAGGGGACACATGTTGATGTAGAAGAGACATGAAGAAGAGGGGACACATGTTGATGTAGAAGAGACATGAAGAAGAGGGGACACATGTTGATGTAGAAGAGGACATGAAGAAGAGGGGACACATGTTGATGTAGAAGAGACATGAAGAAGAGGGGACACATGTTGATGTAGAAGAGGGGACACATGTTGATGTAGAAGAGACATGGAGAAGAGGGGACACATGTTGATGTAGAAGAGACATGAAGAAGAGGGGACACATGTTGATGTAGAAGAGACATGAAGAGAGGGGACACATGTTGATGTAGAATAGAAATGAAGAAGAGGGGACACATGTTGATGTAGAAGAGACATGAAGAAGAGGGGACACATGTTGATGTAGAAGAGACATGAAGAAGAGGGGACACATGTTGATGTAGAAGAGACATGAAGAAGAGGGGACACATGTTGATGTAGAAGAGACATGAAGAAGAGGGGACACATGTTGATGTAGAAGAGACATGAAGAAGAGGGGACACATGTTGATGTAGAAGAGACATGAAGAAGAGGGGACACATGTGGATGTAGAAGAGACATGAAGAAGAGGGGACACGTGTTGATGTAGAAGAGACATGAAGAAGAGGGGGACACATGTTGATGTAGAAGAGACATGAAGAAGAGGGGACACATGTTGATGTAGAAGAGACATGAAGAAGAGGGGACACATGTTGATGTAGAAGAGGACATGAAGAAGAGGGACACGTGTTGATGTAGAAGAGACATGAAGAAGAGGGGACACGTGTTGATGTAGAAGAGACATGAAGAAGAGGGGACACGTGTTGATGTAGAAGAGACATGAAGAAGAGGGGACACATGTTGATGTAGAAGAGACATGAAGAAGAGGGGACACATGTTGATGTAGAAGAGACATGAAGAAGAGGGGACACATGTTGATGTGGAAGAGACATGAAGAAGAGGGGACACATGTGGATGTAGAAGAGACATGAAGAAGAGGGGACACATGTGGATGTAGAAGAGACATGAAGAAGAGGGGACACATGTTGATGTAGAAGAGACATGAAGAAGAGGGGACACATGTTGATGTAGAAGAGACATGAAGAAGAGGGGACACATGTTGATGTAGAAGAGACATGAAGAAGAGGGGACACATGTTGATGTAGAAGAGACATGAAGAAGAGGGGACACATGTTGATGTAGAAGAGACATGAAGAAGAGGGGACACATGTTGATGTAGAAGAGACATAATAATAGGTGACCTTTGAAGCAAACCCTGAGGATGAAGCACAGAGTCTTCTCCGTGTTTGCTAATAATGACTATGTTAGTTTGTTTGTCTGATTGTTGCAGACGGAGGACAGGAACCGGCAGCTGCAGGAGAAGCTGGAGCTGGCGGAGCAGAAGCTTCAGCAGACGCTCCGTAAAGCTGAGACTCTGCCGGAGGTGGAGGCCGAGCTGGCTCAGAGGGTGGCTGCTCTCACCAAGGTAACCCCACCCGTCTGCTCCCAAAGGCACCTCTGCACCTGCCTTCTGACTGTGATCATGAAATACATCAAACATATAAAATCTGACATTAAATGATCTTGCATTTTCATTTATTCTACTACTTCAATTCAATATTAATACAGACAAGGTACCAGAAAACACAATTAGTAGAAGCGGGGGAAAGCAGCGCTCCCGAGAGGCATTATATCTCAACGTTTTGGTCAGAGACTCAAATATTATTGCATTTTGACTGCAAACTTTATAGGAGAATCGTTTCAGCACTTACTGAAAGAATAACACCACTCCGATGATTCCTTAATATTACCTACAAAATAAATATAAAAACAGAAACGTTTATCTGTATACAACACGCGTAAAATATGCATTTACGTATGCCCCCATGAACGTCTATCTATACACATTAGGGCTGCTCGATTATGGCAAAAATCATAATCTCGATTATTTGGCTCAATAATTGTAATTGCGATTATTCATTGACTTTGAAAACATCAATTTATTGGAGAACATTTTTCTGAACAGTATGTTTTGAACAGTTGATTACCCTGAACTTTAAGTTTAACTCAACTGAAAAACCAATAAAAAATGTTTTTAATAATAAAAAAATAATCGTTATATTTCGTTGTTTTCATAATCGTTGCAAGCCATAATCGTAATTGCGATTAAAATACGATTATTGTATATACATTGTGCGATTAATTGAGCAGCCCTAATACACATATATACACGTATATTACATATATTATGTAAATGTCCCCTCTGTGTCTGACACACACATGCATACACACACTTCAGGTAGGGTTTCAACAAGGTTATTTCCAGTGCTGAAATAATAGTATAATTCTGAAAAATGAAAATAAACACTTAGCAGAGGTTTAAGAAAATCCTAAAGCATGTTTTTGCATCTCTTTAACCATCCTCTTCCCAAAAGTAAGATCACTTTTAAGCCAAGGGTGGAGATATTCAAATAATGGGTGCTTTATTCGGCATGTGACATTTAGAGTGGAGCCAAATCTGAATGGCTGTTGAATCCCATGTTTTTTGTATATACCTATACAGGCACAAAAAAACGTACTGGGTTGTTTTATGTCACAGTCAGGCATTTCAGAAACAAAACATGTGGATAATAAGCACTACAAAATGTATCAAGATGTCTTCCTGTTAAAAGTTTAGACAAACTCCAACGCTTTGATTCAATCTACCTTTGTCTCTTTGGGGAAAATGTGTATTAATATACCGTTACTTCCATCATGACCTCATCACACAGTGTGTACGTTGCAGCGGCCGCTCCTCCCTGCGGAAGCTGCCGAGGAAGCCATTGTTTGTGTTTCTCCAAATATCCACAGGGACCTATTTTTAGAGATTTGGCTCATGTTTGTATCCATTTATAGTTTGGGTCTTTGTCCTGCACGCTGCTGCGGAACGTCCACGAGCGGCTCAGCACCTTATTTGTGTTGGAACTGGCTCACAGTGGCTCTCTGAAAACTAGGCGAACAATCTTTCTCATGTTAATCTCATCAGGAAGCAGGCGCCTCTTTTCACATCAATAATGTAATCTGTTTACATTCTTCTCCGTCTACAGTCTTGCTTTTATGTTACTTGTATAGCTGGGATTTGTAGTGTTTAGAAATAGAGGGCCGCAGCGACGCGTCCTAAAACCCGGAAGTAAGTTAGCATTTGACCACTTCCGGTTCCTTCGACAAAAACCAATGCAATGTCTCCACAGGGTTTAGGAAAAGAGCTGAAATCAGGTCTGTGGTTGAGACACATTGAAGAGACGGATCACGTTTTGTTCTACGACATTAAATCCATCAGCAGTGACCCCGCTGGTGATTTCTGAAGAGTTGACGAGTCTGAAAAACGATGGTTGTTACCAAGTGGTTGAATAGGACTACAGAAGTCGTCCAGGCCGTCATTACGCCGAACACGTAAACACTCCGGAGTTTGTTTGCCCTGTTCAGCTTGAGAGCAAGGCCCTCGCCTCGAGGTAATTTATAAACACACACAAAGAAGAAAAAAATTAAAGAAATCTAGACCGCAAAAAAAATTAAACAAGCGAGTGCCTGTTTTTCCTGGCCACGGTCAGGGTCCTTGAACACAACACGAGCCTAACGTGTCATCACGTGGTATATGTCTCGTCTGACAGGGGTGCAGTTCTGCCGGAGAGCACCAGAACGCGGCTCCGGCACACAAATTGCAGTAACCATAAGGAGCCGTACACATGCCGCAGTTTTTGCGTGGCTGTGTCTTTAGCTGAAAGCCCAGTGGCGATCTGCTCATCTGTCATACAGTCAATAACTTTGTTATTAGCATCTGGTTAGCTAGCTATGCTAACGAATATAAGAAGCTTTTTCTCCAACCAGTGAGGTAAAGGCACATCTTTATATGATCATAATAGTTATCAAAAAACAAGAGAATAAAGTAAACAGGTATACAATACTATATGACAGTAAAAAAAGTTGTTATTAATAAACAAGAATACAGTTTGAAAGGAGAGTGATTTGTAAAATATCCATAAAGAAAAATAAATCTGCTTCCAGTTCTGTTTCATCTGGATGTTGAGAGATGTATCCATAGATCTATTAATGTTGCTCTCAAAATGCACCAGATTGATGCTTTTAACTTCAACATTTAAAAAAAATCTTCCCGGGGGAGCATGCCCCCCGGACCCCCCTGGAGGAGGTAAGGACCCCCCTAGGGAGATTAGGCCCCCCCCCCCACTTAAAACATGTTCGCATGGGTAGGAAACTAAATACACTTGCACACATCTTGTGTCCATATCTTTCTGTTTGGTGGTCATGCCACACCGTGCACGCATGCGCGAGTCATGGCAAGATATCTGGATTGAGAGGTTGCTTTTTCTTTGCACAGCATGAAAGAAAGGCCAAATGAATGGGCTGTGATTTTAGTATTTTTAAGCAGAGGTCAATCATTTGTACGGCCCTCGGAGGATGTTGAAAAAATTGAAATGGCCCTTGAGAGGAAAACGGTTCCCCACCCCTGCTTTAGAGTCTGTTTGTTTGAATATGGATGTTAAGTTGGCGACGTTGAAGCAGCGACCCTGCTGTAGTTCCTTTATAGCATAACATTAGCATTTTGCTTCTGGCGACTAGATTTATGATTAGAAAATTATAAAAGTAGGATAGACATGTGGAGATTATCCGGCTGAACAAAACGTGATCCGTCTCTTAAATGTGTTTCAATCACAGACCTGATTTCCAGCTATTTTCCAAAGCCCTATGGAGGAATTGCATTGCTTTTTGTGGAAGGAACCGGAAGGAGTTTGCTTCCGGGTTTCAGGACGCGTCACTGCGGCTCTCTATCGACCCTATGTTTAATACGCTCATAATGATTTTGTTTTCAGGGTAAGCAATTACATTTAAACATGAGATTTCGTAACAGCTTGCAGAGAATGAACTCCTGCAGCCACAAAAAATCCATATGCTTAAAAAAAACATTGAGTTATGTTCTGTTATATTCCCATAGGATCATTTAGTAATAGTTTATTTATTTAGCCTAATATCACACATCTGTCTCAGGGGGCTTTACACTTTGTACAGAATATTACACCCTTTGTCCCGACACCGTCGCATCGGACATGTTATTCTATCTTTATTGTACATTTTACTTGAATTTCTTATGTTTATTTATCTATTATTGCACATTCTTTCTTCCCATGTCATATAATATATCACATTTAAAACATGTCCTATATTTTGTTCATTCTAAAATGGAACAACGTAAACCAATTTCCCCTGAAATATGAAAGTATTTCTGATTCTGATTTCCTCCTCTGAGCTTAAGCCACAAAATCGTTTAAATAGAACATTGTGGAAGTCAGACGTGCTCAGAAATATAAAGGAACTCCTGGTGGGTTTAATATTGCATCCATTCAGCTCTGAAACATCCACATAAATCCTTCATTCTGTTATTTCTCCCTCAAAGTCGCTCAGTCTTTCTTCTGAAGTCTAATTTAAATTCCCTCATTGTCTTAACCCTGCTCTAACTCAACATATCCTCTGTTTGTCCACCTGTTCTGTCCTCAGGTCATGAAAGTCATTCAGTTTTTTGTCCATGTTCTCTCATTTCTATGTCTAATCGTGCACATTAAACCTGTTTTCTTCATGCTCTGCTCTTGTGTGCTCTTCATGCCGCCTCCTTGTCAAACCCTTAGTGTGTTCTGTGTGGCTTTAAAGGCGCTAAGACTAAGAAGAAGGTAGAGCAGCTTCACTCAGAGAATAAAGCTCCTGGATAGTGGGAACGTTTGGTTCCGATGCTGAACTAAACCAGGCCGTTAGATTAGCTGATCACATTACCAAAATAAATGTGTTTTCTACTAGTTAACCCTTCTGTCGTGTTCGGGTCAAATCTGACTTTCACCAATCATAAATATTGTGTTTTACATTTGATTGCTTCACGGCCTTATGATGTGCTCCTAAAATGGGAACATATACAATTGCTGATCTCAACTTTCATTGAATTGTGAGTGGTTTAGTCAACTTTGTAACACCTATTGTGTTCCCAGTCATACATAATGAATAGGTAACCCTAGATTATGTCCATCCATCAGATGGTACACACCCGCATCGGCAAAATGCTGATTTAAAATACATTGTCAGTGTCTATTCTTTGTATATTCACTGCAGCTTTTCATGTAAACCAGTTGTGTTAATGTAAGGACATTTAAAACAGAACGGGAGCACCAAAGTAAGGATGGAGAAACGAACACAACAGGAGGGTTAAAGAAAACAAAAACATATGATAAACATCTCTACCTTCAGTTTGTCTTTTACATGACAAGTGCCTGGTTAAGTGCAGCGTCAGATCACATCTTAAAGTCCTGTGGTGTCCTTCTCTGTGTTTGTGATCATGTGCTGGTGAGCTGTGTTAGCGCTTCATGCAGATCGCTTTCTAATAAAGTTCATTTCATTTACAAATAGATACAAAAAATACAGGTACAATCATGAGATATAATGGAGACATGAGACACCCTGAAGCATTCAGAAAAGGGTCCAAGACACCTAACAGAAAGCATTTAAATATATTTACTTAAACATAGAATTGGAGAGGGTTTGTGTACAAGCCACTTCAGTCCAAGCATTGGGAATATTTGAAGAGATGATATCAATAATTGCTGCTCACTAACAATACATTGTTAATAAAGTTGTTTTTAGCATCTATAGAATCAATGTTTAAATCCCCAAGAATAAAACAATTTGTAGTTTTTCTTTACGCAATATAAGAGTTCATCCAGTTCAATCCCCTTTTTTCCCAAATATGGAAAAATATTGTGGTTGTCCAACACAAACAGGAAGTGCCTGCTGATTTGCTTAAAAGACTTTAGGAGACCCTGCCCTTTAGAGCGGTGGGACAGTCCGTCTCAGAAACGTGTTTACCCGCCAACACACAGATCACATCTGCTGTTACACTCTCCATATGTTCCTCCACACGCCTCATTGCAGATCAAATATTGTAATTCATTCATTGTGGTTCCCACGGTTTGTTGGACTTACTTTCCTAGATTTTAAAACAGGCATAAATAGAAATGTGTTTTTGAAAAGGCTTTATATATTTCACTCAATAATAGACATTTCTTTCAGTGAGCTTCTGTAAAACCTTGTTGTTCTTAGTATTACAAAAAACAACCTTATTGTTAAAACAGTAATTGAGCTGTTTTTCCCCTCAAAATCAGCCATGTTGGGCCCTTGAATTTAAGGGAATTAAGCTTGAAAGTCCTTTTTAAAGAAGTCATTTTGGATGTTTAACGAACCTTGATTCACACAAACACCTGTACTCATCCGTAGGTCAGATTAATGGCTGTTGAATTTGTTTTAGTCCTTGCTTTGCTGTCCTCTCCTCATGCAGCCGGTGGGTTTCCTCTAGCTGTTGTTAGCGTCTGTAGCTTCTCAGGCTGTTGTTGGTGTTGGTGACCCCCCCCCCCCCCCCCCCCCTCCTCCTTCCGAAGGACCAAAAACCTCAAACACTTTTCTCAGCGAGGTCCTTCTCCAGGATGGATGACAAACCCCTCTAGGGGAAGATTACATCTAGCACCAGAGAAAGTGACTATGTTTACATGCACAACATATTCATTGGTTTTACCTCTAATCTGAAATAGACAATGTTCCTACTGAGCTCTTGACATGGCTAATAAAAAAACATACCATCAATGCCCCTTTTTATAAAGAGAAATGTTTAAGCTGCTGGCGGAGAGGTGCAAAAACAGCCTTCTTCATTCTTCAAAAATCTTCTTGAAAAGGTTGAGAAATCGATACAACACCCTGTTGATATTAAAGTATTGTATAATATCTAAAAGTAGTACGATATGTCTCTTCTCTGATCACTGGCAGTAATAATTAACTGCCATGTGTCCCAAATTGTAGTTAAAACTTCAATTAAGTTGCATATTCCAGATGGGCTATATACATATGTCATACTCAACTGTTTAGATGACCATTATCAAATATAATAGTGGATATTAACATGCATGTAAACCTAATCACTCATCGGCTCTTAGAGGATTGATTATATTAAGAAATATGTGTTTTTGTATTGTCTCCATCTTTAGGCAGAGGAACGCCACGGCAATGTGGAGGAGAGACTGAGGCAGCACGAGGCCCAGCTGGAGGAGAAGAACCAGGAGCTGCTCAGGGTGAGGAACTACTTTCACTATACACTCACAGTTTTAATTTATATAGAGGTGCAGTGATTTTGTATTTCTGTGTTGGGCTCTGAATGCAGCATTCCCCTCGACAAAAAGCCAATTGGATTTCTCCTTCTGATTTTGGATCATAGCAGAAAATAATCTTTGTGTCAAACAAACGTTTACGACTTACACGTTTTGTCCAGCAGGATGATCTCCACATATAAACATCACTTTCTGATTTTTGAAGTGTAAAGCTAATGTTGGGCTATAAAGGAACAACAGCACGGTCACATGACTTCACGTCACCACCGCTAAGCTAAAGGTGGCTAATGTTGGGTTATAAAGGAACAACAGTACGGTCACATGACTTCACGTCACCACCGCTAAGCTAAAGGTGGCTAATGTTGGGCTATAAAGGAACTACAGCACGGTCACATGACTTCACATCACCACCGCTAAGCTAAAGGCGGCTAATGTTGGGCTATAAAGGAACTACAGCACGGTCACATGACTTCACGTCACCACCGCTAAGCTAAAGGTGGCTAATGTTGGGTTATAAAGGAACAACAGTACGGTCACATGACTTCACGTCACCACCGCTAAGCTAAAGGTGGCTAATGTTGGGCTATAAAGGAACTACAGCACGGTCACATGACTTCACATCACCACCGCTAAGCTAAAGGCGGCTAATGTTGGGCTATAAAGGAACTACAGCACGGTCACATGACTTCATGTCACCACCGCTAAGCTAAAGGCGGCTAATGTTGGGCTATAAAGGAACTACAGCACGGTCACATGACTTCACGTCACCACCGCTAAGCTAAAGGTGGCTAATGTTGGGCTATAAAGGAACTACAGCACGGTCACATGACTTCACGTCACCACCGCTAAGCTAAAGGTGGCTAATGTTGGGCTATAAAGGAACAACAGCACGGTCACATGACTTCACGTCTCCACCGCTAAGCTAAAGGCGGCTAATGTTGGGCTATAAAGGAACTACAGCACGGTCACATGACTTCACGTCTCCACCGCTAAGCTAAAGGAGGCTAATGTTGGGCTATAAAGGAACTACAGCACGGTCACATGACTTCACGTCACCACCGCTAAGCTAAAGGCGGCTAATGTAGGGCGTGATGAAGTTTAGTCGTCTCATTCAGACACTTGTTAGCAACCAACGTTTTAGATTCCCCATTGGGTTATTTACAGACGTATTTTATGTCAGCGAATTAAAGTCTCTTCAGCTCGGTTCCTTATTTCAGACTAACAACCCAAAACATGTGACTTCCAGATGAGCGAGGACTAAAATGCTGACTTGTTTTAGGACTCATTCCTGTAACACGCGATGTAACAGTCAGATCGTGTGTACCGTTTTTACAAAGCTGTCTTTTTGTGTGCAGGCACGGCAGCGAGAGAAGATGAACGAGGAGCACAACAAGCGTCTGTCTGAGACGGTGGATAAGCTCCTATCAGAGTCCAACGAGAGGCTGCAGCTGCACCTCAAAGAGAGGATGTCTGCGCTGGAGGACAAGGTGACCGGAACATACATGTGATCTGAGAGGAGGACACTGCAGTCTTTGACATAATGAACATGTTTTTAAAGTCAGTGTTTATTTTTCAGTGAGTCAACTCTACTTTATGCTTTCAGAATGCCCTGATCAGAGAGCTGGAGCACACCAAGAAGCTGATCGAGGAGTCTCACCACGACAAGGTGAGGAGTCCTTTAAAGTTTCTGCTGTCTCTGTGTTCTCAGATCTTTAGGTAAATGTACTTAAACAACACTGAAAATACTGTGCTACAACAAGAAGTCCCACGTTGGAAATGTATCTTAACTAAAAGTAGGGACTATAAGCAAAATGTGGTAAAAGTAAAAAATGTATAGATGCCATAAGATCTCTCAATTGGCTAGTTTCTAAGCTACTAGCCTGCTGTTGAGTAAACAAATGATTTAAACTTAAACGCAACATCTGATTAAATGTATTTAAGTTGCATTTCGCCAATGCTTTCGTCTCCACCCATTGATCCCTCCATCTGTGAATCGGTCCTACAGGAGCAGCTCCTGATCCAGATAGAGACGATGCGGGCGGAGAGTGAGCAGGGGAGGAGCCGGAGCAACTCCTTACTGCACGGGTGAGACACCGTCACAACGCACACTCCTTCCCCCCCCCCCCTCTGGGTCCAATAAAGTATTCCTGATCTGTGTTGCACATATGGACCACTCACATCTAGTGTAGCCTTTTGCATTGATTACAGTCAAAGGTCTGAAACCACCAGACTCAGGGACAGGTTCATCCCACCGGACATAAGACTGTTAAACACCTGAATTGTTACAAAGAACATCCATAACATTCACCTGTTTGCAACTTACACATTATTTATCTAATATATCATATTCCAATCACTTATATATAGACTCTTATTGCACTATTTCTATCCTATTTCATTGTATTTACTTGCACTATTTTATCTGTTTTATTGTGTTGCTCCGTTGGAGGAGCCTGGGACCTAAGATTTTCATTGATATATCTACACTGTAGCTATGTACACAACAAACACCTTGGAAAAACCTGGTTTTAAACCTGTAACCTCTCAGTCTTTCTCACATTCCAGTTTTTGTATGTGTTTTTTTTCAGACAGCTCACATCTAGTGTAGCCTTTAGCATTGATTACAGTTAAAAGGAAGTTTTCTTAAAATAGTTCTCTATCTGTAATTTGTGTTTTACTTCCACGACATCAAGTCAAATTCCTCGTACACGGCAACCTACCTGGTAATAAACCCGTTTCTGATTCTGAAGTGTTGCGGCAGCCTCTTGGCAAAGAAGAAGGATTAGATCTAAACCCTAACCCCTCAGTCTTTCTGACATTTCAGGTTTATTTATTTTTTGTAATATATTTTTTATTGACATTTGGCAGCAAACAATTACAGTGTTTTTTTCAACACATAGTAATTGTACATCTTAAGTTCGTCGGTCCGAAATGCCTTTTTCTTTTTTTACACAAAGATAAAATAAAAACGAGTACGAACATTAGTGATCAGGACTTCACAGTAAAATCATACGTTTGTAAAAATTAAATCTGGCCTATGAGGTTTTACGAAATCAGTCCACTTTCTCCATCGTGATACAAATAGTTCCAGTTTGTGATTGACAGATGATGTTATCCTCTCCATTTTGTAAATGTCCATTGTAATATCGACGTTTCAGGTTTTTTAATATGTGTTTTTTCTTCTCCCAGACGCTCTCAGATGGGCAGCACTCCAGACTTCAGGTACCCGGTGTCGGCCTCCTCGATGATGGACAGTAACTCGGATCATTACGGCAGCGCTCTGGTGCTGCGGCGGCCGCAGAAGGGACGCATGGCAGCGATGAGGGACGAGCCGTCAAAGGTCAGCTAAACATCAACTGCTGCTGGATGTTTGTCAATGAAAACGACACTTAGGAACGATCCGATACGATAACACTTTAATGGTCAGATCGAGTCTTGACTTGCATCACAGCAGCTCCATGGCACATACGATAGGATTCAAGCTAAATGGATCTCGAGCTTTATATATTTCCTCTATTGATGTTTAAGGGATACACCATGCCATGGGCAGAAGGAGCAGATGTGTCTTTATCATTTAGGCTAACACTTGATGGAGCATCTTGTAAAAAGAGAAAGTAGGAGAAACAGAATTATTTTTTTATTATTAGTCAATTTATTGAACATGTCAGAAACAAAAACATACAACAATAATATATATATATATATATATATTCTCTTTTTTCCTTTTTTTCTCACTCAAATTAATAATTATAACAAAGTACAAGAAAAACCAATAATAAATCTCAAATAGTCTCATGTTCAACAATCACATGACCATGGTTGGTACTTTAAAACAAATAAGAGACAATGTAATTATTTTGTATTCACATGCAGTTTAAAAGGACAAGAAAAGTAATACGGCAGAATAAAGACATGAGAAACCCTGATACACAATTAAACAGGGGCTGACGAGCTGAAGTGAACATGTTTGTTGTATAGGATTGAAGCCAAGCTTTATATGACACATATATTTCCTTGATGTTTAAGGGATAGGACATGCAGTGGACAGAATGAACATATTCCTCCATATAATTCATGCTTACACGTAGACGATTGATGTAGCATCTTGTAAAAAGAGAAACAGAAATCACGGGACTTATTCTAGATGATTTGCATTTCCTATTTAAAAAAAATAAAACTATTACATAACGTTTTATTCACATGCAGTTTAAAAGTACAAGAAAGATCACAAGGCAAGGTTACGAGTTGTGAAAGGAGACACCCAGGTAAACAATGTGAAGCTTGAAAAAAGGGGCTGACGAGCTAAAGAGACGATGTTTGAAATATATCTTACAAGCTAAAAATCATCTAACCGAATACCTTAAAAATAATAACTATGACCCTGACTATTAAACGGTCCCAACATATTTATTTCATCAGTCAAAACATATAGATATAATATATAAAGTATGTGATATAAACACAGATATATGACGAAGGGAGAATAATGACCCAAATGCAGACCAAATGTTTTGGAATTGAAGATTATTTGAGTTGTTTACGTGTTGTCGTCTCAATGTGTTGTTTGCATCGTGCCGCCTCTCCCCCCCCTCTACCTGTTTAATGTTTGAGCTCTTTTTGATGATTTTCTTCTTCTCCATTTCTCTCTGTTTGCTTCCTCTCTGGACTTCAGCGACATGTAAGTGAACGAGGAGGAGGAGAAACATGATTTTGTCTGTGATGCATTAATGAAAAACTCTCCAGTTGCCTCTAAACCTCTCATTCAAGATTCAAAGGTTTTATTGCCGTATGCTCAAAGCTACAGTGTAGACATGGCAATGAAAATCTTCTGACCTGAGCTCCTCCAACAACGCAACATATAAAATAAATAGTGGTTATTTCCTTAACGATTAATCAATTATTCAGATAATTGTCTGTATTTTTGTCTGTCGATCCCAGTTTCTCAAATTCTCTCAAAATGTGGATTTCTCAAACTAAAATCCAAAGATATTCACTGTGATATGATATAAAGCCCAGTGAACAGCAATTATTTTGATTTTAGAGACTTAAAATAGCAGTTTCCTTAACGATTAATCAATTATCAAGATATTTGTCGGTATTTTTTTGACTACCATCGATCCCAGTCTCTCGAAATGTGGATTTTAAAAACAGAAATCTATGAATTTCTTCCGACCTGAGCTCCTCCAACAATGCAACATACAATACAAAAATAAAAAGTAGTGCAAAAAGTCTATAAACATGTAAATAGAATATGAAATGTACGAGAACAGAATATGACATTAAATAATGTAAATTAAGACAAAATTAAACATCTCCCTCCTGATTCAAGATTCAAGGCTTTTATTTTCATTTGTGGTTATGACAATGAAAACCTTTGGTCACAGGCTCCTCCAACGGTGCAACACAATCAAACAGATAAAATAGTGCAAGTAAATCAATTACAATATATAGAAATAGTGCAGCATAGATGAGAGTAACACCTATGTCACTTCCGGGCGAAAATTACGCTGTCATTTGAATGGCGGTCGATACAAATTCTGAAGTTTTTGCCAATCCGATCAGAAATGTAAGAAAAACGTAGATTTGTGGATCTTCAAAGAGCCCGATTACGATGGCCAGTCAGGCTAACAAGGAAATCGACGATCGGGCTCGATATATGGTTAAATAAAAATCAGTAGACAAGGCTGTAATTTCGCCAGCTGTTACTCTCATGAGCGAGGCGGAAAATAATAGTTTTAACATGCCAAAAAGCTGCTGTCGTTTATTGCACCTCAAACATTACAACAAATACAGAGTTACGTGTTACTGGACTTCCTCTAAGAAGAAAGGACAGTATCAGAAGATCTGTGGCTTCAGGCTTGATCGCCGTTCAAATGACAGCGTTGGTTTCCCCCAAAAGTGGGCGGCGCCATCATTTTCGCCCTGAAGTGACGCATGTGTTACTCATCTATAGTCTATATACAGTAATTTAAATATTGATATATACAAACAGATGTTATGGATGTTCTTTCAAAAGTTCAGGTCAGGTCAGTTCAGTCTTATGGCCGGTGGGATGAAACTGTCCTGCCTGCTTTCACTGTCTTTTAAACCTTTTTCTGCCTTCAATATCATTTAATCTTCGTGTCTCTCCCTCCATCTTCTCCGTGTCGTTGCCCCAGGTGCAGACGTTGAACGAGCAGGAGTGGGAGCGCATGCAGCAAGCTAACGTCTTGGCTAACGTGGCGCAGGCGTTCGAAAGCGACATGGACGCGTCGGACCTGGAGGAGGACAGAGAGACGATGTTCAGCTCCGTGGACATGCTGTCCCCCGGGGGCCAAGCCGACGCTCAGACCCTCGCCCTCATGCTGCAGGAACAGCTGGACGCCATCAACAACGAGATCAGGTACAGGCACAGGGGGAAGTTACTAAGTACATTGAGTATTTCCATTCTTTTGTACTTTATACTTCTGTTTTACTAAATCTAAAAGGGAAATATTGTAGTTTTTCTCCAGTAAATTAGAGTTACTAGTTACTTTTGACATGCAAACGACCTGCGAGCATGCACATGACAATTCATTAGCTACACATCCACAAAGTACTATTTCTTATGTGCAATGGTTTGAAGTCAGATCTTTTTATTTGATCATCTAAAGTGGATTTGTGCACCTTGCTGCAATACTCATCAATCACCATTAGATTAGATAACTCACAACTATACAACTAGATTTACGTATCCCCAAGTATTATTAATTATTTTGTAACCGCAGTTTAATAACAAAATAAAATGTTAATAAACACTAAATATACAGTCTAAGGATATTTCTAAAGAGTATCTATAGAAATAGATACTCTTTAGAAATATAATACAGAATGCTCAATGTACAGAATAATACAGAATCTGGATTGAATAGTTATAATAATATAACTTCTCCATCTGATCCCTGCAGGATGATCCAGGAGGAGAAGGAGAACACGGCGATCCGGGCGGAGGAGATCGAGTGTCGTGTCGGCAGCGGGGAGAGTCTCGGAGGTCGTTTCCGCTCCATGAGCTCCATCCCCCCCTCTCTGTGTGCCGGGTCCTCGCTGGGCGGCTCCCCCCCGGGCTCCGGCAGCTCCACCCCCCGCAGAGTCCCCCGCAGCCCCAACAGAGAGCTGGACCGCATGGGGGTCATGACCTTGGTAAAACTCTCCTCACTCTCACGTGTTTTTAATCTACCAGCATCGAACAACTGCACCTAATACGATACGATAACACTTCAATGGTCAGATCAAGTCTGAAATTCAGCTCCATGTAAATAATAACACATTAAGTCCCGTTTTTAAGATCGCTTGTTCAGTTCTGCCTCTGAAACGCTGGTGGTTACATTAGGCTGAATTGCAGGGTTCGTACACATTTGCAAAATGCGTGATTTTAATCGTTATGTTGTCAAGGTTAGGAATGGCCTTGTGTTTTTATTATGCCTTTTATTTAATCCTTTACGTAAAACATGTTAGACATATCTTGAATTGTAATATAATCCTTTATATATGTTACTTTTTAAATGTTGAAAATGCTTGTTTTTAGATTTTATTTTTGCAGCGTTTAAAAACAACTAAGTATAACAATTATGACTTTTTTTACAAAATGTACATTTTATTGCAATAAAGTTTCACATGGGTCTAGGTAAGAATTAAATAATGATTAAAAGAAAAGCGGTGATGCTACACACTGACTGCTTCAGTAGTTCTGTAAACTTTATTTATTATTTTCTTGCAGTTCTAGAAACAATGGAGAGCCTTATGTTCAGGTTAATTAAAAATGCACTTTAAAAACCCGTTATTTACACCCCTACAAAGTTGTACGAACCCTGGAAATGTAATCTACTTTGACGCTGGTTTCCTTCCATATTACCTTTCTGTATTGATGCTGTCTCCTCACCTCAGTGTGGTCAGTGTACTAACACCGTGTGTAACCGTGTGTGAGAGTGTGTAACCATGTGTATGTGATGCCCCTCGCTGTAGCAGTATTGCTCTGACCCGTACATCATCCAGCAGACAGTCACTTACCTGCCCTGTGCTGCAGCTGGCCCTCAGGCTCATAGCTATGCACCGTACTTCCAGGTACCTGCAGAACTTTCCCCCTCCTCCTCCTCTTCCTCCCTGGGTGGGTGCAGTCCGCCTCTTCCTCTCCGTTCTTTTCCGTCTGATATCTCCCCCCCGCTGTGTGCTCAACACATCACTCTGCTCCGAGAATAACGGCACAGAAATAACTTGTTTGTGAAACTGGGAACACAATGTACTTGAAGCAGGTTGTATTAGGTAATTCAATGAATACATATTTGCTTTAAAGACTTTCCCTTATTATCAGAAGTAGAATGGTTTATATTGTATCTTTCGAGATCACTAATGAAATCACAAAACAATAAGGAACTACGTTTGTTCTTCATTAAGTCACATACACCTGAGTAGTGGGCGTTTCAAATAGGAGCAGGTTCCTCTGTGATAGACTGCAGAATGGAAAAAGATAAAGTTGTATAGGATATTGTTATTTTGCAGTGTGTTATATTGTATTAACCTTTTAAAGTCAACTCCTCCGCGGCATCCAGACATTTTTAAACACCATTTCAAAACATATAAATTCATTTTAGAGGAAATGTAAAACAGCCTTTTTCAAAGTCCTTGTTAGATTTATGGCTCGTAAATCTTTACTAATTGTCAGCATTTTCCATTACGAGTCTTATTTGTTGAATGAATGGATACAAAATGAAATCCTTGTGCATTCCCACGATTGCAGTTATTTTCCAATCCAGCTGTTTTGAAAGTACTGCAGTGAAAAGCTGGCTCACTGTTCTGCTGACACACAGTATACTGAACCACAGCTGTGAAACATTACAGACATGAGAGGGACATTGATCAACTATCTATCTTAAAGGCATTGGTGAAACTAGTCAAACATTCCTAACAAAAAAGTAGCATTTTGGGTAATTAAATAAATGTCTCCTCCCTCTCAATTTCCTCTTCCTGTTTCCTTTTATAGCTCCTAATCTCTTCCTCGCTGCTCTCGGTGAGTCAGAGGAAATGAGCGATTAGGTATTTTCCTCCTGGGGGCAAGAGAATCCAGCGTAGAGATGTGGCACGCTGACGGCTTATTTGCTCAGCTAATGCCCGGCCTGTGAGGAATGCAGCAGGGGAAAGGAACCCTTCCCACTTGTTTAGGGGCACAGTGGAAAATATGAGTCAAACTGCTTCGTAGATTAGGTGTTACGCTGCCTCGGGCCTGAGCGTAAAACCCCATAAAGCGAAAGCAATCAGATAGCATCTCAGCCAACCTGTCACCTGTGATTGGTGTTAATTAGAAGCTAGCTGCTCGGCTAGTTGCTTTTCAACTCCATTTCCTCGAGGCTATAATTCCTCTCCACCCTCCGATTTCTTACTAGTCTGCACCCATCCTGACTTGGGTTGTTTTGCAGTGTGTGTGTGTTCCCCAGTAACTGATATCTTGTTGTGATTTCTGCTCTGTGTGTGTGCATGGCTTGGTTTCTGTTCGCTGCTCTGATTCGTGCGTCTCACTAACGGCTCTTCTTCTTCTCTCCTTTTTTTGCCACGCTTCAGCCTAGTGACCTGCGCAAGCACCGCAGGAAGGTAAACTAGAGAAACGCTTCCCTAGGCTCTGTCCGTGTCTGTCTCCCCCAAACAATCCTCTACAATCTGTGTTTAAAACATTAGATTTGTCTTTATGAAAAGCTTTTGTGGCCATTGTTTTGTTTCTCTTCACCACGGTGGTTCACAGAGGAGATTTCATTTATGTTTTCTCATATCGGTTTTGTTATTCTGGAGCCAAAAAGGACGGTTAATTATTGGTTGATAATTAGATTGAAAGCACTTTGATTACAGATTGATTGGTTTAAAACAAATGTAAGCAACAATAATACACATGTTCCACATCTCAAAGGTTTTTCTTGGTCTGTAGTCAAATTAAAACTTTAGTTCTGCAAACAAGCAATTGTAATGTTAAAATGTATTTGAAGCTATTTTGATAACTTATTAATTGTTTCAAAAGTAATTTTCTGCATGTCAAAAAAAGGTTTTATGGAATTCCTTTTTACGGGTGCTTTGAACCTTATTGTTTCTCACATTGATAAATAAATAATAACAAGAGGAACTATGATTATTATTAGTTATGTAATTGTATTGATTTTCTGAAGACTTAATGATAATATGTTTTACTATCCTATTGATATTTGTTTCCAAGTACAAAAAGACACTTAAAAGCAGAGCAAAGATAAAACCAGAAATACATATATTTTCTAAACGATGAAATTAAATGTATTAGAGATAAAAACACCAACAACAACAAACTGTGTTGACCGATTACAGACTGAGTGTAGCTGCTTGATGAATCACTCAAATGAATTTCTTTCTTTCTTGTGTTTATTTACTGCCCTACTATCTGTACGGAGTAAATCAAGTAATCTCTCTCTTTAACTCATCTCCCCCTCTCAGTCTGCTCAGGACGATAAGGCCACGATCCGCTGTGAGACGTCCCCCCCCACCACGCCTCGCTCCATGCGCCTCAACAGAGACGCCGGACACGCCTCCAGCCACGAGGACATCAGAGGGTGAGACCTACTTTTGACAAATTGGCATTATTCTGACCAATCTTCCTTTTTAAATAATCAAAAGTCAACTTTATTGTTAATCTTTCAGTTTGTGTGTACAGACAGAGAGATCGAAATATCGTTTCCAAAATATCCCATGCAAATATATATATATACAAATATGTATATCCTATATATACACAATCAACAGACACATTTATACATATGCACACATTAGGTCGCATTCACACCTGCCTTGTATAGTCCGGTTGAATCGAACCCCGGTGCGTTTAGCCGCTTGGTGAGGTTCGTTTGGGTCGGTGTGAACGCAGTCCGAGACCTCAGAAGTGAACTCAACAACCGGACTCTGGGCCGCTAAAATAGGGTCTCGGAACGCTTGCTAGTGAACTCTGGAGCGACCAAAACATAGGAAATCTTTTTTGAAGACATCCGCGTTCTTGTGGTTGTTTGGTTAAAGAGTGAAGCAGAATGAAGTGTTGTAACAGTAAAAATGCTCCGTCAACTATACATAAAAGTCAGAGCCACCTGTCGTCGGTGAAACGCCCTCCTGACTGCAGAACGTCTCATTATGTGTTATAATGTTTTTTAACGGACGTTGTCTGATTATATAATCATATGCGCGTGCCGCTAGTGTCTGTTGATCTCCAGATTAACAGCAGCATGAGAATAACGTGCCGATGCTCCATGGCGGAGGCTCCGGTAGAAATTGTCGGGATTTGCGTTTGTACCCCCTTAATGTCTGACCAATGGTTGAACAGCATTTCCGTGCACATGACTTGTGTTTAAAGTTTGCAGTCCGTTTGAGTTTTGCCGTGTGAACGCAAACCGAACCTTCTGAAGAATGAAAACGATGTAACAAACTGTCGTCTGGTGCGCTCCAGAGAGCGGACTATTAGGTGTGAATGCGACCTTAGACATAAATAAAAGCTTTAGTTTCCTTTTTGTCCACCTTCTGTGTTGGATTATTTTTGACTGATATTGCAACTGCAGTATGATTTACAATATTGGGGGGATGATCATTAAAAAAGATTATCACATTATCATTGAAAATATATATCAAATTGATCAGGGTGGATTTCTTTTAAGTATCTGTAGCAAACAGAGATTTGTTATTATGTCTGGTGATTTCTGGCTCGACTCAAATATTTTTCTTACTGAGATTTAGATATTTAGCCCATATTGTTTTTCCATAAAATATCAAGCCCCAAAGTCTTTCTTATCCAACAATATTGCGTGTTGTTATTGTCAGTGTTTCATGACGTTGTTGCTGTCCCTTCTTCATAGTCATTGAAAAATGTGAAAATAACATTTTTAGTCTCACTTTACGTAAACCCAATTAACCCTTACCTCTTCAATCTGTGTCCCTGTCTACTATGATTGTTCTCCAGGGGGTCCGCGGGGTCTTAAAAAGTATTAAAAGTAGATCAATCAATTTAGCGAAAATTAAGGCTATTAAACAGCATTTTCCAAGGTTTTACATTTTGTAGCTTGTTTTCAATAAGTATATAAATGGTCCAAAGAGGTTGTGTTCTACAGTCTGCCTGAATGTAATCATTGTGTAGGTGTGCAGTGTGATTCTGTGTCGTTTATTGATGGCATCCCGTTGGATTTGACGTCATCTGAACAGGACATCGCACGCTCCCTGCTTGATAGCACGAAGGTCCGTTTACGCCGGTTGTTGAACAACATCGTTATGGGGAAATGCAAGTTAGCGTCCAAATGGTTGGAAGATAAGGAGGAAGGACAATCAATACTGTGTATAGTCAATGTGAGGTAAAGTGTGTCACCAAGGTAACCGGTTAGAACTCCAAGTGGCGATGAGGTCTTAGAATGTATGGAAAGGGTCTTAAAAAAGGTCTTAAAAGGTTTTACATGTGACTTCAGGATTCCTGCAGATACCCTGTTCTCTGAGTCTTCTCTCCCTCTTCCTCCCCCCAGTCTCTCCGGGCTGCAGGACGGTCAGGGCAGCAACCCGAGCAGCAGCAACAGCAGCCAGGACTCTCTGAACAAAGCGGCCAAGAAGAAAAGCATCAAGTCCTCCATCGGACGCCTCTTTGGGAAGAAGGAGAAGGGCCGACCCAGCATCCCCGGCAAGGACTCCCCCAACCAAGGTCAGACCCCGAACACAGGGCTTTTATTTTCCAATACAGCATGGGTTCACAACTGTTCTCCAAGTAAAGGCCCCTTTACAAGATACAGAAAGATAGAAGGATTAGAAAGATGTTAGAAGAATGCCTATAGGTCATTGCTCCTGACATCAATTAACGGTTACCAATGTAACACTACATCTATATTAAAGGCAAATCATAGGAAAAGGGTGAATTAATTTCAAACCACACCAAATCAAATGTTTCAATCTTGCATATGTAGGTTAAATAAAATTGGGATTCTGATTAATTTAAATAATATAGAATAAGTCACTGATGATTATGTGTTTTTAAAATGTTCAATACAAAAAATAAAAATGAAATGTTTTAATTAAAATGTGATCTATAAACTATTTAAAGTTAACTAAATAAAAAATATTTGAAAGCAGTTTGTAAAGAAATTGTAATCAATAAATGAAATCAATTCGTAATGAGTCAGAGGCCTGGTTGAATGCCACAGACCACACAAATGTTCTTTAGCTCTTCATGCTCACAGCACCTCTGTGTCCCTCTTATATCTCTGGACATTGTGTTTGTGTTTGCAGCGGGCACTCCTGAGGCGGAGGGCTCTCCTAAAGACGGTTTAGGGATGGGCACCCTGGGGGGTCCTGCAGAGAAGAACAGGAAGCTGCAGAAGAAGTGAGTTTCCTCTTTTGAACACTGTGAAATAATTGTTCTGTGGTCAACCTTCTACATAATGTAAAATAACGCAAAATGTTTTTTCTCCAGCTGTGAGCGTGCCTAGCTCTCATATGTGTGTGTCGCTCTGATGACAATGTGTTTCAGTAATAGGAGAAATTAAGAAAAATGCAGTTTGTATACTTTTGTTTCCTCACTGTCTTTCAGATGTGCTTTAGAGAGTGATTTAAGTGCCTGTAAAGCTTTTTATTTCTGTTAATATGAAAGGAAAACATATTGACTATAATGTAGTCTGAAGTCTTAAAAGTAAATACAGCAGCTACTTGAAATAGAAAAGGGTTCCTGTTTAATTTTTATTTAATAATTACAATTTGAAGACACATATCTGTTGTGGAAATGTTATAACGTGTCCTGGAAACAGGACGCTTATAGAGTGGTGCATGGATGACGGAGTTTTGTATGCCGACCCTGAAGGCATCATCTCCTGGTTCATGGGATTTCTCCATGTTATTTTAAATTATTGCAGAAAATAATCTATAAACGTTTATGACGCTCGTTCAGCAGGAGGATCTCCATATATGAACACCACTTTATGATCTTTTTAAGTAGCTATAAAGTAGGGATGCCAGCGATTATTCGATTTTTCGAATATTCGTTACAGTCTCCATAATCGAAAATTATATTTTAAAATTCGATTTTATTTATATATATTTTTTTATTATTATTCATGTTTTTCTTTTTTTTCCTGGCTTAGTTTCAACCAAAATATAAACTAATGCTAATAATAGTAATAGTATTAATAATTGTAAAAGGCCATTGGCCACACCACCAGTTTCTTTTGCTGAAAGAAACTGGTCTCCGTCACACGTGCGATTGATTTATTGGCGATATACAGAACAGTGAGAACAACACAACTAAAGATGAACAAAGCGGTACGTTCAAAGAAGAGTTCCTCGTGGATCTACTTCGAACTGACAAGTGTAAATGAAAATAAAAATTGTTGCTACAAATAAAAAAAAATCACACCCGGCGGCGGCCGGTGGCGAATAATCGATTAATATTCGCCAGGGCTGTCCGATTTTCGAATTTGATCATGGTCAGTTTCTGGCATCCCTACTATAAAGGAACTGCCGCACGGTCACATGACTTCATATCACCACCGCTAAGCTAAAGGCGGCTAATGTTGGGCTATAAAGGAACTACAGCACGGTCACATGACTTCACGTCACCACCGCTAAGCTAAAGGTGGCTAATGTTGGGCTATAAAGGAACTACAGCACGGTCACATGACTTCATATCACCACCGCTAAGCTAAAGGCGGCTAATGTTGGGCTATAAAGGAACTACAGCACGGTCACATGACTTCACGTCACCACCGCTAAGCTAAAGGTGGCTAATGTTGGGCTATAAAGGAACTACAGCAGGGTCACATGACTTCACGTCACCACCGCTAAACTAAAGTCGGCTAATGTTGGGCTATAAAGGAACTACAGCACGGTCACATGACTTCACGTCACCACCGCTAAGCTAAAGGTGGCTAATGTTGGGCTATAAAGGAACTACAGCACGGTCACAGGACTTCACGTCACCACCGCTAAGCTAAAGGTGGCTAATGTTGGGCTATAAAGGAACTACAGTACGGTCACATGACTTCACGTCACTACCGCTAAGCTAAAGGCGGCTAATGTTGGGCTATAAAGGAACTACTGCACGGTCACATGACTTCACGTCACCACCGCTAAGCTAAAGGCGGCTAATGTTGGGCTATAAAGGAACTACAGCACGGTCACATGACTTCACGTCACCACCGCTAAGCTAAAGGTGGCTAATGTTGGGCTATAAAGGAACTACAGTACGGTCACATGACTTCACGTCACCACCGCTAAGCTAAAGGCGGCTAATTTTGGGCTATAAAGGAACTACAGCACGGTCACATGACTTCACGTCACCACCGCTAAGCTAAAGGCGGCCAATGTTGGGCTATAAAGGAACTACAGCACGGTCACATGACTTCACGTCACCACCGCTAAGCTAAAGGCGGCTAATGTTGGGCTATAAAGGAACTACAGCACGGTCACATGACTTCACGTCACCACCGCTAAGCTAAAAGCGGCTAATGTTGGGCTATAAAGGAACTACAGCACGGTCACATGACTTCACGTCACCACCGCTAAGCTAAAGGCAGCTAATGTTGGGCTATAAAGGAACTACAGTACGGTCACATGACTTCACGTCACCACCGCTAAGCTAAAGGCGGCTAATGTTGGGCTATAAAGGAACTACAGCCCGGTCACATGACTTCACGTCACCACCGCTAAGCTAAAGGCGGCTAATGTTGGGCTATAAAGGAACTACAGCACGGTCCCATGACTTCACGTCACCACCGCTAAGCTAAAGGCGGCTAATGTTGGGCTATAAAGGAACTACAGCACGGTCACATGACTTCACGTCACCACCGCTAAGCTAAAGGCGGCTAATGTTGGGCTATAAAGGAACTACAGCACGGTCACATGACTTCACGTCACCACTGCTAAGCTAAAGGCGGCTAATGTTGGCCGTGATGACGTTTATTCGTATTTACGGACGTATTTGATGTCGTAGAATACAAATCTCTTCAGCTTGTAGGGAAACGGTAGACTCATTCCCAGGCTGTAGGACTCCTTCCTGCACCTTAGCCAGTGTTAATCTATCACTCCCTGCCACCTGGCTCACGCTCACTTCTTTCCATCGCTCACCCAATCACGTTTTTATTTCCTCCACTTTCACGTTTTTTAATTTTGTGCAAATATACTACAAATGTAATTTTATTTTTTTGCTTCCATGTTCATTCTGTCTCTTTATTGTTTTGTCATCGTCCCTCTGCTTCTTTTTTTATCACCCCCCTTCTCATTCCATGTGTAGTCCAAAGACAGGGTAAGTCGGTTCACGTTGCTTCTTCTGCTGCTTTGCTTTTATCTTCTTTCCACCCCCGGCTTCACGTTGACCCTCACCAGTAACTCTCTGACGGACCCCTGACTTCTGTCCCCTCCGAATGTTTGATGGCTTGTCCATGCTGCTCGTTACCCTGCTTTCCACAGAGGAGCTTAACTAACAGGAATGTGTGTGTGCTGAGTTTTAGTGAGTGGCACATTTTCCTCTCGCAGTTTTCCCTTCTGGAGCATGATGCACTGAAACTACCGGAGAGATAACGGAAATAATGTTTTTTCTGAGGTTTTTCGTCCATTGGTCTGTCAAAAAAGTCCTCAAATTGAAGCTAATTGCTAGTTGAGAACATGCTAACTGTGGGCTTGTTTTTATCAGTGATATGCAGCAAACAGCACCATCTAGTGGCTATCATTGAATAGCTTCTGTTAGGGCTTGTTTTTATCAGTGATATGAAGCAAACAGCCCCATCTAGTGGCCATCATTGAATAGCTTCTGTTAGGGCTTGTTTTTATCAGTGATATGCAGCAAACAGCCCCATCTAGTGGCCATCATTGAATAGCTTCTGTTAGGGCTTGTTTTTATCAGTGACATGAAGCAAACAGCCCCATCTACTGGCCATCATTGAATAGCTTCTGGGCTTGTTTCTATCAGTGATATGCAGCAAACAGCACCATCTAGTGGCCATCATTGAATAGCTTCTGTTAGGGCTTGTTTTCTATCAGTGATATGAAGCAAACAGCCCCATCTAGTGGCCATCATTGAATAGCTTCTGTTAGGGCTTGTTTTTATCAGTGATATGCAGCAAACAGCCCCATCTAGTGGCCATCATTGAATAGCTTCTGTTAGGGCTTGTTTTTATCAGTGACATGAAGCAAACAGCCCCATCTACTGGCCATCATTGAATAGCTTCTGGGCTTGTTTCCATGCCTGTGAATTAAAATAACTTCCTCCAGATATCGTCTGCTAAATGGCATTGTGTTTTGAATACAGACAGAGAATGTGCATGTCATGGATGTACAGAATTAAAGATACCTTTCCTGCCCTTAATACTTCCCTTTACGCATGTTACACTTGTAGATGAATGCATCCACACTGAAGACAGCTTTCTAAGTGGACTCTCTAAGTGCTGGTTCTGGGAGAAAACGCTTCTGACTAATAATTTTTCAAACCTGAAGCCAGTCATCTCCGAGAAGCTTAACGAAAAAACATCTGGTTAATCCTGGATAGGACGAGGAGTTTTGTTAGTAGTTTGGTAATATATTGGGACAGTAACATTAAACCTTTTAATGAATGCCATTTCCAGATGTGTCTATTTTGAGTCTTCCTGGGTTTCTCCTGTTTTCTCTCAAACTCCTGCTCTCTGTTGAGTCTGCATGTCTCTGGGTCAGTGTGCATATCTGCTCCAAACGTGGACTTGATAGTGTGCATATTGGGACTTTCTGATGGATTTTGGTGTGTTTTTATGTATGTTTTGGGGTTTTAGGGCAAGTATTTTTGGGTATTGTTTTTAATATCAATTCTGTGTCTCAGGCATGAGCTGCTGGAGGAAGCTCGTATGCAGGGCCTGCCTTTCGCTCAGTGGGACGGACCGACTGTGGTGGTGTGGCTGGAGGTACGACACACACACATTTTAAGCTACTTTTGTACTCTTGATTCCTGTATTCAATACTTGTACTTCATATAAACCAGATTTAAAGATCATACACTTATAGCCAGATACTGGTTGCCAGATAGAGTACATTCCTGGTCTGGTGGTATGATGGTAAAATCTGTTATCAAGTTGAAAGATAATATCTTGCATTATGTTATATGTTATCCTAATATGTAAGGGTTGACTAAAACCATAACAAGTGGGTCATGTTGTTAAAACTTGTAACATGTTTGAAAATAGTTAAAATATCAGTATATGAGGTTATTCAAATCAGCTGTGATGAACACATTAATGGACCAGGACACTTACCTGTATGTGTACACCTTGGTATTGATATTTCTACTCTTTAGTTTAGTTTATTATTATTTTTCGAGCGTGTAAAACCAAAGAAAATACAAATGAACAGTCATGATACAGTACTATACAAATGAATGCAATAACAAAACGAAATATTTAATTAATAATTGAATAATCTGTAGTATCATTGTCTGATATCAATAAACAACTCTTTCATTTCTACTTATGTGCAATGCCTTGTTTTGTTTTTTATGCTGCTGTAACGCAAACATTTCCCAACTTGGCATCAATAAAGTACCTCTTATCTTATCTTAAGTAAATGTCTCTGTTGGGGAAATATTTTCCTAGGCCCATAACTTTGACCCAGTTCAGTGTTTGCCATCAAAGTTCCTGCTCTCCCCGTGTCTCTCTGAGTCTCCATTGCTTCAGAAGCTTCCATCACACTCTTGCCCATGTTATTAATGTCTCTCTCCTCTCAGCTGTGGGTGGGCATGCCGGCCTGGTACGTGGCGGCGTGTCGAGCGAACGTGAAGAGCGGCGCCATCATGTCGGCGCTGTCGGACACGGAGATCCAGAGAGAGATCGGGATCAGCAACCCGCTGCATCGCCTGAAGCTGCGCCTCGCCATCCAGGAGATCATGTCCCTCACCAGCCCCTCCGCCCCCCCCACCTCCAGAACGGTACTTTACTGACTAGTTCATGCGTGGAGAAAAAAGACACACACTTTATTACTAATAATACTTTGCCTGATCACAGTCTTTATGAAGCCTCTCTGATTGAGCATGCTGCTTTTATTGCATTAACATTTTAACTACTTATGCACTAATGATGAGACTAGTTCACAGAGCTGCAAAAAAGTATGGATTTATCGAGACGTTGTCAACTTTTAAATGTAATCAAAGCCTATTTTGGTAATAGATTAATCCAATTGGGATTTTTTTTAATTGTATTTTTATCAGATCGTAGAAATTCTCAGGTTAAACTTTTTTTAATGTGAATATTTAATTGTTGTATTTAATATTTAAGTCCTGTGAACAGGGTTCCCATAGATATTAAAATAAGGCCTTCAATTATAATTATTACTATACTATAATATTTATGTCAAAAGTATATATATCATATGTTAAGCGCCAAGACATGGGATTTTATTTATCCCTATTTTCTTCTGACGTCACAAAAAAACCCAAATAATGATTGGTAATCTTTTTCTGCAATTACGTCATAGATTTATATCCATATAGCAAAACAATTAAGCGCACAATTAGTCTTTAACTTCATTCTTGTGACACTAAACAAGTCTTAAACAAATGTTGGATCCGACTTGACGTAACAATGTTTATGTCTTTTGCACAAACGTCACACCGACCCAGATATTAGTAAAACATTTCTGTAAAAAAAGTATAAAGTAGATAGTAAATCTACCTTGCCTTTAGGTGTAGTAACTGTGTCAGTAAACTAAATATCTTTGTTTGAGGCAAAAATCTGAAACATTTGACTAACACAGACCAAAGAAATAACAGCGACCTGCAGCTCTGCTGGTCTTGATTCGCTAACAGTGATAACCATGAATGAAAAACTCTTCTCTCTCCACTCCACTCTCTCTCTGTCCTCCTTCATCACTCTTCCCTCTTCACACACTTCTCTCACTTGTGATTGGGGGGTGTCACATGATCAGACAACAGGAAACGTTTGGGTCACTCATGAAGAAATGGAAAGTTTGGCAGCCACGCCTCCCACGGTTAGTCTACCCTGATTGGCTGGACGCTTCTGTGGTGAACGCCTCGTTTCCAAGCTGCTTTCAGGACAGCCAGACGTTTGTCTCTGTACGCAAAATACAGATTGTACCGGTCGCTTTGCTGCATTTCTCTAATTAGACTACACATGTGTGCAACAGTACACATTTCTTCACAATAGATTACCTGCAAACGTTTAAAACTAGCTTAAGATCCTTAATTTGTCTATAAATGGTAGATACATTATGCCAATGAACAGCTTAGATACAGAAAAGTTATATCGATTATATATTATAAGATTCTGATTTTTTTTTGCATTTTTTTTTTATATATAAAATGAGGAACCTCGCCAAACTAATTTTCACGTAATTAATCATTTAGAATATTTGTACAATTATTTATTTTGCTAAAATGTTCCTACTGCATTTTGTATATTGCACTAGTCCATATTGCAATTTATCGAGATGCACTTGTTCTGTATGGCTATATCTACATTTTAACATTACACAGTTTAACTTTAACCTAATTGGGAAACTAATAACAATGTTGGGCAGGATTTATTTTACTTAACGGATTTTAATGTCATTATGGTTCAACGTTTTTGAATGTAATGAATCATGGAGTGAACTAATACCTGTGTGTTTTGTTTTGGGGGTTAGACCTGATTTGAGAAATGTACCAAAGCGACTTCAGTTTAATAATGTTCTGGCTTAATGGAGTCTCAGCAACTTGAAACACGGCCTTTTCTTTCTGCTAGTTTGTAATTATTCTTTCCTCCGTGTAGTTTCCTGTCTCTCCCTGTAGACCCTCACTCTGTGTTCTGTGCTGAGTGTTAGTGTGTGGTAGAGCTGCTTAGTTTAGATTAGTCTGCATAACTGAGCCAGCCACTACAAGGTAGATGAAATAACAAAATAACAAGAGGGAAAATGCATGAAGGAACCCCCCCCCCCCCCCCCCCCCTCACTGTCCCCCTTTACTTTAACTCTTCTGGTACAGTGTCATGTGATAGGATTGGGCGATATGAATGAATATATAAAAACAGAGAGACGATATCACTTTGTCTGCTGGATAAGATTTTCCCTAGGGCTGTATCCGAAGATTCGTTCGTTGGAGTACTATTCGGGTTTCAATTTCGTTATTCGTTTTTTTTCCCGTTTTTTTTTCAAATTGAATTTATTGAAATCTCCAATATCAACGTAAGAGCTTGTTCGGGGGTGCTAACACTTAACCATAAACGTTATCGTATACTTTCTCCATCTTTATATGTAGATATTCTTTCACACACACATACGGGTTTTGGGCCGAGGGCGACACCGTACTTCCGGTATCAACCATTTCACGCGAGGTGCATACTGAATATCATAGTCGATTGCCTTAATCAATATAGTCAACTCTAAAATACCACATATATGCATTGGCATGATAATATTATTGTGACAAGTGGGGTATTCACCTGGTGTTTCCAGAAGATAGACGTAGATGCCAAAATCGACCGAAGGCCACTTTTGAGGGTCGTAATTCCATACATTGTACATCCAACAACCCACACAGCTCTAGTTTACGCTGGTAACGACCTAGAGCACACCCCTCAAGTCCAGAGATGTAATCCGAAGACATGCAGCGATTTCTTCGGTCGTTAATTCAGAAAAGAAACCTAGTGCGCTCTGCCTGGCTACGTAAGCTAGCTGTTTATATTAGCATTGCCAGGATTTTTGCACCTCCAGAAAAATGGCGTCTTTATAAAAAAATATATGGCGCGCGTTGCATTGTGGGTAGCTGTGACGTCACTGTGTGTGAAAGAATCACTTTTCTCCGTTAATCTCCGTCACGTTGTTTCCAAAGCAATAACAACTTCCTGTCAACAGCGCTACCTCTCCTTCAAAATAAAAGCATGTCCATAAATAGGAAGCCAAGCCAAATTACACTGTAGAATAACAAAATGAATGCCGTGAATACACCAACATACACGTGTTGAAGCGGTTCGCTGCTGATTACTACGCCCCCCCCCCCCCCCCCCTCCCCCACCAAACTTGGGCAAATCAACATACATTTGGACACATTTTCTAGAAAATAATATTATATTTCTACTGCAATATTGGATTAATTTAAGATTAGTTTTTTTAAGCCATAGATGAAAATAAGATGTTTGCGTGATTTGCCATTTTTTCAGTTTATTCTTTTTTTTAAATGTTAGTAAAGTGTCTTAATAGATTTTCAGAAAATGTAGTATATTTAGGAGGTATTTTAATATGTAAACATAAGAAATAAAAAAAAAAAAACACTCTTGGGCTTTGGGGGATTATTTTTTTTGTTAAATAAATGAATCAATTAATTGAAAAAACAATATATTGACAATGAAAATTAATATATTACATTAAATTTAGCTGACGCTTTTATCCAAAGCGACTTACAATAAGTACATTCGACCAACAAGATACAAACTTGAAGAAAACAGAATCATAAAGTACATCAGGTTTCATAGAGCCAAAACATTTCAAGTGCTACTCAACTGGCTTTAGGTAAGCCAGTCCTTTATTAGTATATAAGTGCTTTGTTAGTAATTCTATCGCTCGAAGTGGAGTCGAAAGAGATGAGTTTTCAGTCTGCGCCGGAAGGTGTGTAAGCTATCTGCTGTCCTGATGTCAATGGGGAGCTCATTCCACCATCTTGGAGCCAGGACAGCAAACCCACGTGTTTGTGCTGATGGGAACTTGGGTCCCCCTCGCAGCGAGGGTGCAGCGAGTCGTTTGGCTGATGCAGAGCGGAGTGCACGCGCTGGGGTGTACGGTTTAACCATGTCCTGGATGTAGGAAGGTTCAGATCCTTCCTACATTTTTATAGGATGCATTGCTCCATAATAATGCCTTTTTTATAGGATTTTTGATTTGTGAATGATCTCATTTGCTTAATTTCCCAATTTTAGCTTTAACAATGTTTTCTAAATAAATAAAGTTTCTCAATAAATCTTTTGTAATATTATTTAGGACAAAAAAAGACATTTGAAGAACGCCAGTTTGGACTATGGAAATAACTTTATAGACCAAATAACTAATCAATTAATAGAAATAATTGTTGACAGTTTGATCTTGATTTGATTATTTTGCTAACACTGATAAATATGGGAAAAAAAAGTGGATTTTCTTCACATCGCCCTCTCCTACAATTTTCTTATTGGTTTTTTTGCCTTTCTTTTTCCTGTTTGAATGCTTAACCTGAATTTCTGCGTCTTGTTTTATTATATTTTGAGTGGTTCTCCCACATGCAGTGTGTCAGCCTGCCGCCTCACTAACTCTCTGTTCTCTCACCACGCTCACTCTAACCCGCTAACACCAGGACGATGACGAGGGCAGCTGGGCCCAGGTTTGCACACCTTCCCCCAAAAACCCCTGTTCTACTCACCATCTTTTAGTCAGTGTTTGTTTTCTTTAAGTGTCTGATAGAGGAGACGTCACATTATCCTCCTGTGTATTTCCAGATGTTTCACATCAAGCATGTTTGAGTGGTCCTTTTTAAAAGCCCTTAAGTTTGGTTTACAGCAGAGCCATTTGAACTTTATATACGATGTACTGCTGTGGTTGTGTGTGTTATAAGTTAGAATACAGTCCAAACACCTGCAGAATATGGCTTTTTATGCTTTAAGGAAACACAACTGAAGGAAGTTCAATACAGGAAAGAATAGTGAATAATGCATTGATACACAAAGCCTTGTTTTGGTGGTAAAATCTCGACTGTGAAATAAAATAACGAACCCTCACTGTCCAAAGAAGTCCTGATTCAGATCAAGAGTAAACCAAATCTATCCCTGAGTTGGGCAGGAATTAGTCTAGGAAATAAGGTCTGTGGTTAACGAACATTTACGAAATGTTCGCGAAGTCTTCTACAACATAGAATAAAATAATCTGCTTTCCTCTGTTAAAACCTAAGAGAGCATCAGAAGAGTTAGCCACAACCACACAGATGCATTACAATCTAACAGTAATACTGATTGCTTTAATCCATACATTAAGCTTAAACAGCATTTGTAAACAATGACCATTACTATTACCATTTGTATTAGTTACTGTTTCTTATATGATTCAAAGGCTGTATGTGCCTTAATATCTACAACTTAGTCTTGTCATTTAAAATCTGAAGTAAACAACACTTTCCAAACGTTGAAACACACTCCCAGAACAGAACGTTAACCCGTGTGTGTTGTTCCTTTAGACGCTGGCGTACGGAGACATGAACCACGAGTGGATCGGGAACGAGTGGCTGCCGACCCTCGGTCTGCCTCAGTACCGCTCGTACTTCATGGAGTCTCTGGTGGACGCCCGCATGCTGGACCACCTCACCAAGAAGGACCTGAGGGGGCAGCTCAAGATGGTGGACAGCTTCCACAGGTAACACATCAGAATCAGAATACCTTTATTCGCCCCACATTTGTTACAGCAGAAAAGAGTCAAAGACAGCTTGATGTTAACTAAGAAGCATAAAGAAACATCCTGTAACAGTTCTAAAGATTTAGCAGCCAGGTATATACTGCACAGTTATTAACGGCATATGTACATATATATTGCACAACATTAGTATTCCACAGGGGTGTTATAATGACTGTTAAAGCATGATACCATTAACATCAAACGAATGAAATGAAATGTGTCCTTGGGCAAGACACTTCACCTGAACTTGCTCCTGTGGGTATTGTCCACAGTAAACAACCATTACAAAATAAATCTATTATTATTATTTATTACATGGCTTAGTTGAATACTCGATTCTGATTGGTCAATTCAGAACACGTGACACGTTGTTAATACCGAACAGACAGACCGCTGTCAAGGACTTATTGACCGTTGTTAAGGACGCTCACATCTTCAGAAAGAAGTCCGGTCGATTGAACTGTATACCGTTGGGCCGAACTGGGACATGAAAAACAGCGCAGAAGTAACGGGGCAGAAACCCTCCTTTTTACGCAGCGGTCCAGACATAGACATCAAACGGCGACACATTTTTAGTTGCCAGTTCCTTTGGCATTAGGGCAGGGATATCTAGATACTTCCCAAGGTCTGACATCATGAATTGTGCTACTTTTAAAGCAACCAACGATGTTTTCAAATCTGTAATCAAAAAGCTCCTCAAAAACGCAAGCAGTTCCTACCGTTGGCTTTTCAAACTGACAAGAGACGCTCCAACTGTTTTTCAAATGTAACAGTTTGAAAAGCAAACTGTCTGATTGTCTTTAGTTTTCCGCTGTCGTGTGATAGCAACATGGAGGATTTTAACATTCATTTTAATATATTTGGAGAGCACAGTAATTTGGAGGAATGGTTAGTGGCTGATGAGTCCCCAGTGAAGAAAATAAAAAGACAAGAGGGACAAGAAAACAGCGGAGAAGTAATGGGGCAGAAACCCTCCTTTTTACATTACATTACATTACATTGCATTTAGCTGACGCTTTTATCCAAAGCGACTTACAATAAGTACATTCGACCAGGAAGACACAACCTTGAAGAAAACAGAATCATATAAGTACATCAGGTTTCATAGAGTCAAACATTTCAAGTGCTACTGAACTGGCTTTATGTAAGCCAGTCCTTTATTAGTATATAAGTGCTTTGTTAATAGTTCTAACGCTCGAAGTGGAGTCGAAAGAGATGAGTTTTCAGTTTGCGCCGGAAGGTGTGTAAGCTATCTGCCGTCCTGATGTCAATGGGGAGCTCGTTCCACCATCTTGGAGCCAGGACAGCAAACCCACGTGTTTTTGCTGATGGGAACTTGGGTCCCCCTCGCAGCGAGGGTGCAGCGAGTCGTTTGGCTGATGCAGAGCGTAGTGCACGCGCTGGGGTGTACGGTTTAACCATGTCCTGGATGTACGAAGGGCCAGATCCATTCGCAGTACGGTAAGCAAGTACCAGTGTCTTGAAGTGGATTCTAGCAGTTACCGGAAGCCAGTGGAAGGGAGCGGAGGAGCGGAGTGGGGGGGAAAATGTAGGAAGGTTGAAAGACCAGACGAGCCGCTGCATTCTGGATGAGCTGCAGAGGTCGGATGGCACATGCAGGTAGACCAGCCAGGAGGGAGTTGCAGTAGTCTAGGCGTGAGATGACGAGAGCCTGGACCAGAACCTGAGTCGCTTTCTGAGTCAGCTGGGGACGTATCTTCCTGATGTTGTAAAGGGTGTATCTGCAGCAGCGGGTTGTAGCAGCTATGTTTGCAGTGAAGGACAGGTTGTTATCTAGGGTCACACCCAGATTCCTTGCAGTCTGAGTCGGGGAAACAACTGAGGTGCCGATGTTGATTGTTAGGTCAAGAGTGGGACCATCTATTCCCGGGAGGAAGAGCAGCTCAGTCTTGTCAAGGTTGAGCTTGAGGTGATGAGCAGACATCCACTGAGAGATGTCAGCTAGACAAGCAGAGATGCGTGCGACGACCTGGGTCTCTGAGCGGGGAAAGGACAGAATTAATTGGGTGTCGTCAGCGTAGCAGTGGTATGAAAAACCATGCGGGCTAATGACTGATCCGAGCGAGTTTGTGTACAGGGAGAAGAGGAGGGGACCGAGAACAGAGCCCTGAGGGACCCCTGTAGTTAATTGACAAGGGTCGGACTCAGACCCTCTCCAAGTCACCCTGTAGGTACGGTCTTTCAGGTATGAGGTGAGGAGGGAAAGAGCAGAGCCTGAAACTCCATGTTTTTGGAGAGTGCGAAGGAGGATCTGATGATTCACCGTGTCGAATGCAGCAGACAGGTCCAATAGGATGATGACAGAGGAGAGGGAGGCTGCTTTGGCAGTGTGCAGTTCCTCCGTGACAGCAATGAGAGCAGTTTCTGTGGAGTGACCTGCCTTGAAACCAGACTGGTGCGGATCCAGAAGGTTGTTCTGATGGAGATAACAGGAGAGTTGTTTAAAGACAGCGCGTTCAAGTGATTTTACGCAGCGGTCCAGACATAGACATCAAACAGCGACACATATTCATACTTTGGCATTAGGGCAGGGATATCTAGATACTTTCCAAGGTTTGACATCATGAATTGTGCTACTTTTAAAGCAAGCAGCGATGTTTTCAAATCTGTAATCAAAAAGCTCCTCAAAAAACGCTATCGAAGCAGTTCCTGCCGTTGCTACGTTAGTTCAAACAGTAACAACGGACTATTTTTCTTAGCGAATGCATGTCAATTTAAATCAATACATACAACTATTTTTTAAATCAATAAAATAATTTCAATTAATATTGGGAGTCATGTTGTTACTTTGTTGAGAATGTGGCCGTGTAATAAGCGGGTTCGCGTCGGGCTCCTGATCAGCCGGTCGGTGTTCTTTTCCCCATAATGACCGCGTCGCTGCACATTATCCCTTACGTATGATGTGTAATGTGTATTTGTAAAGCGCTTTGAGAGTCATTGATAAAGCGCTATAATAAATATAAGGATTATTATTATTATACCTTAAACACAATAAAGGTTGATATTGATACGGTGGCAATAAAGGAATTATTTGAACCTTTGTTTGTTGCATTAATATAAAAAATGTGAGATATAATGATGATAAAAGGAGCCTTTACTTTCAAGATTTCCTTTTGTATTCTGGTGCCTTGAAAGGGCTTTAGTTTAGTGAAAAGCTAGGTAGGTTTTCATGTGAAGAACTGTGTTTGTGTTTGTGTTACAGGAACAGTTTCCAGTGTGGGGTGATGTGTCTGAGGAGGCTGAACTACGACAGGAAGGAGCTGGAGAGGAGGAGGGAGCACTCTCAGATGGACCTGCAAGGTAACACACACACACACACACACACACACACACACACACACACACACACACACACACACACACACACACACACACACAGAAATGCCCACATTTAAATGATACTTAAAGACACTGGTTGCTATCAAATTTGTACAACTTATACCTTAACCTACCTATTATGCAAAATCCACTTCTTCATGTCTCTTCTACATCAACATGTGTCCCCTCTTCTTCATGTCTCTTCTACATCAACATGTGTCCCCTCTTCTTCATGTCTCTTCTACATCAACATTTGTCCCCCTCTTCTTCATGTCTCTTCTACATCAACATGTGTCCCCTCTTCTTCATGTCTCTTCTACATCAACATGTGTCCCCTCTTCTTCATGTCTCTTCTACATCAACATGTGTCCCCTCTTCTTCATGTCTCTTCTACATCAACATGTGGTCCCCTCTTCCTCATGTCTCTTCTACATCAACATGTGTCCCCCTCTTCTTCATGTCTCTTCTACATCAACATGTGTCCCCTCTTCTTCATGTCTCTTCTACATCAACATGTGTCCCCTCTTCTTCATGTCTCTTGTACATCAACATGTGTCCCCTCTTCTTCATGTCTCTTGTACATCAACATGTGTCCCCTCTTCTTCATGTCTCTCTAC